>NC_142873.1:82326250-82670000 GCF_051225735.1 Oryctolagus cuniculus
GCCACCCACCTGCTTGCCCAGGTGTAATCTCGCCACTCAACCATGTAACCACGCTCTTCCCCAGTCCGAGAGAGGTGCCCATATGTTCTTACTTGTCAATGGATGTCTCTTCCCTATTTTACTTTCCACTACTCACTGTCTCATGCCTGAATTCTTTCTTGTGTGAAGAAAAGAACCCTGCCATTCAACAGTAACATAGGGATCACGCACTGTCCATGTGTCTGGAATTAATGGGGACCTATGCCTGCCAGTGATCTGATCTTATGTAGCTTAACCACAGTAGCCGGAGACACACCCCTCGAACATCCACCAGGTGCCATTTGTAATGGATATTTGAGGCAATGCCCAATATTTCCCCCTTTTTGTTTTATATTAAAGAGAGAAAGAGGAACTGAGCACAGAGTGTGCCTTTATTATGTTGTCCCCGCTGACTGGGGTCAGCCCTTTAGGGAACATGTCTGTCTTAGATTGTCCCCCTCTGGGGATCTTACCCGTCTTTGACTACTACTCCAGCTGTTAAGGGCTGCCCCAAGGGGATCTTACCCATCATTGGCTACCACCTCAGCAACTCAGGGTATGATGTATTATACCTTTACATCTTAGCAGTGGTCATGGTGGATGTATAGGGTTCCCAATCTGGTGCTTAAAGAGCAGCATAACCCGGTTCTTAAAGAGTGGCATGTTGTTGTCAGACCACCATTAACTGGACCACAGCGATGTGATCTTAGACAAATTTACAAGGACAACGGAGACCAAGGGGCCCACAAGGGGGAGGAGATAACGAAGCCATCCCCCAAGGCCCGACCACAGGTATTAGAGCTTCTTGGAGGGTCTTGATCTTGTCCTGAATGATGGCGGATTGATTAACATAAAAGCAGCACTCCTGATGTACCATGATGATCCAGTCACAATGAGGCAGAGAGTCCAATATGGCCTTTTTATCCCGGTAAGAGAAAAGAAAAATTGCTCCTCAGGAGGGGGTCCTCCTGGGTGACCTTCTTCGGCAAAGGGGAGATATTGGTTTCTCGCAGGTACCCATGTGGAATTGGAACTCCTCTGAGGGAAGACACATCCAAATCCTCTACCAGCACTTATCAATGGGTCTGGTCCTTGCCACCATCCCGTTAATGGGTCCTTCCATTTTACCCTAACTGAAAGGTAGAGTACTTGGAGGGACCAATGTTTGCAAAAGGCTGACAAGGGCTGATGTTTTGGAAAATTTAAAATATTTAAGGTGAGCATGGCCATTCATAGCTGGTCTTGTGGGGGTATGATTCCCCCTTTTTGTTTTATATTAAGTTGGTCTTTCAAATTTTTATTTTATTTTTTTCATGATTGTCCTTGTGGGTTGTGAGGAATTTTTCTTTTTTTTTTTAATTTTATTTTTGTTGAATCATTTTACATCTTGGCAGCACTTTTAATCTAAACATCCCGATTGGTTTTTATCTCTGATAGATTAGAGATATATTTTTGACATCTACAGGGGCCCACTGGAGATACCAAAAGTTTAGAGAATTTAGAACGTTGATCTTTAGAAAGTTTGTTAAAGGTGCCAAGAGAACTTAGAGTATCTGGTTAAAATAGAATTTTTTTAACATTTTGAAATGATATTCATTTATTTAGTTAGGTTGATTTTAACACTTTTAGACCTAATTTAATCAAAATGATATTTAACATAACTTTTTAAGCCTTAATGTGTTTTTATTCATCTAAACTTAACAGAGACATTAGAGTAAACTATAGATTACCTTGGCAGAACATGAATTCTAGGTCTCTTGTTGTTGAATAAACCAGAAATAAAAAACCTTGAACATAAGTGTTAGCACACAAAAGCATTACATAACTCAGAACTATTTAACAGAGTTAAAGAGAGCTTATAAGACCTAACTCTAGAAATGGCTGAGTAACCAATTAAGCAGACACTGTTAAAAAGAGATGTTATGGGGGGGCGGAGCCAAGATGGCGGAATAGTGAGGGCACGCACCGATAGCCCGGGAAAATTTAGTTTAATAAAAGGGGAGTTACGGTAGCCTCAGAAAAAAGAACCAGGAAAATATTGCAGGGGAAACTCTTCTGGATCAAGTGGCCGTGAATCGGAGGACCTACTGGGAGAACAAGGTCGCCCACCGCGTGGAAGCCAAGCCGCGGGACCGAGTAGGGTCTGCGCGCCAGTTCTCGAAGGGGAGTGCATCCCACACAGACAACAGCGGGGAGACTTGGGACATTCAGGGCTCCGAGTCCACACATCGGCGCTGGAAGGGGAGGTGAGCTCAATAACCCGAGACATTGGTGGGAAAACGGGGGTCAGAATCTAGAGGGGGGCCGGAAAGTGCAGCAAACTCACTACCGGAAAGAAGGAAAAAAAAGCTTCGGGGTTTCTCTTCCCCCTAACCTTGCAAAGGTTACAAGGCTGCAAGGCTTGAAGAATTCCCAAGAGACAAAGAGCAGGCCCCCTCTCTGGATTTACATACCAATGGGGGAGAGCTAAGGAACTGAGTCACTACAATTCAGTAGCCTAGACAACCCAGTGGGAGTCCAGAGGAGCCTAACAGGACTCTGGGACTCTGCGGGTAGAAGCCAAAGACTGGAAGCCTTGCAGTGTTACTTACCCCCTGAATAAATAAAATACATAAATAAATAAAAAGAGAGAGATTTACCACGCATAACCTGAGGGTGTCACCTTTGCACACCCTTAACCAGGAAGAACCAGGCAGAGCTCTCAGGCCACACCCATTTCAAGCCTCCAAGGCTCCTCCATCAGGAGGCAGTCCACTTAACACGGACACAGTATAAAATAAAATAAAAAAAATAAAAAAAAACGCACAGTGACGCAAGAAGAATTAACTATGCCAGGTAACAAACACAGAAATCGAGGGAACAAGATCAACGATGACAATATGATGCCTCCAAATAAGCAAAACACCCCAAGCCAAGATTATGAAGATGATGAGATAGAAGAAATGCAAGATACGGATTTCAAAAAATTTATGATAAGAACATTTAGAAGTTTTCAAAAGCAAATCCTTGAACTACAGAAATCCTAATGGACAAGATTGAAAATCTCTCTCGTGAAAATGAAATTTTAAGGAAGAGTCAAAATGAAACTCAGAAACTAGTAGAACAGGAAAGTGTGATAGTGAAGAGAAATCAAAATGAAATGAAGAGCTCAATAGATCAAATGACAAACACATTAGAAAGCCTTAAAAACAGAATGGGTGAAGCAGAAGAGAGAATATCGGACTTAGAAGATAGAGCACAGGAAAACATACAGTCAAACCAAAGAAAAGAAGAGGAAATTAGAAATCTAAAAAATATTGTTGGGAATCTACAGGATACTATTAAAAAAACCAACATTTGGGTTCTAGGAGTTCCTGAAGGCATGGAGAGAGAGAAAGGATTAGAAGGCCTTTTTAGTGAGATACTAGCAGAGAACTTTCCAGGTTTGGAGAAGGACAGAAACATCCTAGTACAGGAAGCTCATAGAACCCCCAATAAACATGACCAAAAGAGATCCTCACCACGACATGTGGTAATTAAACTTAGCACAGTGAAACATAAAGAAAAGATCCTAAAATGTGCAAGAGAGAAACGTCAGATTACTCTCAGAGGATCTCCAATCAGACTCACAGCAGACTTCCCATCAGAAACACTACAGGCTAGGAGGGAATGGCGAGACATAGCACAGGTGCTAAGAGAAAAAAATTGCCAGCCCAGAATATTATATCCTGCCAAGCTCTCATTTGTGAATGAAGGTGAAATAAAGACCTTTCATAGCAAACAGAAATTGAAGGACTTTGTGGCCACTCGTCCAGCCCTGCAAAAGATACTTAAAGATGTGCTACACTCAGAAACACAGAAACACGGCCATCAATATGAAAGAAGGGAAAGGAAGAACACCTACCAGTAAAAGAGCATGGGAAGCTCAAAGCATATACTAGAAAATATTTCCTGGAAAATGGCAGGGCAAAGTCACTACGTATCAATAGTCACATTGAACATTAATGGTCTGAATTCTTCAGTTAAAAGACACCGTTTGGCTGACTGGCTCAAAGAACACAACCCAACTATTTGTTGCCTACAAGAAACACATCTCTCTAACAAAGAGGCAAGCAGACTGAAAGTGAAAGGTTGGAAAAAGATATTCCATGCCAACAGAAACCAAAAAAAAGCAGGTGTAGCCATATTAATATCAGACAAAATAAACTTTAATACAAAAACTGTTAAGAGAGACAAAGAGGGACACTATATAATGATTAAGGGTTCAATTCAACAGGAAGATGTAACTATTATAAATGTATATGCACCTAATTACAGGGCACCAGTCTATTTAAAAGATATGTTAAGGGACTTAAAGGGAGATTTAGATTCCAATACAATAGTACTGGGGGACTTCAATACTCCACTCTCAGAAATAGACAGATCATCCGGACAGAAGATCAACAAGGAAACAGCAGATTTAATTGACACTATTGCCCAAATGGATCTAACAGATATCTACAGAACGTTCAACCCTACATCTACAGACTTCACATTCTTCTCAGCAGTGCATGGAACCTTCTCTAGGATTGATCACATACTAGGCCATAAAGCAAGTCTCAGCAAATTTAAAAGAATTAGAATCATACCATGCAGCTTCTCAGACCACAGAGGGATGAAGCTGGAAATTAGCAACTCAGGAAACCCCAGAAAGTATGCAAACACATGGAGACTGAACAACATGCTCCTGAATGAACACTGGGTCATTCAAGAAATCAAAAGAGAAATCAAAAACTTTCTGAAAGTAAATGAAGACAACAACACAACATATCAAAACTTATGGGATACAGCAAAAGCAGTATTGAGAGGCAAATTTATAGCAATAGGTGCCTATATCAAGAAATTGGAAAGGTACCAAATAAATGAGCTTTCAGCGCACCTCAAGGACCTAGAGAAACTGCAGCAAACCAAACCCAAATCTAGTAGGAGAAGAGAAATAATTAAAACCAGAGAAGAAATTAACAGGATTGAATCCAAAAAAACATTACAAAAAATCAGCCAAGCGAGAAGCTGGTTTTTTGAAAAAATAAACAAAATTGACACCTCATTGGCCCAACTATCTAAAAAAAGAAGAGAAAAGACCCAAATCAATAAAATCAGAGATGAAAAAGGAAACATAACAACAGACACCACAGAAATAAAAAGAATCATCAGAAATTACTACAAGGACCTGTATGCCAGCAAACAGGAAAACCTATCAGAAATGGATAGATTCCTGGACACATGCAATCTACCAAAATTGAACCATGAAGACATAGAAAACCTAAATAGACCCATAACTGAAACAGAAATTGAAACAGTAATAAAGGCCCACCCAACAAAGAAAAGCCCAGGACCAGATGGATTCACTGCTGAATTCTACCAGACATTTAAAGAAGAACTAACTACATTTCTTCTCAAACTATTTAGAACATTCGAAAAAGAGGGAATCCTCCCAAATTCTTTCTATGAAGCCAGCATCACCTTAATCCCTAAGCCAGAGAAAGATGCAGCACTGAAAGAAAATTACAGACCAATATCCCTGATGAACATAGACGCAAAAATCCTCAATAAAATTCTGGCCAATAGAGTACAACAACACATCAGGAAAATCATCCACCCAGACCAAGTGGGATTCATCCCTGGTATGCAGGGATGGTTTAATGTGCGCAAGACAATCAATGTGATACACCACATTAACAGACTGCAGAAGAAAAACCATATGATTATCTCAATTGATGCAGAGAAAGCATTTGATAAAATTCAACACCCTTTCATGATGAAAACTCTAAGCAAATTGGGTGTGGAAGGAACATTCCTCAATATAATCAAAGCAATTTATAAAAAACCCACGGCCAGCATCCTATTGAATGGGGAAAAGTTGGAAGCATTTCCACTGAAATCTGGCACCAGGCAGGGATGCCCACTCTCACCACTGCTATTTAACATAGTTCTGGAAGTTTTAGCCAGAGCCATCAGACAAGAAAAAGAAATCAAAGGAATACAAATCAAGAAGGAAGAAGTCAAACTATCCCTCTTTGCAGACGATATGATTCTGTACTTAGAGGATCCAAAGAACTCTACTAAGAGACTATTGGAACTCATAGAGGAGTTTGGCAAAGTGGCAGGATATAAAATCAATGCACAAAAATCAACAGCCTTTGTATACACAAGCAATGCCATGACTGAGAAAGAACTGCTAAGATCCATCCCATTCACAATAGCTACAACAACAATCAAATACCTTGGAATAAATTTAACCAAGGACGTTAAAGATCTCTACGATGAGAATTACAAAATCTTAAAGAAAGAAATAGAAGAGGATACCAAAAAATGGAAAAATCTTCCATGCTCATGGATTGGAAGAATAAACATCATCAAAATGTCCATTCTCCCAAAAGCAATTTATAGATTCAGTGCAATCCCAATCAAGATTCCAAACACATTCTTCTCAGATCTAGAAAAAATGATGCTGAAATTCATATGGAGGCACAAGAGACCTCGAATAGCTAAAGCAATCTTGTACAACAAAAACAAAGCCAGAGGCATCACAATACCAGATTTCAGGACATACTACAGGGCAGTTGTAATCAAAACAGCATGGTACTGGTACAGAAACAGATGGATAGACCAATGGAACAGAATTGAAACACCAGAAATCAATCCAAACATCTATAGCCAACTTATATTTGATCAAGGATCTAAAACCAATTTCTGGAGCAAGGACAGTCTATTCAATAAATGGTGCTGGGAAAACTGGATTTCCACGTGCAGAAGCATGAAGCAAGACCCCTACCTTACACCTTACACAAAAATCCACTGAACGTGGATTAAAGACCTAAATCTATGACCTGACACCATCAAGTTACTAGAGAACATTGGAGAAACCCTTCAAGATATTGGCACAGGCAAAGAATTTCTGGAAAAGACCCGGAAGCACAGGCAGTCAAACCCAAAATCAACTATTGGGATTGCATCAAATTGAGAAGTTTCTGTACTGCAAAAGAAACAGTCAGGAGAGTGAAGAGACAACCGACAGAATGGGAAAAAATATTTGCAAACTATGCAACAGATAAAGGGTTAATAACCAGAATCTACAAAGAGATCAAGAAACTCCACAAAAACAAAACCAACAACCCACTTAAGAGATGGGCCAAGGACTTCAATAGACATTTTTCAAAAGAGGAAATCCAAATGGCCAACAGGCACATGAAAAAATATTCAAGGTCACTAGCAATCAGGGAAATGCAAATCAAAACCACAATGAGGTTTCACCTCACCCCTGTTAGAATGGCTCACATACAGAAATCTACCAACAACAGATGCTGGCGAGGATGTGGGGAAAAAGGGACACTAACCCACTGTTGGTGGGAATGCAAACTGGTCAAGCCGCTATGGAAATCAGTCTGGAGATTCCTCAGAAACCTGAATATAACCCTACCGTTCGACCCAGCCATCCCACTCCTTGGAATTTACCCAAAGGAAATTAAATTGACAAACAGAAAAGTGGTCTGCACCCTAATGTTTATCACAGCACAATTCACAATAGCCAAGACCTGGAACCAACCTAAATGCCCATCAACGGTAGGCTGGATAAAGAAATTATGGGATATGTATTCTTTAGAATACTATACCGCAGTAAGATCTAAGACACTATTGGAACTCATAGAAGAGATTGGCAAAGTAGCAGGATATAAAATCAATGCACAAAAATCAACAGCCTTTTTATACACAGGCAATGCCACGGTTGAGGAAGAACTTCTAAGATCAATCCCATTCACAATAGCTACAAAAACAAATACCTTGGAATAAACTTAACCAAGGATGTTAAAGATGTTTACGATGAAAATTATAAAATCTGTTGATGCGATTTGGGTTGGTTCCAGGTCTTAGCTATTGTGAATTGAGCTGCAATAAACATTAATGTGTAAAAAAAAAAAAAAAAAAAAAATACTATACCGCAGTAAGAAACAATGAAATCCAGTCATTTGCAACAAAATGGAGGAATCTGGAACACATCATGCTGAGTGAAGTAAGCCAGTCCCAAAGGGACAAAGACCATATGTTCTCCCTGATCGGTGACAACTGACTGAACACCAAAATGGAAACCTCCTGAAGTGAAATGGACACTATGAGAAATGGTGACTTGATCAGCATAGCCCTGACTGTTAATGGACAACTTAATACATTATCCCTCTTAGTATTTTTTTTGTCTGTTCTACTTAATATGACTGGTTTAATTCTGTAATTATCACACAGTTATTCTTAAGTGTTGAAAATTAACTGAAATGTGATCCCTGTTAAACGTAAGAGTGGGAATAAGAGAGGGAAGAGATGTATAATTTGGGGCATGCTCGGGCTGACTTGCCCCAATTGTAGAGTTGGAAACATACCAGGGGATTCCAGTTCAATCCCATCAAGGTGGCATGTGCCAATGCCATCTCACTATTCCAAGTGATCAATTTCAGTTCACAATTGATCATAATGAAAGGACTAAGAGTCAAAGGGAGCACATAAACAAGTCTAGTACCTGCTAACACTAACTGATAGAATAAATAAAGGGGAGAGTGATCCAACATGGGAAGTGAGATACTCAGCAGACTCATAGAATGGCAGACGTCCTAAATAGCACTCTGGCCTCAGAATCAGCCCTAAAGGCACTTGGAGCTGGCTGAAAAGCCCATGAGAGTATTTCAGGCATGGAAAGCCAAGACACTCTGGCAAAAAGATCTCCGTGAGTGAGATCCCAGTGGAAAGAACAGGTCTTCAAAGAGGGAGGTGCCTTTCTCTGAAGGGAGGAGAGAACCTCCACTTTGACTATGACCGTGTCTAAACAAGATAAGAGTCGGAGAACTCAAGGGGCTTCCATAGCCTTGGAAACTCATGACTGGAGCATAGGGAGATTACTGATGCCATAAACAGGAGTGTCAATTTGTAAAGTCAACAACAGGAGTCACTGTGCACTTACTCCTCATGTAGGATCTCTGTCCTTAATGTGCTGTACATTGAGGCTTAATGCTATAACGAGTACTCAAACAGTATATTTCACTTTGTGTTTCTATGGGGGTGCAAATGGTTGAAATCTTTACTTAATGTACACTAAACTGATCTTCTGTAAAAAAAAAAAAAAAAGAAAGAAAAAAGAAAAAAGAAACTATCAATTCCCAACTTGACTCTCACTGGGATTAAACATGACAATAGGTCTGATCTGATTTCATCATCATTTAAAAAAAATCATCTATTATTTTTCACTTTATGTTTCTGTGTGGGAGCAAACTGTTGAAATCCTTACTTAATATATACTAAGCTGATCTTCTGTATATTAAGATAATCGAAAATGAATCTTGATGTGAATGGAAGGGGAGAGGGAGTGGGAAATGGGAGGGTTGTGGGTGGGAGGGACGGTATGGGGGGGGGAAGCCATTGTAATCCATGAGTCGTACTTTGGAAATTTATATTTATTAAATAAAAGATAAAAAAAACAAATAAACAAACAAAAAAGAGATGTTACAGTTTTTGCAAATACAGATCTGTAAAAGAAACAAATTTAAAGCATATCAAAGATGTGTAAAACTGAGCAAGTGAACCAGGCAAACTAAAGGGTGTTTGCATTAACCCTATTTTTTGAACCAATCTGTATTGGCTTACTTTAATTAACAACATAAAGGCTTGTATACACAGAACTTACTCTTACTTTTATAAGACCACTCTAGCTGGAAAGCAAAAACATGAATACAACATAGGTCTGACATCACTTACAACACTTTAATACACTTTGCATTGTTGGGTTCCCAAACCAGGACCCCAACACGTCGAGATGCGCACCCCAAAGACTCAGATTCCAATCCAGTAGATGCAACACGCAAGAGGATTTATTCAATGTCTGCGCACAAATGTCTTGACAGCACAAAGCCATCCAAAGAAGAAGCCCTGAACAGTTGTTAACAAGCATTTTTAAAGGGAAAAACCACACAATTTACTTAATACACACAATTTACATGCTAATTGGATGGTTTAAATGATACACACACGAGTCACATACTGGTTGGGGGATTTAAATGAGGGGGTTAGTGGCGGGAAAATTTTTCTGGCTATCGCAGGAGTCACTTTAAGACTTTAGGGTGGGATATCTGCTGCTGGCCAGAAGGTGCCCTGCAACTAGGAGTTATTGCAAAGCCTCGAGGCGGGGTTCTCACTGTGAACCACATCTCAAGTGACAGCTGGTGCCTAGGGCTCTTTCTAGGAACTAGCACTCTACATGGGGCAAAGGCTACTTCTAAGAATTAACTCTCTAAGTAGGACAAAGGTTACTTCATCTGGGCCAGAGGGGAATGGCTCTTCAGCATAATCTGAATTGACTCAAACAGCTGTTACTTTAACAAATCTAGAGTCTTATCCTTTGAGAGTTCAAGGCATCTGACTGGAAGCCTCAAAGTTGGAAGACTCGTTTAGAATTTAAACTGTTAGAGAGTCAAACCATTTAGCCAAAAGTTAGTACGTTTAACCTGAGCATTTTAACCAAGGCTGTGGGTTAGATCTGATCAGATTTAATGTAATCACTCAAACATTAAAGACAGGCAAATAACGTAAACAACTTCACATAGTAGTTTTCCCAATCAAGACTCAGTCCTGACAATAGAAAAATATGAAACCTTCAAGACATGTGAAAACTCTCATCAGCTAAGTCAGGGACAGCAGCACAGAAAAGAGCTGATCATCAGTGTAGGAGCCCATTGCTTAGGTTTCCATTAACTGCAAAGAGAAAGACCCATCAGGTTGGAAAGGGTTAATGGATTAAGGTTCTTGCTCCCTTAGGTAAGGCCAGCAGTAGCCAGAGGCATTTCCCTCCCTCCCCCCCCCCCCATTTAGGAGGGGTTTTGAATTGGAAATGGAGAGGGAAAAAGCAGCCCTAGGAAGCACTCTCCCTAGAGATATCTGGCCTTGCCTGCATGGGTGAGGCAGGCCACATTGACAGGAAGAGAGTGCAGAGAAAGGCTGTGGTCCCCCATTAACAGGGAAGACTGCACGCTGGGGCCTAGCAGACTGGTCATGGGGTTGGGGAGGCGCACTGTTTATAAGATGGCAGCAGACAATCCCAGGGAGGGGAATACCCATAAAGGGGTGGCCACATGGGTGGCACTAGGCTAAAGGTCCCCTCTGTAATTGGAGGGGCCATGGATTGAGGCGGCACTGGGCCTTCAGGGGTTACCACCACACCTGAAGGCTCTACCTTAGTTTTAACTGCCTCTGGGGATTTATGAGCCGCCTGATACTCCTCATCAAAGGCCAACCAGAACATGTGTTTCATATTAACCGGCTTAGGTGTGTAAGATTTTTGGTGTGGCTTTAAGCCTTGAGTCTTTAGTATGTACTTCAGTGCCTTAGGCACTGGGTCACCAAACTTAGCATGAGATTGCCCTATCCTTTCTGGGATACCTTACCTCCAGAGCCTCGCTTAGCCGTCACCCAATACTTTCACTTAGGCCAGAGTTAGTCCTCTCGGGCCAGAGTCAGTCCTTCTTTAGGGCTCCTTTGAGTACATCGTGCCCCACATTGGGTGCCACTTGTTGGGGTCTTAAGCCTGAGGCTAGCTCCTGACCAGCAGGGGACAGCACAAGCACTCCCTGGCAAAGTGAACTGGAGAGGTAAGGTCGACGGGTCAAGCACACTGCAGCAAGAACCCGTGAGTTCTGTCGAAGAAGAAACTACTTTATTGAGGAAGTGTACAGGTTTATAAGGCTTACAAAAGGCATGCGCAGTAGGGGAGCCAACCAGCAAAAAGGTCATGCAGGCGTGGGCGGACCACGTGCAGTGGCATCTTAAGCAAAGTACAGGGATCACGCACTGCCCATGTGTCTGGAACTAAAGCAGACCTATCCCTGCCGGTGGTCTGATCTTAGATAGCTTACCCACAGTAGCCACACACACCCCTCGAAAATCCACCAGGCACCATATTGTAATGGAGATTTGAGGCAATGCCCAATAAAGGTGGACTGGTCTTTGTCTGCTGGTTTACTTCACTTAGCATAAAGAGCTCCAAGAGCAGGGAGGCAGGAGGAAGCAGGAGGATTTGGGTTCTAGAAAGGACTTCAGCCCCTTTGCACATAAGCGGGTAGGATCCTTCCCTCATTGTTCTACTCAGAGCTCTTTGCTTGCAGCCCAGATTGGAAACCCTAGGAGCAGCAGGGCATCCTGGGCACAGCAGGCACAGGGCTGCAGCCTCTAAAATCCATTGAGATACTAAAGGGTCCGGAGAAAGCACCCGCTGGCCTCGCACCAGGCCTGTGAAGTCCTCCTGCTGCCTGCGCCCACCACTCCTAAGTAGGCTGCGCTAGGAATTCCTGGTGGTCACTGTCAGTGAAGGGAAGGGGCCAAGAAGAAGCTCCTCCTCACACTTACCTGACCAGGGCGCCACAGTCAGGACCAAGCTCTCCTCTGCCTGTGCTCACCACTTGCCATCGCTCCTGATCTGGCTCCTCCTACACACACCGCTGTTCTCGCCACCCAAATAAGGGCTGAGTGGAGGACAACCGAAAGCGAAATCTATGCTTTTCTTGGTAATGGTTGAGATGTTTGCTGTGTTTTACAAGTGGACAGGAAATCGTGGTTTCTAGGAAGAGGGGCCAAGAAAGTCTTGGGCTTCCAGTTTCTGAATCGCTGTGCCCCTGCTCATCCTAGATGGAGCCCCTGTCCCTCTGTCCATTCCGGCACCCTTCAATCAGACAAGAGCAGCCTCTGCCTCTAATGGCCACCACAGACACTGCCTGGGTAACACGCACACTCCTGGGCAAGCTGACCTCCCTGCAGGTCAGGGGCTTGCACAGGGGCCTGCAAGGAAAAGCAGTTCATCCTCCTGAGATCCAAACAGGAAGCACCTGGCATGGAGCCCTTGTGGGGGCGCCTACTCTGGCGGCTGCTGGGGATTGCTGAGGAGACACAGGCAAGCACCCGGGGCTCCAGGCAGACCTCAGAAAGGGCCCCTTGACCTGCGCAGCCCTGTGAGGGTGGCTCAGGTAAGCTGAAGAATGTGTCTCATTGTGTGGATGTTTCCACAGAAGCCGACCTAAGTATGATTCAAATACATTCCCAGGTTCCTGTAGGGTGTATGATGCTTCCTGGAACTAGTTTCTCTTTTTTTTTTTTAACCTGGGGAAAGAAGGGTGTATTTCCATTTACATGGCATAATTCAGTGAAGCAATATTTATAATTCTATCTGTAATGATATAGCATCCACACCATGTTTATACTTTTTATTTTCACAAGTAAGAGATAATATGTGATTTTTGTGTTTCTGGGTATGGCTTACTTCACTTAGCATGATGATCTGAGATCTGTTTGGTGGTTGAATATTACAAGTAACATTTCATCTTATACACACCACACCACGTGACTCAGCAGTGCTGCCTCCCATATCAGCATTAGAAGGAAGCCAGGAACAGGAGTTAGAGCTGGGTATCAAAGCCAGGCACTCCAATATGAGACAGGGTCTTAACTGGCATCTTAACTGCTAGTCCAGATGTCCTGCTAAGCTTTGAACTTTCACATGCTGTTCTTGAAACATAACTCCTTAGATATGCAGTCAAATACTCAGTAAATCTGAGGAAGAGTCTAGAATCAAAAGTAACAGCAAGTCTTGTTTTTCAGTACGAGCTTGAACAAATTGGTCAGCTTCAGTGGATTGCAGAATGTGACTGAGTAGAGGGAGATGGAGGACAACATTTTCTCCCAACTTGACCTGCAGGAAACCCAAGCCATCTGTTTCCCTACCTCTGGAAGGATGTCACATGATCATTTCTTTGTACTACTTTCCTGTTGGCTTAAGGGTCCTTGTCATATGGATGAGCAGAAACTATCAGTTTATTTTTAAAATTTTATTGATTTGCAAGGTAGAAGCCATTGTAATCCATAAGCTGTACTTTGGAAATTTATATTCATTAAATGAAAGTTAAAAAAAAAAAAGGTAGAGTTACAGAGAGGCAGAAGCAGAGAGAAGGAGGGAGGGAGGGAGGCAGTAAGACAGATAGAGAGAGGTCTTCCATTTACCGGTTCACTCCCCAAATGACTGCAACAGCAAGAGCTGGGTTGAGTCAGAGCCAGGACCACGTGGATGCAGGGGCCCATGCGCTTGGGCCATCTTCTACTGCTTTCCCAGGCCATTGCAGAGAGCTGGATTGGAAGTGGAGCACCTGGGACTCGAACTGGCACCCATCTAGGATGTGATACTGCAGGCGGAGGCTTTACCCATATGCCACAGCTCCAATCTGAAATTATGAGTTTTCAACAGCTTATTCCTTAGTCATTTATTGGCTGGCATAATGAATGATCTGAAATTGTTTTTTCAATATGTAACATGATCCTTTTAATGCATTCAATTTTATAAGTAATGGTTTAAAAAAGTAAATGGAAAATACAGATGAACAAGGGAAACTAAGAACTTTTCTCCTTAAAATAATACAGGTCTGCTGCTTGGGAGATTTTTCCACAGAATGTTTCCACACATTCCAACAGATTTGTCCCCTGTGCTGCACAAATACCCACAAGTGTCCCTATCTGGAGGGACACATTGGTATCCTGTTGTGAGCTCTGGCTTCCCTGGGATACACATTGTGGACACAAAATTTAGAGTAGTTACACAAATTTCCTCCAAGGATGCTGCAGATGACCCGAGAATAGATTGAAAGAGTCCCCTGATAGGTGGGAGTTGGAGAGTGGGAGTTCTTCTAAGCAGAGTTTATAATCCAGCAAATTGTAGTTACAAATGTAACTATAGTCATTAATTTCTCTGTGATGAAAGTACATTTTTAAATGGAAGATTATTTATGTGGATACTTGAATATGAAGCCCTCTCTAAGTTGTGCAAATTGCGGGAACTGATGAAATCTGCCTTTTAATCAGGGAGAGGCAGAGTCGCGTGCTCATGACAGTGCCCTTCAGCTGTCAGATGTCACTGTTGTAGATGGAGCCGGAGCCCTGCCTCATGAGGCACTTGTGTACCTAATGGTCCCTGGGAGGAGCAAAGAGCATACTTGCTGAAAATGATTATGGATTAGAATAAAAGGTCTAACCGATCCTGTGTAACACTTGGTGAACTGGCCCCTTCTACATCCCACCTACCCAAATGACAGAATAGTTCCTTTTACTCTTCAGGTTCAGTTCAGAGTCCCTTCTTCTCGCTGTTTCTTTTAAAATTGTCTACCAGAAATTTTAAAGTTCATAATCTTATATTTTTGAGTGACTATGAGACAAAGAGGGACACCCAGGCAGACAAAGACAGAGATGGCTGCCATCTACTCATTCACGTCTCAAATGTCTGCAATGACTGCAGCTAAAATGGGCAGGCTTTTCTTTTTTCTCAGCTCACCTTCTCAGCCAGGAAGCTGAGTATTTATGCAAAGGATAACAACTAAAGTCATTGGCAGGTTTTGCATGAAAGCAAATTCTGGTATCCATTTCAGGACTCAGATGCAAACTTCATCTTCTCTCAAATGAAATGGAAAGTGAAAGCAAGCAAGGTTTCTTTAAAATGGAGTTGATACCCAGAAATCAGCTGTCTTCTAATTATATCTATTGTTTATCTCAGGCAACCAGAACATAGTTCCAGGGACAATTGAATGCTTTTGTCAATGTTTACTAGTAACAGAGCTTTCCATCTACCATCCTACTCCATTCCAGGTTAAGTAAATCTACTGCTGTGAATTAATTTAGAAATGTTGATGACCAATGATTTAACTATTTCTAAGGAATATATTTATAAATAGAAACATTTATAAATGCTTATAATATGTGTGTATGAAGATACTTCAAATTTAATAGTATTAATGGTATTGATATCCTATTTATGAGTCAATGTTTTTCATCAATTACAGTTAATTATGAATTTCTATTCATGAATATAAATTATTTTATAATTATTAAAATGCAGATGTATAACATGAGAGAGATTTCATGTAAACAAAAATCATTGATTTCATTAATAATTTCTAGGTAATTCTTGTTTATTTAGGAATTCTTTTTTTTTTAAAGATTTATTTATTTGAAAGAGTTACATAGAGAGAGGAGAGAGAGAGAGAGGTCTTCCATCTGATGGTTCACTCCCCAGTTAGCCGCAATGGCCAGAGCTGTGCCGATCCAAAGCCAGGAGCCAGGAGCTTCTTCTGGGTGTCCCACATGAGTGCAGGAGCCCAAAGACTTGGGCCATCTTCTACTCAGGCCATAGCAGAGAGCTGGATTGGAAGTGAAGTAGCCGGGTCTTGAACCAGTGCCCATATGGGATGCCGGCGCTTCAGGCCAGGGCATTAACCCGCTGCGCCACAGTCCGGCCCCTTAAGATTTCTTTCAACTGTTCCATTTATTCTTAGACACATGTTAAACACAGCATCAGCAATGGGCAAGGCACTGTCATGTTAGGGGTCTCTGGGCACAGAGGAATTATTCACATAAAAATAGTTCAGATGGTGTGTTGCCCTGCGCCTCCCAGTGTGCGGCCTTTTGGCCTCCACTCACTCCTGGGTTGGGTGCTGCTGTCCCCTCTGACACAGTATTGATGGACAGCTCCCCTCTGCCCACCTCAAACACTGAAGTCTGTCACCTTTGATTATGTGAACGCTGTGACATCTAAGGAATGTTAAGGATTGTTCTTTTCAGTGGGAACCTAGAAGGTCCGGAGTGGGCGCTCCCAGGGAAAACTGAGACACATTCTTCAGCTTACCTGAGCCACCCTCCCAGGGCCTGGGAGGTGTGAAGGGGCCCTTTCTGAGGCCTGCCTGGAACACAGGGTGCTTGCCTGTGTCTCCTCAGCAACTCCCAGCAGCAGCCAGGGTGGGCGCCCCCTCCAGCGGCCCCTTGCCAAGCATTTCCGGATTGCATCTCAGAGGACACAGCGCTTGTCCCTGCCAGGCCCTGGGCAAGCCCCTGGACCTCTTCTCCGGGGCAGTCAGCTAGCCCAGGAGTGTGCGGTGTAACCCAGGCGGTGCCTGCGGTGGCCACCAGAGATGTGGCAAGGATGCTGTTGTCTGAGTGAAGGGAGGCCGTTTGGACACAGACACAGGGGCTCCAGCTGGGAGAAGCAGGGGCAGAGGTTCAGAAACTGGTGGGCAGCCTGGACCTCCCTGGAGCTACCTTCTACAAGCATGTTTCCTGTGGAATACTTTCCACACTTAATAGGTGTGGCTTCAGTTTCGGTTTTCCTAAATGGCCCTCAGTTGAAAGGTCAGGTGCGCTTTATTTTCATCTCCTGAACGAAAGGAGCCAGACCAGAAGCAGAGAGCAAGAGGTGAGTCTGCACCCTGGCCAGGTAAGTGCGCAGCAGTGCTTGGCGTCTGGACCCCTCCCCTCCCCTCCCCTCCCCTCCCCTCCCCTCCCCTCCCCTCCCCTCCCCTCTCCTTCCCTTCTGGACAAAGATAGCCAGGAATTCCAGCTTAGGCTTGGCTCTGGTGGTGGGCAGGGGCACGGAGAGGATGGCTCTGAGACCTCGGGCGCTGTCGCCCTGCGGCTGTGCATCTTTGCCTGGCTGGAAGCAGAGTGCTTCACCTGTGTTCCCAGCATGCGCTGCTCCTCCTGGGGCTTCCGCCATAGGCTGCAGTGAAGGTCCTGAGGGGAACTTGAGGGACGGATCGCACTCCCTTATATATAACAGACAAGCCCTTTCTGGGACTGCGACTCACATTCAGGCTCCCTTGAGGAGGCTCTGCTTTGGGTTATCAGTCAGTCACAATTTAAAAAAAGAGAGAGAGAGAATCTAATACTTGTTTTTGTGTATCTCGGAATATTTTGCATTGAAGAAACTAAAACCATCGTAAATTAATCTGTTTCTTCCCAAAACTATTAAAATCTTTACTCTGAGTTTAAAACAATCCTATAGTTCATTTTCTTTTGTGCACAGCAATGAATAGCTCAGATTTCACTCCCCAAATTCTGCTCCCATCTACCTACAAAAAAAGAATTGTAATTAAAGGTTCTTAGAAAATAAATTGGTGATTTTTTAACAGATATCCTGATAATTTTCATCTTAAAAATCAAATTGGAATATATTAATAATTTTAACTTGCTTTCTGTAGAAGGAAAATATTATCCCTGAAAATTTAAAAATACCTGCACTGAGATTGTTTTTCTCAGCATCACATGAATGAATCGGGCAATCATTTTCGCTTTCCTGTAACACTGATTAGAAAGTCTATGCTTACAAAGGTGAAGTCCATTTCCAGGCAATGAACCCTAGAGTTTGAACCCTGGGGTTGCACCTTGGCAGTCCAAGAGCAGCGTCTGTGCTGTGACATCCCGGGACAGCTCTGGGTTCCTGAAGCCTGACAAGATGAGGGGTTCTGTCAGAATCTCTCCCTTCACTAGGATGAGGGATTCTGTCAGAGCTGGGCAGATCCCAGACACCCTGGCTCCTGTATCTCTTCCCCATCTCTGACAGCCAGGTATCTGTTTATTTCAGTTACAGAAATTCCTGGTCCCTGGTATTTGTCGGGTTACTCCAGACCTCTGCCAGGGCCTGTTTTGAGAAGAGCTGCAGAATTCATCTTTCTGCCTTCTTACAGGATCCTCCTCCATCCCTCCTGCTCAGTTCACACCAGTCACTGCACCGGACCTCATCGAGGTCTGGAATCCAAATCACTGGGAGATTTTCTCAGGGATTTCTTCCCTGATTACTCAAAATATAAATTCAATCCCAACCACCCCTATTCCTGATCTTTGCATATTTTCTTCTGAGAGCTTACCATTATTTAACCTGCTTTCTTTTCCTTATTGCTATGTGTATTGTCTCCTCAAACTAGGCAAGAGCTGCTTAATACAGGAATTGCTATCAGTTATAGTAAGTACTCGTGAAATATTTGAAAATTAATGAGAGACACAATTTTTTTGGATGTCTAGAATCTTTTCTGACCACTCCCTTTTTCCTTCATATCATAATCTTCCTCTACTTACCCCCAAAATAGTAGTGGTTTTTAAGGTGCTGACATTAGTACTTTGTCTTGTTCTATTTTAACAGAACCTAGGCAGAGTTTTTTAGAGTTCTTGTAGAAACAATAAGACAATGTACATGAGGCATCTGTCCTTGGTCTTGACATGATGAAATATTTTTCCTTTAGAGACATACAGGACATAGCAAATTGACATGCATTCCACAGGCAGAAAGTTCATATGCATTTGCTTTGAATAACCACTAGCTATGACTTCAGGATCCTGTTTTCCAATAAATGAGTTTTCTTGGTTACAGGTTACCATGGCAACTAATATCACCATGAAGACCCCCATCTGTCTAGTGGAAAATTGGGAAGAGCAGCTGAAAGTAAATCCTAAAGCACTGGAGATTCTTAACCAGATATCTCAGCCTGTGGTGGTGGTGGCCATTGTGGGATTGTATCGTACAGGCAAATCCTACCTCATGAATCGCCTGGCAGGACAGAAACATGGTGAGTGTGGGCCTGGGGCAAGGGTCATTTACTTGACACCGGTGACAACACAGGCTGATCACACCTTGTCCCTGTCACCTTAAAGAAGAGCATAACTCCTCCAAAGCAGAAAGCTTCTATTTCTCACCTCCAAATTTTTACCTCAACTATATGTGTCCAGAAAATCTCCTTCTCTAGTCCATTAATGAAGATTTCCCCAACCCTTCTAAAAGATCCAGTCAACCTCATTTTCTTTACATTTTTACCATTTTTTTTTTATATTATTTGAAGATCAGAGAGACACAAACAGACAGAGATCTTTCACCTGCTGGTTCATTTCCAAATGCCCTCACAACTGGGGCTGGACCAGGCCAAAAGCACTTAGAACTCTATACAGGATTCACTGGCATCTGAGTACTTGAGTTGCCATTTGTTACATCCCATTGTATGTGCTATTAAGAAACTGGATGAGAAGCAGAGGTAGAACTTGAACCAGGCCCTATGATATGGGATAAAGTTGTCCCAAATAACATCTTAACCACCGCTCCAACTACATGCTGGTCATCTTGATCCCATCCATTATAACCTGCCCATGAGGTGAGCTACAGTAATTACTTCTTTCTTCCTCTCCCATCAGTTTTTCACCAACTGTATGTTTAGTTCAAGTAGCATATAAAATTTTAAAACTTTTTAAAAAGTAAATTTCAAAAGCATGCATAGTAGAATTACTCTATATTCAATACCAAAATTGAGCTACATTGCCTTCTATTTTGCTTCGTGCCATAATAAATTATTTCCCCTACTCTTTCTATATTAAACTTTCTCCAATATGTAAACTATAACACATACAGAAGAATATATAATGTACACATGTACATAAAGTTAATAAATATAAAGTGAATGCCTATGTAATCAGGATCAAGAATTAAAAACTTTACAAAAACTAAAAGGTCCAAATAATACCCCCCTACACTCTCATTTGAGCTCATCAGTATTTTGGTTTTCATGTACACTCTTCCCATTCTTGCTTTTTAACAATAGTTCTACAGCATATATATACACTCTAAGACTTTTGCCTTTCTTTTAACACTTTTTTTTACAGGGAATTATAGTGATTTTATTCTTGGGTGTCTCTCATCTTTCCTTCAGCAAAACTTTCAAGAATCCTCTAGATATTATATATATTGTTAAATTATTGAGTTGTACTATTTTACATTATGTGATTGAGAATACTACACCTTATTTATACATTTGTTGTTAATGAACATTAGTAATATTTGTAGTTAGTATTGTTTATGAATGACAGTCATGAATGTTCTTGTATTTATATCCTGGTGAATATGTATAAATCTTCCCTTTACAAGATACCCAGGAATGTAACTGGGGCATCAGAGATAATTGTCTCCAGCCTTTCCTGATAATACTAAATAGTTTTGTGTGCAATTTACATGTTTGTTAATAGCAATGGAAAACACTACACATTGCATAAATTTAGTAACATGAGACAAATGTTAAATTGGGCTTATCTCTAGACTGTGTAGTTATATATTATTTATCTCATGATGATTAAGTGTGAGCTTCTTTTAACATATTTATTTGCCATTTGTATTTCCTGGTTTATGAAGCCTTCTTTTTTCTTTTTCCCTACCAGTTGTCCCTTTGCTTTTACTGACATCTGGGACAATGTGCTTGTTCGCATATTTGTTGGTTCTACTCTAAATTTATGCAATAGTTTCACCCCTAATGACTGACTTCCTGCCTGGCTCAGTGTCATTAGGGATTGACCATTAGTCGACTAAACTACTAAACTGTGAAGATCTTGCATCTTTTTCCATCTCTCTCTCTCTCTCTCTCTCTCTCTCTCTCTTTCTCTCACTTTTTCCCTCAATCACTCTCTCCCAACCTTCTTCTAGGCCTCCCTCCTTGTCTGCTTTTGCTTTCTCTCTCCCTCTCCCCTTTTTACTTCCAATCTTCCATTGACCCTAAGACACAAAGTTTAATTTTCCTTAGAGACATTTTCATCATCAGTCTGCAAAATGCACTTTCACTTGCTTGGATCACATATTTTTTTAGGATACTCTTTGAATAATGATAGAACTTAGAACTGTAAGAGACAGATATCAGACTTAAAGGTTCAACAACATTGTTCTTGTTGTTCACTCAAGACAGCCTTAAAGAGCAATATTGTAAATTCTCTGTACTCTACTAAGAGAATCCGTGCTTCCAAAATGCTTTAAACATCTGAACTCTGACTCAACCACTCTGCCATATCCTAGGAAAAATGGAAAAAATGAGAATCACTCCCAGTCCAGGTTCATGAGCAGAACCAGATGACTATTTGTCTCTCTTAGAGTGTGACTCACTGTGCATGTGTATGTGTGCTTGTGTGTTTATATGAAGGCACTTCAAAAATGTTGTAGAACATAGAACTAAAAGATATTTTACTTTTGGTGGTAAATGTTTTTCAAATTCATGTGACTGAGAGTCCTCAAAATGTTCATGGAAATTGTGTGTTGCAAATAAACATGTGAAGGGATTTAAACATGTTTGGTGATAAACTAACTTACCATTTAGCTTCATTTTCCCACAAACTTTATGAAGTAATCCTCTCCATTCACACTTGTCCTTTCTGCAAGGGGGAGTTGGACTTTTTCTCTATTAATCAGTCAGCAATCAGCTATTACCATAATGCAGAAAAGACTAAAACATCTCAGGCTTTCTGTCCTCTCTGAGAGAGCACCCAGAGCACAAGAAAAACCTTCCACTGGTTCCTGGCCATGAACCTCAAACCATCCCCTTGTGGGCTTCAGCCTTTGGAAAGCAGGGCCAACAGGACTCACAGCTCTGTGCTGCTTTCCATTCACTTATATCTCCCTCCTGAGGGTAACCACACAGGACTCATAATTAGCTTGAAGAAGAGAAAAGAGAAAAAATGAAGGGGAAGATGTGGGAGTGAGAAAAATACAAACTGGAATGTATCAGACTAAGTTGTGGTAGGGCACGGACGATCAATTCAAAAATAATTGAGGAGAGTTCATTGGAGGGATTTACAATGCAATGTACGGGGTACAGAGAAACAGTGTAATGTCAGAGAGCACCGCAGGAGGGCAATAACAATGTCCAGGGGGCATTATCTTCCCCATAGTCTGAAGAGACAAGCAAAGAGTAGATGCCAGATCATGGTCAAGACCAGAACCGTAGGCTGGAGCCACATGAAAGGAGCTGTGACCTGAGATAGAGGACTGAGGCACTGGGACGCTGAAGCCCAGCAAGGTGGAAGCAGAAGGAACACATGCCTGCATTCCTGTCTCCTGTGAGGCTTCCCACTGATGGAGCCCTAGGAGAGGCTGGGAGGTGAGAGAGCTCTTTAGTCTCAGATAAAATGACGTGGGGTAGTAGACTTATACCAGCTCTACCATGAGTTGTTTGAGTCTTTGAAAGAGCATTTCTTGAGAAAGTCATGCACACATGGCCTGTGCCGCGGCTCACTAGGCTAATCCTCCACTTGCAGCACCAGACCCCAGGTTCTAGTACCAGTTGGGGCGCCAGATTCTGTCTGGGTTGCCCCTCTTCCAGTCCAGCTCTCTGCTGTGGCCCGGGAGTGCAGTGGAGGATGGCCCAAGTGCTTGGGCCCTGCACCCGCATGGGAGACCTGGCTCTTGGCTCCTGGCTTCGGATAAGCGCAGTGCACTGGCCGTAGCTGCCATTTGGGGGGTGAACCAACGGAAAGAAGACCTTTCTCTTTGTCTCTCTCTCTCACTGTCTAACTCTGCCTGTCAAAAAAAAAAAAAAAGTCATGCACACACACACACATACACATATATATACACACATAGTTTTATGTATATTTATGGGTGTGTGTGTGAGTGTTTATGTACATATAAAATTTGTTTTCAGAAAGTACCCATTTCTTGACCAGCGCTTGCATTCCTACAGGTTTAATGAATATAACCCCTGGCCACCCCGTCAGCCTGCTCTCGGGGTTTTTTAATTGTCCTCTTCCCTTCAGGCTTCCCTCTGGGCTCCACCATAGAATCTGAAACCAAGGGCATCTGGATGTGGTGCGTGCCCCACCCCTCCAAGCCAAACCACACCCTGGTCCTCCTGGACACTGAGGGCCTGGGCGATGTGGAAAAGGTAAGCCAGACAATGTTCTATGCCCTCAACTGTGCTCATATATTTTTATTTGCCACATCACTTCACTTTTTCTGACACATTTCTCCAAACCACAAATCCATTAACGAGCAATAAGGTTAAATTCAGTTTCTCAACCTTCCTTAGAAGCCTCAAATACTTTGATATGTAATAAAGAGGGATTCTTCTTCTTCTTCTTTTTTTTTTTTTTTTTTTGAGGGATTCTTCTTATTTTTAATGCTGGAGTAATTATTTAATTTAATGATTATAAATGAACTAGTCAGTTCCACACTCCGCACTAAGTACTAAAGGTAAAACTGTAAATAAGGTAATGGGTAGAGCCTAGTTGTAGAGACTACAATGCAATCTGTTCAGCGTAGCACCAGCACAAAAAGTGGGAAACTGATCTAATCGTTTGAGTTAGGTAGAGTTTCCTGAGAAAGCTCTATTCTATGGATCAACAGAATCTACTAAAAATGGGAGGTTGAGTAGGAAGTAGTGACAATGAAAATATGGTTTCTGTGAAGAAATCTGTTTAAATCACCTTTAGAAAAACTTCTGTTTATTATTAAATTTTTAATCCAATTCTCTGAGCTTTGAAGATGAATTCTTCTTTGACTTATTTGAAAACATGAACTAAACCCCACCCCAAAATGATTAATGGGTGATTTTATGCATTTTATCTTTACAATATCAGGTGCAATCAACATTTTCTCTTTATATATATGAATCTCAGTCTAAAGGTAAAGAGGCAGCAATAGATCTTTGGCTTCTCTTATGATGGGAGAAAAGCACCAACTTAGATTTTAAAAATTTTAAAATTTTAAAAATTCAGTTTTAAATCTATTGATCGTTATCTAAGTATAACCAATATGGACTGCTAATTTTTAATAAATGATGCTTTACATGAATCTTCTATTCATGTAACTAAATTTTTTAAAGGATCAAAGCAAAACAAAATATAAAGTGTACAAGAGATACTACTGGCTGATTTTGTGACTCATACTGTGATAGGGTAATGCCTTTTACATCTTGACAGGAATCTCATTTCCAGCCTCCCCTCCCACTCCAGCCTGTGTACTCAGCACTTCCATCAAGTGGGATAATTTTTAATGCCTTTATGTGACTGTGAGCTAAAAGTTCCAACTTAGCCTCTGTTAGTTCTTTGCCTGCTGGATCCCTTCATCTTC
This sequence comes from Oryctolagus cuniculus, assembly GCF_051225735.1. Classification (NCBI taxonomy): domain Eukaryota; kingdom Metazoa; phylum Chordata; class Mammalia; order Lagomorpha; family Leporidae; genus Oryctolagus; species Oryctolagus cuniculus. The sequence goes on from NC_142873.1 coordinate 82,350,987, forward strand.
ACAAACCCTTTTTCTATCTATGAACTCTTCAAATCTCAGCTATTTTCTATTTACTGCCATCATATCCCAGTCACACAGAATCCCTTCTCATTCTGAATTCAGGGTAATTATTCACATTCATAGGCCTCCATATCTTCACCTTTGTTGTGTTTGTTTGGCCTTGGTCAAATTTGGATTCCACTCATGGGAAGGATTATCATTTTGGTTACACTCATATAGTGACATGTTTGTTGCTCTATAACATCATCCTCTGGAGCTTAGATTGTCATATGGAACTTTATAAGCTCAAAACGTATGCAAATTCTGTCCTGATGAAGAGTTGTTGAACTTAATTGCATAGGATTTGTGTCCATGTTATAGTAATCATCAAGAAAAACATTTTCAAAGAAGAAGGAGGTGACTTTCTCTGAAGGGAAGAGAGAACTTCCACTTTGACTATGACCTTGTCTAAATAAGATCGGAGTTGGTGAACTCAAAAGGCTTCCATAGCCTTGGTATCTCATGACAAGAGCCTAGGGTGATTACTGATGCCATAAACAAGAGTGTCAATTTGTTAAGTCAACAAAAAGGAGTCACTGTGCACTTACTCCCCATGTAGGATCTTTGTCCTTAATGTGTTGTACAATGTGAATTTATGCTATAACTGGTACTCAAACAGTATTTTACACTTTGTGTTTCTGTGTGGGTGCAAACTGTTGAAATCTTTACTTAATATATACTAAATTGATCTTCTGATATAAAGATAATTGAAAGTGAATCTTGATGTGAATGGAATGGGAGAGGGAGCAGGAGAGGGGAGGGTTGCGGGTGGGAGAGAAGTTATTGGGTGGAAAAAGCCATTGTAATCCAAAGCTGTACTTTGGAAATTTATATTTATTAAATAAAAGTTTAAAAAGAAAAACATTTTCAGTGGGATACTTTTATTCTTACTAGTAGACACCTATGTTTAAGCACTTTTTTAAATACTTTGACAGTAACAATGTCCTTCATTTATTTGAATATACAAACTGAGTGTGGTCACAGTATATCAAAACCACATTTCTTTTTAGTAATTATATTTGTAATTTGTAATTAATTCAGTTATAATATAGCCAAAGTGTGAGCAAACAACCAAATGAATGATAGATGAGTAAATGAAGAGCAGATGTGTAAGTCTCTTGTTTCAATGGATTTCCCAGGGAGACCCTAAGAATGACTCCTGGATCTTTGCCCTGGCCGTGCTTCTGAGCAGCACCTTTGTCTACAACAGCCTGGGCACCATCAACCACCAGGCCCTGGAGCAGCTGCAGTATCCTTCCAGAAATGGAACTTCCATATTTCACTGAGTTTAGGAGAATGTTGGCGCTGTTTCTTTTTTATGTAACTTATTTTCCTGGTTCTTTAAGAGTGGACATAGGGATAATGGAAGTGTTTTTCCGAGTTGTTTCTAAGTGAGATGTAGAGTTTGTGGTGTAGAGTTTTTTCCTTAACTGAGATTTCAGCTTTGTTACTGAACTCACAGAGTTAATCAGGGCAAGATCTTCTCCCCCATCTGATGAGGTAGAGGACTCTGCAGAGTTTGTGAGTTTCTTTCCAGACTTTGTGTGGGCTGTGCGGGATTTCGCCCTGGAACTGAACTTGAAAGGACAGCTCATCACAGAAGATGAGTACCTTGAGAATGCCTTGAAGCTGATTCCAGGTATCAGAGTGTGCTCTGGGGATGGCTGATTTAGTTACAAGGTGGGGTCAAGCAGGACTGTCCTATAGCATTTGGAATAAATGTTTATTTGAGATCAAATTGAAGACCAAACTAAAGACAACCGGTGATTGAAAGATGGCCATGATTTTGTCAATTATTACTGAAAAATTTCAGAGGATGAGATTTAAAGTCAATGAATAAATGTAAAGTTTAATGTTACATTAACCATTTTAGTCCAATCAGTAAAACTTTAAAAAATGAGAACTGCAATAAATGTTATTACTTCTTGGACTCACATTTGTCATACTTAATTTCAAGCATTTCTCTTACTCTATTCTGAGAAAAATAGATCAACTAGGAAGTTATTAAACAAAGAATCACAAGGTAATCAAATGACCTCTTTGTTGAAAATAAGTTTCACTAGCTATGTTTTACTACCTTTGACTGATGGATCCTTCATGGAAGCATAATTATATCTTCAGCAGTACAGGGGAGAGGGGATACTGCTATGTGCCTACGCTAATACAGTCATTTTGTCTTATTTATAACACCAACATCTTCATCCTTAGGTAATGTGTGATCAGTTTAGTGTTATCAATTTATTACAGTTTCTATTTAGAAGTGTAGAGAAGTAACAACACTTAGAGGGACAATACCCTTTATTTAATTCTTTTATTATGTTTTTTTTTTTAACAAAATGTATGCCTCAGAAGCTCTTCAGTTACTGTCCATTCCAATATAAACTTACTTTGAGAGCTAGTGATGTCTCCAAATTTTATTTAGATTAGCTTTTTTTTTTAAAGCTTACTGCTAAAGTACTCTATAAATGTGATAAAGGGTGCGCATATATTTGGTCATGTTTTTGAAGCATTTTTTGCGACTGACTTGAATGTTTTCTATTCTTATGCTGTTTTAAAAATGTCACATCCTTATTTCTAGCACTACTTTAATGTTCTTATTTCATTTCTGACATGAAACTGTAATATTAGAAATATGTTTCCAAAAGGTTTTATTAATTGATTCTTCAAAATCGTGTGAGTATAGTCACTCTACCCACCACAAGTGAAAAGGATCCATGATAAATGTCTTCTCTTGAAATGAATACCTTTCATTCCACTTTAGAGTAATTGCATCTCCGTGCAGAAAAGGATACCCCATGCTTTGTGTATATTAGCATGACTACTTTGCACATTTGGATAAAGGACAATTTACAGACTCAGGAGCTGCCATATCACAGAGATTCCTGGAAGTCCTCAGCCCTTTGTTTGCTGTCTCTTCAATGAATGCTCTCTTTTATAATTCCACAGGAACGAATGCCAGAATTCAAAATTCCAACAAGCCCAGAAAATGTATCAGGTATTTCTTTCCAGAACGGAAGTGCTTTGTCTTTGATAGGCCCACAAATGATAAAAATCTCTTAGCCCGTATGGACAAAGTGCCAGAAGATCAACTGGAATTGAACTTCAAGGAGCAGTCAGAAAAATTCTGCTCTTACATCTTCACACATGGGAAGACCAAGACCCTGAGACAGGGAATCATTGTCACTGGAAATCGTGAGTTTCCTCTGTGTCAAACACGACTTTCTCTAGATCAGTGTGTGATGAAGCTGTGATTCTTCTGTGGGCTTGTCAATCATTTCATTTGTTTCTGTATAGGAATACAGAGAAGGAGATGCTCCTACCACACCTACAAATGATGTTTCTTAGTTAAATTTTCCCTAAGTTGGGATTTACTGAGGTATTATTTATCTCTTGAAAGGAACACACATATGACGCAAGCAAGTAAAAAAATACTATTATAGACAAACCTGCATATGAGAAATCCTATAGGATAAGAGTTTTTCAGTGCGAAGCACAAAAGGTTGCAGGAATTTAAACCAGTCAGAAGATAAACAATAGGTGGTAATCCAATGAAAGCTCATCAAGAGTTTAAAAAAAAAATTAAACTTGTTCGGCACCATGGCTTACTTGGTTAATCCTCCACCTGCGGCACCGGCATCCCATATGGGCACCATATTCCCAGTTGCTCTTCTTCCTGTCCAGCTTTCTGCTGTGGCCTGGGAGTGCAGTGGAGGATGGCCCAGGTCCTTGGGTCCTGCACCCGCATGGGAGACCAGGAGGAAGCACCTGGCTCCTGGCTACGGATAAGCGCAGCTCTGGCCATAGCAGCCATTTGGGGAGTGAACCAATGGAAGGAAGACCTTTCTCTCTGTGTCTCTCTCTCACTGTCTAAAACTCTACCTGTAAAATAAATTAAAAAAAATTAAACCTAAACCCACTACAGGGATGGCTTCATGGACATATGACTGGTCAGTCACAGGGTCCCCATGCTAATATCAGCTCGTACTTAGTACAACATGCTGGGTGGCTGGTACTAAACTCCAGAGGATATTTTTAATAAGTGGGCTAGCATTTTATTTGGAATGAGAACACACAAATTATGTGATTTTCCTAATGTAATAAATTTTTACTTTATTTAAATGGAGAAGTATTTTTCTAGAAACCTCTAAGTGATATTACTTATAATCAATTATTTAATTTTGAATATTTGTGAATTTGTGAGCCATAGTAGAAAGGGTGAATAGAATCAAGAACCATGTTATAACTCAGAGAAGGATTCAGAGAGTAAGATGGGAAAGGAAGAATAGAAGAAAAAACCAGAGGGGGAAGAGAGAAGAAAAGGAGGAAGAAGGGAAGGAGGAGGAGCAGGAAATGAACACTTCAAGATAAGTAGAATGGTTTTGATGTTTGGGATGCTGATTCATAAACCCTGTGAAAACAATGAATGTGAACTATCTGTTTATTCCCTAAAATTATGCGTTAATCAGGGCTGGGCAGTCTGGTGGAGATGTACATAGACACCATCAACAGCGGAGCCGTCCCTTGCTTGGAGAACGCAGTGACGACTCTGGCCCAGCGTGAGAATGCTGCAGCCATGCAGAAGGCAGCCGAGCACTACAGCAGGCAGATGGCCCAGCGACTGGTGCTCCCCACAGACACGCTCCAGGAGCTGCTGGACGTGCACGCAGCCTGTGAGAGGGAAGCTATTAAAATCTTCATGGAGCACTCCTTCAAGGATGACAACGGGGAATTCCAGAAGAACCTTTTGGTAAACATCTGAACATCTATCCTTGCCAGCGACAGCCTTTCTAGATGACACCTAAAGTCTGTCTTTTCACCCTGTGATCATCCCCCTACCATAGTAGAAGGCATCCTGATTCTAGAGAATGAAAGAGCTCTGTGGACTACAGGTCAGCCTTTTTCTAAAGGACAGACACTTTATTTATTTATTTATTTTTTGGTGCTGCAAAATAAATCATGAGTTTAGTGGTTTTAAACAGATAACTATCACACAGTTATGTTTGCCAGACATGCATGTCAGGGTGTCTAGGTCCTCTGCTATTGTAGACAGACTGAAAGAAGATGTCAAATGGGTTTGGTCCTCAAATAAAGAATAAGGGAACCCCTCCATCTTTAAACTAGTTATGTTGCATCAAATATTTCTCTTGTTTCTAATTTCTCTGGTTTCCTTTTCTGACATCAACTAGAAAAGACTATTTTTAAGAGTTCATTAAAAAAAAGAGTTCATGTAATTGGATAAAGTCAGATACATTTTGATCCATTGTTAAGTTAACTTGTGCTATCTATCATGATCTAAACATGAGAGTAACAGCCATCATATTCTCAGACCCAGGGAATATGAGGGATATGGACACGAAAAGTAGAGAAGTCTTATGGAAAATCTTAATTCTATTGACAACACGTACCTTCATTAAAAATTCATCTTTATATTTATCTAGACCTGATCTTAAAAAGCCAAAAAAAAAAAAAAAGCCCTCAATTTGTCATGAGGAAACCCAGTTGGATTATAACTTTCAAGTATAAACAAAAATTATTTTTCTACCTATTCATACATATTTAAGCCATCATCAAAGAATCCATAAGGGGTTCAAAAGTTGGTTCAAAATGTACCTAAACAATTAGTGAAATATTAATCGCATTTATTCTTATAACTTCATATTTCTGTCCATAGCAATCCATATGCTCTGAGGAAATTTTAATTGCAGTCAAAATTCACCTTTCTGTTGTTAGTCTTGGTGACCAGGCCACTGTTAATCTTATTATTTATTAAAGGACCACAGAGTTCAGGGCTTCTGACCCTCATTTACAGATATTGAGCCTGGGCCTCTCCCCCATGAGAAATACGTGGCTTTGCAAAGGTTAAACAGACAATGACCAGAAGTAACAGTGAAGTAAGTCTCCTGACTGCAGGTCCATTCTTTGTTCTGGTCCACTCTGAGGCCGTCCAAATCCTCCTGCCACGTGTATCACAGGTGGACCTTCCCTGCTACTCATTCCTTTCTAATGTGTGAACCTACGTTTCCCTGGCAGGAAACCACAGAGCAGAAAAAGGAAGACTTCCTGCTGCAGAATGAAGAGGCCTCTGTCAAATACTGCCAGGCTGAGCTTACACGGCTCTCAGCGTCCCTGATGGAAAGTATTTCAAGAGGAGTTTTCTCTGCGCCTGGAGGCCACCGTCTCTACTTAGAAGCAAGAAAAAGGATTGAAGAGGAGTTTGAGCTGGTGCCCAGGAAGGGAGTGAAGGTGAGGAACAGGGGGGAGAGTTGGTCAACAGAGTAGAGTTGTGGGATCTTTGGTGCTTGTTTTGAAAATGAGGACCACAGCATCGCGGTGGAGGGAAACATTTGCTATGTTCTGGATATTAGTCCCCCAGGGTTGAATGTTCAAGATTTGTCCTCGCCCTCATTGTGGACACATGAGAGATGGTGAGAACTTGGGAAATGGAGCCTAGTGGGAGTTTTTTAGTTCATCAGGGGCTGACTTCAGTGGAGATTAAGGTTGTAGTTCTCATGGGACTCTGAGTTAGTTATAATGAGATTAATTTGTTAAAAAAAAAAAATGGGACTGGCCCCTGAATCACTCTCTGGCTCACTTTCTGGCAATTTATTCTACACATTTCATTGTGATACTACAGTGTGTAAGAACCAGAGCAATGTTAGTCAGAGGCATATTCAGGCTGGTGCTGACCCCTTGAACCTTCAGACTGTGAGCTAAATAAACCTCTATAAAACAGCTCACTTCAAGGATTGTTAAAATCATGGAAAACAGCATACTGGAGCAGTATTTTGACATTTTAAGTGTTTTAAAATCCATATATAGTTATGTATGCCTAGGTAAACTAGAAATATTTCTTCTCAGAGAGCATCTGGACTCAGAAATCTTTGTGTGATAATCATTTCTTTCCCTCCCTCCCTCCCTCCCTTCCTTCCTTCCTTTCTTTAATAAATCAAAGGATGGACTTTAGGTTTAGTGAGGAAAAATATTCTCAAAATGATTATGATCTTATCTTGGGTGGACAAATTCATATTAATTAAATATGGCACAGATATGTTTATTATAGTGGTGTGTACTGATAGTAGTAATGATGATGATGATGACTATCATGACATTCACTCTCTATACCAAGTATAGTTTTATATTATTTTATTAGATTATGAATTTAATTCTCAGAATCCTATAAATCAGATAGTAACATCATCCTCATTATACAGGTAGGAAACATGATGCATAGAAAAGCTAATAATTTGCATTTAATTACTCACTTAACAAATAGCAGGTTTGACAAGGTTGTTTTATCTACTTGACCACTAGACATTCATTCTTTTTTCTTTTTTTCAAATTTTTTCTGTTTCTATAATGATTGTACCCATTTGCATTCTCCCAATGGTTGTGTAAGGGTTCTTTTTCTCCACATTCTCACCAACATTTGTTAAATTTTGAAAGACAAATCATAGCCATTATTTTTTTTAAAAATACAGATTTATTTTTATGTATTTGAAGAGTAACAGGGAGCATTTTCTCAAGCGTCTGTTGGTCATTTGAACTTCTGCTCTCAGAAAATGCCTATTCAAGTCCTTTGCCTATATCTTAACAGATTTTTGTTGTTGTTGTTGAATATCTTAAGCTCTTTATAGATTCCAGATGTTAACTTTTTATCTGTTGTGTAGTTTGCAAATATTTCTCCTATTCTGTCACTTGCCTCTTCACTTTGCTGAGTGCTTCTTTGGCAGTACAGAAGCTTCTCAATTTGATGTAATCCCATTTGTCAGTTTGGACATGGATTACTTTTGCTTCTGGGATATTTTCTAAAAAGTCTTTGCCTATTCCAAGGTCTTGCAGTGTTTCACCAATATGCTCTAGTAATTTGTTGGTATCGGGTTGTAGATTTAAGTCTTTAAGTATTTGATCCATTTCCAGTGGATTTTATGTAAGCTACGTGTCCAATTTCATATGTTGGCACACAGAAATCCAGTTTTCTCAGAATCATTAGTTGGAGAGACTGTCCTTGCTCCAAGGATTGATTTTATCCCCTTTGTCAAAGATAAGCTGGTTGTAGATGTGTGGATTGATTTCTGGAGTTTCTATTTTGTTCCATTGGTCTACATATCTGTTTTTGTGCCAGTACCATAATGTTTTGATTATAACTGCCCTGTAGTATGTCTTGAAATTTATTGTTGTGATGCCTCTTGCTTTGTTTTTGTTGTATAAGATTGCTTTAGCTATTCAGGATATCTTATGATTCCATATGAATTTTAGCATCATTTTTTTGGAGATCTTTGTAGATTGTCCTTGGTATTTTGATTAAATTCTCATTGACCCTATAAATGGCTTTTGGTAGTATCAACATTTTTTGATGTTCTTTCTTTCAATCCATAAACACAGATGGTTTTTCTGTTTTTTGGAGCTTTCTTTTATTTCTTCCTTTAACATTTTGTAATTTTCATTATAGAGATTTTTTTATATCTTTGGTTAAATTTATTCAAAGGTATTTGATAACTTTTTAGCTATTGTGAATGGGACTAATCTTAAAAGTTCTTTAACTGCCATAGTATTGTCTGTGTATACAAAGGCTGTTGATTTTTGTGTGTTGATTTTATATCTTGCCACTTTACCAAACCCTTTTATTGATCTGACAGTCTCAGTGGAGTCTTTTGGATCCCCTATATATATAAAATCTAGTCATTTCCAAATATGGAAGATTTTATTTGCCCCTTGCAAATTTGTATTTTTTTTCCTTGCTTAATGGCTCTGGCTTAAACTTCCAGGACTATATTAATAGCAATGGTGAGAGTGGCCATCCTTGTCTGGTTCTGGATATTATGGGAAATGCTTCCAACTTTTCCCCATTCAGTAGGATGCTGGCTGTGGTTTTGTTAAAAATTGCCTTGACTGTGTTGAAGAATGTTCCTTCTATACCCAATTTACTTAAGGTTTTCATCATAAAGGATGTTGTATTTTATCAAATGTTTTCTGTGCATCTGTTGATCTAACCATCTGGTTTCTGTTCTTCAGTCTGCTAATGTGATGTATCACATTTATTGATTTGCGAATGTTGAACCATACCAGAGTTAAACTACACTTGGTTTGGGTGAATGATCTTTCTGATGTGTTGTTGGATTTGATTAGTTAATATTTTGTTGAGGATTTTTGCATCCATGTTCATCAAGGATATTAGTCTATAGTTCTCTTTCTCTGTTGTATGTTTTTCAGGTTTAGAAATTAAGGTAATACAGGCTTCATAGAATGAGTTTGGGAGGAGCCCCTCCCTTTCAATTGTTTTTAATATCTTGAGAAGAATTGGAATTAATTCTTCTTTATATGTCTGGTAGAATTTAGCTGTGAAGACATCTGGTCTTGGTCTTTTCTTTGTTGGGAAGGTCTCTATTAATGATTCAGTCTTTGGCTTGGTTGTGGGTATGTTTAGGCTTTCTATGCATTAATGACTCAATTTTAGAAGATTGCATGTGTCTAGGAATCTATCCATTTTTTCTAGGTTTCACAATTTGTTGGCATACAGCTCTTTGTAGTAATTCCTGATGAATCTTTTTATTTCTTTGGTATCTGTTGTTACATTTCCTTTTTCATCTCTTTTCATCTCTTATTTTATTGAATTGGGTCTTCTCTGTATTTTTTTTGTTAGTTGGGCCAATGGTGTGTCAATTTCAATTATTTTTCAAAAAGCAAGCTCTTCATTAGAATGATCTTTTGTATTGAATTTTGGTATCATATTGTTTATTTCTTCTCTAGATGATTATTTCTTTTATCCTACTAATTTGGGGTTTTGTTGTTTTTCTAGGACCTTGAGCAGCATTCACAGCTCATTTATTTGGTATCATTTCAATTTCTTGATGTATGCAACAATTGCTATAAACTTCCCTCTTAAATTTTCTTTTGCTGTATCTTATAAGTTTTGATATAACGTATTGTTGTCTTCATTTGTTTCCAGAAATTTTTTGATTTCTCTTTTGATTTCTTCCATGACCCACTGTTCATTCAGGAACATGTTGTTTAGTCTCCATGTGTTCTCAAATGGTCTAGAGATTCTTGAGCTGTTGATTTCCAGCTTCATTCCATTGTGGTCAGAGAAGATGCAAAGTATGATTTCAATTTTTTTTAATTTGCTGAGACTTGCATTATGGCCTAGCATATGTTCTATTCTATAGAAAGATCTATGCACTGATGAGAAGGATGTATATTTTTCTTTTTCTTTTTTTTAACTTTTATTTAATGAATATAAATTTCCAAAGTACAGCTTTTGGATTACAATGGCTTTACCCCCCCATAACTTCCCTCCCACCTGCAACTCTCCCCTCTCCCGCTTCCTCTCCCATTCCATTCAATCAAGTTTCATTTTCAATTATCATTATATACAGAAGATCAATTTAGTATATATTAAGTAAAGATTTCAACAGTTTGCACCCACACAGAAACACAAAGTGTAAAATACTATTTGAGTACTAGTTATAGCATAAATTCACAATGTACAGCACATGAAGGGCAGAGATCCTACATGAGGAGTAAGTGCACAGTGACTCCTGTTGTCGACTTAACAAATTGACACTCTTGTTTATGGCATTAGTAATCACCCTAGGCTCTTGTCATGAGTTGCCAAAGCCATGGAGGCCTTTTGAGTTCGCTGACTTTGATCTTCTATAGACAGCCGTGGTCTGGGCTCTGCAGTGTTAACTTTTCCCAGTGATGAGATGACATTTGTGAAGAGTGGACGGCTGCTGTGACAGAGAACCATTTGAAAGCATTGGAAGAAGAATTGGTTTGACCTGTGGTCAGATGGCCACCTGATCTATTACGATGACGAGACTGGGCTGAGTGTTGAGGATAACGTCCACATGCCAGCGGATGGCATCAAAATCTGTATGGAACAGCAATGTCGGGACATCCAGCCTCCAGACGGGAATGCAAGACTGCCTGCTGCAGATCATTTGCCGAGATGGAAAAACAATGTCATCGTGCAGAAAGCTCAGATGATTGGTTGGCCTGGAAATTTACACTGCAGGATTCTAGGACAAACACAGCTTACGTGGGCTCCTCAATCCTGTCTGAAGAGAGAGCTGTGGCTTCCTCCCGACCTCCCTACACATCCTATGCTGTGGCAATCCCTGAGTAGGCTTATGGCTCCAGTACCTATAGGGGCACTTACCCAGTAGGAACTCAAGTTGTCTATGCTGCGAATGGGCAGGCATACGCTGTGTGTACCCGTATGCTAGACATTACAGAGGGCAGCCCACCAACCAAGTCCTCATTCGTGAGTGGGATCGAGACAACGACAGTGATCTGGTGCTGGGCATGCCCTAGGGTCCCTGTTCTAGGTCTTCTAGAGCCCTCGAGCCTTCAGACCTTGGTGTGCATAGCTTCTGTTAACCCTGTGTACAATAATACAATTTGCAGGGATTTTTCTGTTTCTGACAGATTTTTAAAATAATGGCATTAATAGTCCTTTTGAAAGTAGCAACCTGATAATTCTAACTAATCCACATAAATATCAGAGAGAAGGAGGGTTTGCAGCACATGTAGGAGGGCCAGCCTGTGCATTGGTGGGGTGCTGTGGCTGTCCACGGAGTGCTGGGATGCCCAATGGCCAGGAGAGACTCCTGTCATAGATAGGAGGAGGGGTCTGGCCAAGTGAGAGGCCTGCTCCAATTTCCGCCCTGCCCTGCCCTGCCGGGCCAGGCCTTGTGTTTTTGCTCCTGAGCTACGGGTGGTAAAGGAAGTGTGAGACATTGTATTTTGAGCTCCCCAGTGTGTGAAGCCTTGGCAAGCCCACCATCATCCTCCCTCTCTGTCAAATACTCATTTTCCAGTACCATGGAACATGTGCTTCAGCCACTCTTGTCATGAGTTGCCAGGGCTATGCAGGCCTTTTGAGTTCGCTGACGCTGATCTTATATAGACAAGGTCATAGTCAAAGTGGAAATTCTCTCCTCCCTTCAGAGAAAGGTACCTCCTTCTTTGATGACCTGTTCTTTCCACTGGGATCTCACTTGCGGAGATCTTTCATATGGGTTTTTTTTTTTTCCAGAGTGTCTTGGCTTTCCATGCCTGAAATACTCTCATGGGCTTTTTTGCCAGATCCGAATGACTTAAGGGCTGATTCTGAGGCCAGAGTGCTGTTTAGGATATCCGCCATTGTATGAGTCTGCTGTGTATCCTGCTTCCCATGTTGGATCGTTCTCTCCTTTTTAATTCTATCAGTTAGTATTAGCAGACACAAGTCTTGCTTATGTGATCCCTTTGGCTCTTAGTCCTATGATTATGATGAATTGTGAACAGAAATTGATCACTCGGACTAGTGAGATGGCATTGGTACATGCCACCTTGATATACATTTTTCAACTGTGGGGTGAAAATATCTGTAGATTTCAGTTAGGTCCATTTGGTCCATTTACATTCAAGATGACTATTAATAGGTAATGACTTGGCCTTGCAATTTTTCCATAAATATTCCTATTGTTTACTTTGGATTTCCTTTGTACTTTTATTGTCAGATTTCCTGCCTTCAAATTCTTCCATAATAATGACCATGTTTCTGTGTTTTTCTGTGTAGCACATCCTTAAACATCTTTTGACAGGCTTAATGAGTGGTTACACATTCTTTCGATTTCTGTTTGTTATGGAAGATCTTTATTTCATCTTAATTCATAAATGAAAGCTTTGCAGAGTACAGTATTCTGTGTTGACAGTTTTTTCTCTTAAAACTTGGGACTACATCTTGCCATTCTCCTCTAGCCTGTACGGTTTCTGGTGAGAAGTCAGCTGTGGGTCTAATTGGAGATCCTCTAAAAGGAATCTGGTGTTTCTCTCATGCACATTTTAGAACTTTTCCTCTGTTTTACTGTGGAAAGTTTGACAACAATAGGTTGTCGTGAAGATCTTTCTGGTCATATCTATTAGAAGTTCTTTGTGCTTCATATACTTGGATGTTTCTTTCTATCTCCAAATTCGGAAATTTTCTGTAAGTATTTCACTAAATAGGCTTTCTAGGCAATTCTCTCCTTCCATGACTTCAGAAACTCATAAGGCCTCTTTGTTGGGTTGTTTGATAGTCTAACATAAATGTCCAACACTAGTTTTTGAGTTTTCTAATTTTTTTTGGTCTGAAAGATTGCCAAAGATTTGTCTTGTAGCTCAGATATTCTTTTTTCTGTCTCACCAAGTCTGTTGTTATGGCTATCCACCGCATTTCTTTTTTATTTGATCTGTTGAATTCTTTATTTCTAATCTTTCATTGTTATTTCTCTTTAAAATCACAATTTCATAGCGAAATTTTTCATTCATGTCATGCAGGGTCTTAGTCCACCCAAACGAGGATGGACTGGGTCCGAAGAAAGGTAAGTGCACCGCTCATCCATTCCCCAGCCCCCCAATTCCAGGGACAGTCAGACGCAGCGGGGAGTCAAGTTGAGTAAGCAAGAACTCATTTATTGCACGCGTAGCAAAACCTTTTAAAGCACAAACCTGCAGAGTCACTGGGGCAGGGCATAAGGACCAACCAATTACTTAAAAGGTCATTTTATGGGGCGATTTTTTACAGGACCAGCCATATGTCTGTACATTTATCATCAGTTGTCACCTCCCCTGGTGCTGCGCAGCCAATCAGCTTTGGTGGTAAACAACTTTGGGTACCGCCCACCTTATTTGGGCACCATCTTTGAATTGCCTCATGTGCCTAATTTCCCTGCAGGTGCCATCTTTGAATTGCCCCGTGTGCCTAATTTCCCCAAAATGGCATGTATGGTTTTCTTTAGTTTATTGATTTGCTTCTGATTGCTTTTTCTTTTATTTAATGAATGTAAATTTCATAGGTACAACTTTTGGAATATAATGCTTCATCCCCCCAAACCCACCCTTCCACTCCCACTCCCATCCCACCTCCTACTCCCTCTCCCATCCCATTCTTCATTAAGATTTATTTTTACTTCTCTATATATACAGAAGACCACTCTATACTAAGTAAAGATTTCAATGGTTGGCACCCCCCCACACACACACAACATATAAAGTATTGTTTGAGAACAAGCTTTGCAGTTAATTTTCATAGTACAATTCATTAAGTACAGAGATTCTACATTGGGAGTAAGTGCACAGTGACTTCTACTGTTAATTTAACAACTGACACTCTTATATATGACATCAGTGATCACCCAAGGGTCTTGACATGAGCTGCTAAGGCTGTGAAAGCCATTTGTGACACAAACGCTGTCATTATTTAGCCAAGGCCATAAGCAAATTGGAAGTTATCTCTTTCCTTCAGAGAAAAGTACATCCTTCTTTGATGGCCCCTTCTTTTCACTGGGGTCTCACTCACAGAGATCCTTCATGTAGGATATTTTTTTCCATGGTGTTTTGGCTTTCCATGCCTGAAATGCTCTTGTGGGCTTTTCAGCCAGATCCAAAAGCCTTAAGGACTGATTCTGAGGTCAGAGTTCTGCTTAAAGTGATTGTCATTCTGAGTCTGCTGTGTGGACGGCTTCCCATATTGGATATTCCCTCCTTTTTAATTCTATCTACTATTATTACCATGCACTTCATGCTATTTATATGATCTGTTTAACACTTAATCCTATTTATATGTTCACTTTAACAGTTAATATGATCACTTTAACAATTAGGATGGCATTTTTAGCACCAATTTTGATATTTAGATTCCCATGATAAGTTTTTAAACTGTACTCTTAGAATTAAGTCACTAGGATTTTATGCAGAAAAATAGAGCTTTACAGTTAAAAACTTCCTGCTCCCTCTCTTGTTCCCCCTCTTATTTTTATTGAGATCTATTTTCAATTGACTTTATATACATATGATTAACTCTATGTTAAGCGAAGAGTTCAACAGACAGTATGTAGAAGAGAAAAACTAAAAAACTGTTACTTGACAGTAAATACAAGGACTGGTCAAGTCATTGCTTCTCAAAGTGTCAATTTCACTTCAACAGCTTTCATTTTAGGTGCCCTGTTGGTTCTCACAGATCAGGGAGAACATATAGTATTTGTCCCTTTAGGACTGGCTTATTTCAGTAAGTATGAAATTTTCCAGCTTGATCCATTTTGTTGGAAATGGCTGGATTTCATTTTTTTTTACCACTGTGTAGTATTCCATGGTGTGCATATCCCATAATTATTTATCCAGTCTTCTGTTGATGGGCATTTAGGTTGATTCCATGTCTTAGCTATTGTGAATTGAACTGCAATAAACATGGAGGTGCAGATAGCTTTTTCTCTAGGGTAAATTTATAAGAGTGGGATGGCTGGGTCGTATGGTAGGTCTATATTCAGATTTTTGATGTATCTCCATATTGTCTTAAATAGTGACTTTACCAGTTTGCCTTCTCACCAACAGTGGATTATGGTACCTTTTTCCCTACATCCTCTCCAGCATTTGTTGTTTGTTGATTTCTGTATGAAAGTCATTCTAGGGGCTGGCACTGTGGCGCAGTGGGTTAAAGCCCCAGCCAGCAATGCTGGCATCCCATATTGGCACTGGTTCATGTCCTGGCTTCTCCTGCTCTGATCCAGCTCTCTCCTATGGCCTGGAAAAGCAGTAGAAGATGGCCCAAGTCTTTGGGTCTCTATACCCGTGTGTGGAACCCAGAGGTGGCTCCTGGCTCCTGGCTCCTGGCTTCGGATTAGCTCAGCTCTGGCCGTTGCAGCCATTTGGGGAGTGAACCAATGGAATGGAAGACCTCTCTCTCTCTCTGTGACTCTACCTCTCTCTCTGTAACTCTGTTTTTCCAATAATAAAAATAAATCTTAAAAAAAAGAAAGTCATTCTAACTGGAGTGAGGTGAAACCTCATTGTGATTTTGATTTGCATTTCCCTGAAAACTAGCGATCCTGAACATTTTTTCATGTATCTTTTGGCCATTTTGGATTTCTTCATTTGAAAAATGTCTGTTTAAGTCCTTTTCCCATCTCTAAACTGGGCTGTTTGTTTTGTTGTTGTGAAGGTTCTTGATCTCTTTGTAGATTGCGGTTATTAGTCCTTTATCAGCTGCATAGTTTACAAATAATTTCTCCCATTCTGTTGGTTGCCTCTTCACTTTCCTGACTTTTCATTTGCAGTACAGAAGCTTCTCAATATGAAGCAATCCCTGTCATTAATTTTTTCTTTTCCTGTTTCTGGGGTCTTTTCTAAGAATTTGTGCCCTGTGCCAGTGTCTTGTAGGGTTTCCTCCAAGTTCTCAATTAATCTGATGGTATCAGGTCATAGATTTAGATCTTTAATCCATGTTGAGTGTATTTTTATGTAAGGGATAAGGTAGGGGTCTTGCTTTATACTTCTGCATATGGAAATCCAGTTTCCCCAGCACCATTTGTTGAAGAGACTGTCCTTCTCGAGGGATGGTTTTTAGCTCCTTGATCAAATATAAGTTGGTTGCAGACGCTTGGATTGATTTCTGGTGTTTATTCTGTTCCATTGGTCTATCTATTTTTGTACCAGTACCAGGCTGTTTTGTTTATAACTGCCTTACAGTATGACTTGAAATCTGGTATTGTGATGCCTCCAGCTTTGCTTTTGTTGTATAAGATTGCTTTAGCTATTTGAGGTTTCCTGTGCCTCCATTTGAAACTCAGCATCATTTTTTCTAGATCTGAGAAAGAATGTCTTTGGTATTTTGATTGGTATGACACTGAATCTGAAAATTGTCTTCAAAAGAATGGATATTCTGATGACATTGACTCTTCCGATCCATGAACATGGAGGACTTTTCCATTTTTTTGTATCTTCTTCTATTTCTTTCTTTAATTTAATGGTTTATCATTCTCATCGAAGAGATCTTTGCCATTTTTGGCTAAATTTATTCCAAGACATTTGAATTTTTTTGTAGCTATTCTGGATGGGATTGATCTCAGAAGTTTTTCTCACCTGTGGCATTGTCTGTATATACAAAGGCTGTTCATTTCTGTGTATTGATTTTGTTTCCTGCTACTTTACCAAACTCTTCTTTTGAGTTCCAGTACCCTCTTAGTGGAGTTCTTTGGATCCCCTAAAAAAGAATCATGTCATCTGCAAATAGGGATAGTTTGAATTCTCCTTCCAATTTGTAACCCTTTGATTCCTTTTTCTTGACTAATGGCTCTGGCTAAAACTTCCAGGACTATATTGAATAGCAATGGTGAGAGTGGCCATCCCTGATCTCAGTGGGAATGCTTCCAACTTTTCCCCATTCAATAGGATGCTGGCTGTGGGTTTGTCATAAATAACCTTGATTGTGTTGAGGAATGTTCCTTCTATACCCAATTTGCTTAGAGTTTTCATCATGAAATGGTGTTGTATTTTATCAAATGCTTTTCCATGCATCTATTGAGATAATCATACGATTTTTCTTCTGTAGTTTGTTAATGTGATGTATCACATTGATTGATTTGAGAATGTTGAATCATCCCTACATACCAGGGATAAATCCCAATTAGTCTGGGTGGAAGATCTTTCTGATGTGTTGTTAGATTTGATTCACTAGAATTTTGTTGAGGATTTTTGTATCTGTTCATCAGGGAAATTGGTCTGTAATTCTCTTTTTCTGTTGGCATCTCTTCCAGGTTTAGGAATTAATGTGATGCTGGCTTAAAAAATGGAGAGAATTTGGGAGGATTCCCTTGCTTTTAATTGTTTTGAATAGCTTGAGAAGAATTGGAGTTAGTTCTTTAAATGTCTGGGAGAATTCAGCTGTGAAGCCATCCGGTCCTGGGCTTTACTTTGTTGGGAGGGCCTTTATTACTGATTCAATTTCTGTCTTGGTTATGGGTCTGTTTAGGTTTTCTATGTCTTAATGGTTCAATTTAGGTAGGTTGTATGTGTCCAAGAATCCATCTCTTTCTTCTAGGCTTCCCAGTTTGTTGGCACACAACTCTTTGTAGTAATTCCTGATGAGTCTCTTTATTATTTCTGTGGTGTCTGTTGTTACATTTCCTTTTTTATCTCTAATTTTATTGATTTGGGTCTTCTCTCTCCTTTTCTGTTAGTTGGGCCAAAGGTGTACCAATTTTGTTTATTTTTTCAAAAAACCAGCTCTTCGTTTTGCTTGTCTTTTTATTATTTAATTCAGTTTTATTGATTTCTTCTCTAATATTAATTATTTATTTTATCCTATTAGTTTGGGTTTGGTTTGCTGTTGTTTTTCTAGATCCTTGAGATGCAGTGATAGCTCATTTATTTGCTGCCTTTACAATTTCTTGATGTGGGAACCTATTGCTATAAACTTTCCTCTTAACACTGCTTTTGCTGTATGCCATATGTTTTGATATGTTGTGTTGTCATCTTCATTTGTTTCCAGAAAACTTTTTCTCTTTTGATGTCTTCTATGACCCACTGTTCATTCAGAAACATGCTGTCCATTCTCCATATGTTTGCATATGATGTAGAGATTCTTGAGTTGTTGAAATCCAGCTTCATTGCATTGTAGTCTGAGAAGATGCATGGTATGACTTCAATTTTTTTGAATTTGCTAAGACTTGCTTTAAGGCCTAGCATATGATCAATCCTAGAGAAAGTCCCACGTACTGAAGAGAAAAAATGTGTACTCTGTGGCTGTAGAGTGGAAGGCTCTGTAAATATCTGATAGGCCTATGTGGTCTATTGTGTCAATTAACTCTGTTGTTTCCTTGTTGATTTTCTGCCTGGTTAATCTGTCCATTGCTGAATGTGGGGTATTGAAGTCCCCCATTAGTGTTGTATTTGAGTTTATATCTCCCTTTGAATCCCTTACCAATTCTTTTAAATAGACATGTACCATGCAATTAGGTGCATATACATTTATAATAGTCTCACCTTCTTCTTGAATTGATCTTTTAATCATTATACAGTGTCATTCTTTGACTCTTTTAATAGTTTTTGTGTTAAAGTCTACTTTGTCTGATATTAGGATGGCCACACCAGCTCTTTTTTGGTTTCTGTTACATGAATTATCTTTTTCCATCCTTCCACTTTCATTCTGCGTACATTTTTGTTGGTAAGATGTGTTTCTTGTAGGCAGCAAATAGATGGGTTTGGGGTTTTAAACCATTCAGCCAGTCTGTGTCTTTTAACTGGGGAGTTGAGACCATTTGCATTCAGTGTTGTTATTGTTAAGTATCAAATTTCCCCTGTGATGTTTCCGTAAATAGCCCTATTTATGTATTTTGGATTTCATTTGTACTTTTACTGGGTCATTTTTTGCATTTTTCTTCGTTTGTAACAATGTTCCTGTTTCTGTGTTTCTGTGTGTAGCACATCCTTGAGTATCTTTTGTAGCGCTGGGTGATTAGTTACAAATTCTTTCAATTTTGACTTGTTAAGGAAGATCCTTATTTTCCCTTCATTCATAAATGAGAATTTTGTAGGGTACAGTATTCTGGGTTGAATTTTTCTCTCTTAGGACTTAGAATATGTCTCAACATTGTCTCCTTGCCTGCAGGGTTTGCAACGAGAAGTCCAGAGTGAATCCAATTGGATTTTCTCTAAATGTGATTTGTCTTTCTCTTGTGCATATTTTAAGATGTGTTCTTTGTACTTCACTGAGGTGAACTTTGCTACAATGTGTCATGGTGAAGTTCTTGTCTGGTCATTTCTGTTGGGAGTTCTGTGTATTTCTTATACTTGGATGTTACTTTCTTTCACCAGATTGGGAAATTTCTGTTATTATTTCACAAAGAAGGCCTTCTAATCCTTTCTCTTTCCACACCTTCCAGAATTTCCAGGATTCATAAGTTGGGTTGTTTGATAGAATCTTTTTTAAAAAGATTTATTTATTTATTTGAAAGTGAGAGTTACAAAAAGAGAAGGGGGGGCACATAGAGAGAGAGAGAGAGAAAGAAAGAGGTATTCCATCCATTGGTTCACTCCCCAATTTGCTTCAATGGCCGGAGCTGAACTGATCTGATGCCAGGAGCCAGGAGCTTCTTCCTAGTCTCCCACATGGTTGCAGGGGCCCAAGGCCTTAGACATAGCAGAAAGATGGATTGGAAGTTGAACAGCCAGGTCTTGAACTGGCACCATATGGGATGCTAGCACTGCAGGCAGTGGCTTTACTGGCTATGCCACAGCACCAACCCCTTGATAGAATCTTGTAAATCTCTACTGTGATTTTTAATTTTCTGAGTTCTTCTTCCTAGATTTGGTCTGACTATATTATTTCTGGAAATTTGTCTTCTAGTTCTGATATTCTTTCTTCTGTCTCATCTATTCTATTATTAAGACTTTCCATTATATTTTTCATTTGATCTATTGAATCCTTCATTTCTAGAATTTCATTCTGTCTTCTTTTTAATATCTCAATTTTGGGGGAATGCTTTTCATTAGATCATGAATTTTCTTCTGATTGCTTCTAAGTAATTGGCCTATTAATTTTCTGAATTCCTTTTCTGGCATATCTCCAATCTCTTCTTCTTTAGATTCCATTATTGAAGAATTGTATTCTTTTGGAGAATTCATAATGTATTCCTTGTTCTTATTCAGGATTTTTCCTTTGTGTTTTGGCATTTCTGGTTGATTTTGTCTTTAATTTGTGACTTTGTTCCTGTGGTGCAATTTCCCTCCGCTGTGAGCTGCTACGTATTTGTGTGTCACAAGTGGAAGCACACAGCCCCACCTTCTGGAACCTTGTTTACTGCTAGATCATGATGGAAGTGCACCAGAGCTTTGGTGCACTAAGCCCCACCTACTGGGGCTGGGCTTGCATCTCACTGGTGCATGAGATGAACTCAGGTTTTCGATGTTTAGGACTACTCCTTGTTGTACAGCTTGTGTGATGGGAAGAAAACTAATCTGAAATGTTGTGATCTTTGTTCCCAGTTTGGGGGTTTTGTGAGGTGGCCCCCACAATTAATGGGCATGTGCATGGGAGGCAAATATGGCAGCCCCTGCTTACACTTGAAAATGTAAACAATCATTGTGGCTTCTTCCTGCTGGTTGTAGGTCCAATTGAGGCGAGGAGGGAGACATAGATGGACGGGGGTATGCCCGACTTCTCTGCTTCTTCCCCTATAATTTCTCCTTCTTCCCACCTGGCACTTCAACTGCAGTTCACCAAGCTTCCCTGTCCATTGCTATCCGAAGCTCCATTGACTTGTGACCTCTCACTTGGTTCACTGGGGAAGGAGGGAGTGACACCAGTCTCCTCATTTGGCATCTCTGCTGTGCCTAGCCACTTCCCCTTCCTCTTTACTCCCTTAGCATGGACCTACCCAGTCTCTGATGGACTCCTGGGCTTTTCTGTGTGAACTTGTCTTGATTCTATCACCAGCTTCTATCTTCTCTGCTCATTAACTATTTTGCCCCAGGTGCTATACTGCCACCTTAATTCCTCCTCTGATTGCTTTTGAGTAATCCTATGATTAATATTTTTAATTCCATTCTTGGCATTTCATTACTCTCTTCATCTTCACAGCCTGATATTGAAATGTTGTGTTCCTTTGGGTGTGGGGGTTCATGGTATCTTCCTGATTCTTACTTCTTGATTTTCTGCATTTATTTTTAGGCATTTGTGGAGTTACTTGTTTTTTTTTTTTTCTTTTCCTCTGATGGCTTTTATCTTTGAGCTATGCCTCTGTGCCTTAGTGACACATCTGCACTTTCAGTGAATACCACAAGGTGTGTGGTACATGTGGCCAAGGAACTTTGGTTAGTGCTCCAAGGTAGGGCGAGTATCAGGGTAACACCCAAGATGGTCATGGTAGATCTCCTCTTGTTAACAGAAGGGAGGAATGGTCACCTCTGTTGGTATGATACCCCCTTACCTCCTCTCCTCCAAGGTGATCAATGCCTTGGTGTTAGCCTCCAGTGTGTTCAACACTCATCTGTGCCACCATATGAACCACATAGATGACCTGCGCAGTCTTCACTGTGAACACAGTTCCCTCTACAATGACTCATCTGAGGCAACAAAGCAGCTCTGAGCATGTGGAGCCATACCCAGTGATTACTCAGATCCCCAGCTATGCCCTGCACCCTCTTATGTAACCACCAAAGCTCCATGGTCTCAGTACATAAGGCTCCCACAGCCACTGAGTGCAGAGAATTCACTCTGCCCTGCCAGCCTGACCAGTCAACAGAGAAGCAGATGTTACCTGAGCCAGCTCTTCCTAGACATCTTGATCCTCAGAGGCTGGAGGCATCTCAGTCCTACATGAGTGGCCAGCTCCTGTCACTCCTCCCAGCCAGTCTCAAACTCAGTAGAGACTGTGGATTTTTCCCTCCACTGGAACCTCTGGATCACGTGCATATGCAACAAACACTGGCTGAATATTGCTCATTCCCCACTACTGCCAAAGGTACTACCAGCCAATTGCTGTGCATGTGCACAAAGGCTTCTTTAGCTGCCACCCAAACCCAAAATGGTGCCTACACTTTCTCCCCTAGGCAATGGGTGCTATCTTGGAGAGGTTGGAGTGAAATAAATATGGCCCCCTCTACTTCCACTGGCTCCCTGGGTTATTGCTAGCCCCCAGGGCTCCTGTCTGGACTCATGGCATACTCTCTCTCTGACTATGTCACCATGGGTTGCTGCAGTCTGTTCTCACCTCTTTCTCCAAGCTTCTGCCCAGTTGAGCTCTTGGTTACTGCAGTCACATGTTGTTTGGATGTTCGTGCTGTGTGTCCACACCTTCCACAGGTCCACAGCATTCATCTTCTAGCATTTCCAGTATGATTTTCTCTCCATTTTCTCCCTGAGAGTGCACTTCCTATGGTTTTGTGTTTGTTTGTTTGTTTTTGTATATTGTTATGTGTTTTGCTTTTCACTATTTATCCTTAGTCTAGCATAGTATGTCATTTCTTAAAGCACCATCTTGGAATCCCACCAGAGCAGCCTTTAGTTGGGGACTAGTCTGTTAATTATCTTAATAGTAAGAACTATAGAGTGCACTCACATATACGTTGAAGCAGCATGTTATACACTTTAAACATACACAATTGTGATTTGCCAGGTATATTTCAAAGAAACTAGGGAGAATAAAAGAGCTTCTTGAAGGGGGAGGTAAGTGCTACATGTTAACATATCCAATGATGTTATCCTTGTTAAAGGGTAGAACAACATCCAAGCGTAAGAAAAACAGCATGCCAATATTGCAGGCAAACAGGGTACTCTGCCTCTGATGGGGGATAGAGGTGGTGGTGGGCAGCATCCCTGGTTGAGGAGACTGCACTGCTAGAAAGGAGGCTGATCCACAGGGTGCCTATGCTTCACCAAAAACCTTGGAGTTTCTGCTGTACCTAAGAAGGATGCAGAAATTACAAGTCCAAATTATACGTTTATCAACAATAAT
This sequence comes from Oryctolagus cuniculus, assembly GCF_051225735.1. Classification (NCBI taxonomy): domain Eukaryota; kingdom Metazoa; phylum Chordata; class Mammalia; order Lagomorpha; family Leporidae; genus Oryctolagus; species Oryctolagus cuniculus. The sequence continues at coordinate 82,374,281 of NC_142873.1, forward strand.
TTCCACATCAGAAGACTAGATTTTTTCTCCCTGAAGTACTTTTCCTGCTTGCTGGTTTCCAGGCAACTGAGGTGCTCCAGACCTTCCTGCAGTCTCAGACAGCAACAGAGAACTCCATCCTGCAGGCAGACAAGGCTCTCACTGATGCAGAGAAGGCCCTAGCAGGTACGGGGCCGGGCTCAGCTCACAGGAGGGTGGGAAGGTTCATGCGAAGCCCGCCTATTTATTGAAGAAGAAGTTTTTCCTGGAGCAAGAGACTTCTCCAGACTACTGAGCACATGGTCTGCTAAACCTGAAAATAACAAGGGCAGTTGGGCTGCACATCCAGCCTATCAGTGCCTTTCTGGCACATTCTGAAACATCCTCTTGCTGTTTAGGGGAAGATCTTCCCCTCCCACTTGCAGCATTGCTGTTAAAGCTGCCTGGTCTTGAACTCAACGGTTTTTCTTCCCTTGTTAATGTTTGTGAAACAGCTGGGGAGGCCAAGAGGGAGGCCGCTGAGAAGGAACGGGAAGTGCTAAGACAGAGGGAGCAGGAGATGCAGCAAAAGATGGAGGCTCAAGAGAGAAGCTTCCAGGAGAACATCGCTCAACTGAAGGAGAAGATGGAGCGGGAAAGGGAGGACCTCCTCAGAGAGCAGGAGAGGATGCTGGAGCACAAGCTGAAGGTGAGTCTGGGGGCTGGGCGGTGCCCCGGGGGACAGTGTTCTGGATCCTGGGAAGGGCGGGACCCAATGTCAAGCACAGGTGTCATCCCAGAGGGAACCTAAAAGACAATTGTCCCACTGCAACCTCAAATACACCTGGGTCCCCCTGAAGCATGGAAATCTAGGAGTCTCCAGCCACTTATGGAGTGTTGGACTTTGGAGACACAAATGACATTCTCCTGGGTTTGGGGCTGCAGTTGTTGCTCCAATTGTGAAATGGTCTCACTAAGCCCCTATGCAATGGGACCTTAGCTACTGGTGCTTGAGATTTCTGGAACAACTCTCAAAGAGACTGAAATAGGTTTATCTGGTCTGATAATATCAAATTTGACCTGATAGAAAATGGAGGACTCTGAATCTGGTCCATTGTTTCCAGATCTGCCTGATCATCCTTTATGACTAAAGTAACATACACATCCTTTGTCCCAGCGTGGGGTTTGATAAGCACTGTCCTGTGTGGTGTCAGCACTTCTCAGGAGTTGCTGGATGAGCTCAGCTGTGCCACCTCATGGAAATGAGAGCCAATTAGAATTTAATCCACATTCTTTCCCAATGAGCTTTCTTTGTCCCTATACAAAACTCCCCACTTTTCCCTGGGGAAATGATGCTAAGGAAAACTCACAAAAGTTAAATCATGGATTTTCTCCTATTCAAGACAAAACTTCTGGCTATATTGGAGGACAAATTCCTAAAAAAAACCTTCTAAAATGGTAGACAAATAGACATATGTGCTTAAATACTGACATAGTTAAATGTAAAACTCTTATGCTTAATGAAAAAGGTTTTGAAAGTGGACTTTTCATTTCATAGGCTCAAAAAGACATGCTTACAGAAGTATTTAAAAAGGATGCTGCTAAGGTAAATAAAAAGATCAAGCGGCTAACAGAAGAGATTGAAGTAATTGAAAATCAAGGACAAGTGTTGTTTTCAGTACTTCCTTCTTTCCTGGGTAGTACATTTGGTTCTGTATTGACTAAGCTGTCACCAGAAGTTATTTCAAGGCTGTTAAGAAAGTTATAGGCTGAGATTTCTTGGGCAGGAAAATATAAAATGGGCTTTCTTTTTTCATTTTAATAGCATAACAGCGTTGCTCATTGTAAAAAATATGTATGTCATGGAAGTTTCATTAAAAATTTTAAAAAATAAATATAATTATTAAAGGATAACAGGACCTTGTATCCTAAAAAGAAAAACTGAATTTTTATTGAATTATTATGACAAATTGGGCTGTTAATTGGAATATAATGAAATTGTTCATAAAAACAATTTGAATGAAAGCTAAAATTCACGGCAAGATAAAGAAAAAACGTGTAATTTGTGCTACAGATGGAGATATTTAAGTTGTGATGAGTCCTTGAATATCAATGAGTTTAGAACAGCAACCACATTTTTTAAATAGCCAAAATAAAAAAATGCTTAATGTTACTGATAATAAAAGATATGCAAAGTAAAATTATGTGGTTCCTTTTTCAGTTGCATAAAGGGCAAGGAAAAAGAGCTTTAATAGCACACTGAGAAACCAAGGCATTTGGGAAATTGAGAGTTGCTCATATTTGCTAGTGTGAGTGTCAACTCTTACAGTTATGTATGAAAAATTAAAATGTAGGTGACTTTTTATACACCAATTGTACCTTTTGTAATTTCTTTCATAGACTTGTATACCCAAGTTGAAATGGTGTGTATGTACTATTCTGTTCATTGCAGGATCATTGTAATGCCAAGGCTTGACAGCTCTTTAATGTAAATAAGAAATATTGAATGTAACTTCAGAGGGTACTCTATAATCAGTAAAATGAAAGGGGGACAAAGCTAAAATTAAAAGAAAAAAGAGGACAGACACTTGGTCTGGAGTTAAGACACCATGTGGACATCCCAATGCTGTGTTGTAGTGACTGGGATTGAGTCCCTTTTCTGCCCCTGATTCCAGCTTCATGCTGCTGTGCACCCTGGTAACAGGTGAGGGCTCACATTATGGGGCCTCATCATTCAAGAGAGTACTGATCAACTGCCTGGCAAGTGCTTGCCAATGATCGCAGGTATTTGGGGAGAGAATCAGAAGGTGAATGGTGTTTCCTTCTCTCTCTGCTTTCAAATAAATAAATGAATTTTTTTTTAAATTTGAAATAAGAATAAAAATAAAATGAAAGTTGAATGGAATTTAGTCTGGAGTATAAAGTTATTATCTCTTTGCAGGGCTTCCAATTTTTCTCCCTCTGGCTTGCCTCTTCACAGACGCTTCCAGGAGCCTCTTTAGGTCACTGCCTTTTATTCTGTCACCTATCAGATTCTCCTCCTCAGGCATTTCTCTGGAGGGTGCCCATCTGCTCTGATGGCTGTCCTCTCCCATTAAACCTAACGTAATGGTGAACAATCTCCAGTGCACTTCTTGTCCCTGGCACCTTGGTCCCTAGTCCACAGTCACCCATGGGACCTGTCTTGCAGCTGCCTGAAATTTTTGCTTCAGAGGCAGTCCTAAGAAGCAGAATGTCGACTAAGCATCATTGTCCTAAGGGGTTTTTTGGGTAAATAGAAAATAAGACTAAAATTCAACTTAAATCTAAAAAGATGTCTTTTGTAAATAACAATCTCACGTACAAAAATTGGTTTCAGCTGCAGTGAGACATTAGGTTTAAGATCACTGCCTACAAATTTTGCATTTTATCTTGCTAAGCCTGTTTTATAACTTAGGGAAATGCAAATGAAAATCATGATGGGCCATTACCTGACTCCAGGTAGAAAGGCTTTTATCAAAGACCCAAATAACAAGTGCTGGTCAAGTGTGGAGAAAAGAGAATCCTTGCCCACTATTGGGCATGTATTGTGGAAAAGTTTAGAGACTCCTCAAAAAGCAAAAACTAGAACCCCCATCCAATCCAGCATTCCACTCTTGAGTGCATATGCAGGGAAAGGAAGTCAGTCTATGCAAGAGATGCTGCACTTGCAAGTTCACTACAGCATAATAGCTGAGACATAGAAACAACCACAGAGCTCATCTAAAGATGAAGGGATAAAATCCGGCACATCGGCCGGCGCCGCGGCTCACTAGGCTAATCCTCCGCCTTGCGGCGCTGGCACACCGGGTTCTAGTCCCGGTCGGGGCACCGGATTCTGTCCCAGTTGCCCCTCTTCCAGGCCAGCTCTCTGCTGTGGCCAGGGAGTGCAGTGGAGGATGGCCCAAGTGCTTGGGCCCTGCACCCGCATGGGAGACCAGGAGAAGCACCTGGCTCCTGCCTTCGGATCAGCACAGTGCGCCAGCTGTGGCGGCCATTGGAGGGTGAACCAACAGCAAAGGAAGACCTTTCTCTCTGTCTCTCTCTCTCACTGTCCACTCCTGCCTGTCAAAAAATAAATAAATCAATAAAATAAAATAAAATCCGGCACATCTGCACAACGGAACACAAACCAGGATATTTTAACACCAAGTTACACGTAGAGAAGGCAGCTCTATCAGATGGGGGTAAACCCCCAGCGATTTCCCAAGTCTCCTTTCCTGGGGTCACGTGGGCTGAGGATACAAACGCCTCCCTTCTGGGTCTTCCACAAGCACCTCTGGTCACTCTGATGCCGTTCAAGCAAGGGACCATGCACTCTAAAAGTGGATGTAAACACGCATGGTCAGACCGTACAGTGAATTCCAACAGCTGAGTAGTGAAAGTGAGAGTAGAGCTCCGTGAAATGTAACTTGGTGAACTCTGGAATATTTGTGTGGTTTTAAAACATCAGGTGAAACTTGGAGGATTCAACTCGTCTAAGGTAAGGGTCTTTCCTCTCTATTCCTCCAAAGCCCAGCAGGGGACAGCAGGAAAGAGCAGGGAGGCAGGGGGGAAGGACCCCACAGCAGTGCCACTGCCAGGGGCTGGATCTGGGTCTCATTCCCAGAAAGGACTTGAGCCGCCCTGCGCAGAAGAGGATAGGATCCGTCATTCTGCATCCCAAGCAGGACTCTGCTGCAGCCCCCAGTGGAAAACCGAGTGGGAGCTGCGCATCCGGGGCACATGTGGATACCTGCCACCTCCTCTGGGCCCCACAGAGACGCTGCACCTAGGGCCGGCCCCCAGCGCCCCCGGGAGTCCTCTGGCCCCCAGCGCCCAAGCCAACACAGAGACAGCGCTGGGGAAGGGAAGGGGGCCTTGGTGACTAAGCGCCATGGTGCACTCACCAGGCCAGGGCGCCGCAGTCAGAAACAAGTTCCCTCTTACACTCTGGTCTGGCTCCTCTGGTCTGGCTCCTCGGGAATCCACTCCTACGAAGCTGAAAATGAAAACATAGCTGATCACCGCAATAAGGACTGAGGGAGGCGGACAGAAATCAAACCGCACTCATATCTTGCTAGCCTTGGAGATTTGTTGTTGTTGTTGTTGTTACATATTTATTTATTTATTTTTAATTTATTTTTAAGGAATATAAATGTCATAAGTACAACTTTAGGAATATAGTTATCCTTCCCACCATATCCATCCTCCCACCCCTCCCCCTCCTCCCTCTCCCCTTCCCAGTCCCATTCTGCATTGCGGCGCATTTGCAAGTATCTTTGCACACAGAAGACCAACTCCATACACAGTAGAGATTTTAACAGCGTTAGTCAACAGGCAGAAGACAGGTTTGTGGAATCCCACGCTAGGAACATCCCTGGGTTCCCGCAAGTTTCTGGACCGCTCTGCCCCTGCTCCTCACAGATGGAGTCCCTGTCCCTCTGTCCACTGGTGAGCCTTCCGACAGGCAGGGGCTGCCCTTCCACATGCCTGGAGCCACTGCCTGTGTTACAGCGCACATTCTTGGCTGGGTGTGCACGGTGTTCCGGAAGAGCTGAGGCTGTGGGGAAACTAGCGCGGTCATTTTCTCCCGCTGCTTCTGGTTGCTGGAAGTGCACTATTAAATAGAAGGCTACCTATGTGGACACTGTAATAGGAAGCCCTCTTTCTCTCACAGTTGTGCTAATTGAGGGAACTGGTGGAATCTGCCTCTAGGGCTACTTTTTTACCAGGGAAAGGTAGAATCATGTGACAGAGAGCACAACAGACATCGAATGTCACCCGACGTGTCCCCGTAGGCGGACCACTCTCATGAGGCACCTGGGGATCTAATGGCTGCTGTGAGGAGCCAGGGGCATTATTGCCAGGAATGATTGTGGCTTAAAATATTATATCTAACAGGTGCAGTATGACATTGGGTTAATTGGCCCCTCATACGAATTTCCTACCCAAATGAGATGATAGATTCTTTCTCTTCAAATTCAGTTCTGAGTGCCCTTTGTGTCTCTGTTTCTTTTAAAATTATCTACCAGAAATTTGAAAGTTCATGATCTTATTTTTTTGAGTGACAGTGAGACAACAAGCGGGAGACACACATGCAGAGAAAGACTGAGAGAGGTGGCTGCCATTTACCCATTCACGTGTCAGGTGCCCGCAGTGCCACAGCTAACACTGTCAGGAACTCTCTGGCCTCAGCTCACCTTCTCAGCCTGCAAGCTGAGCTTACACAAATAAGAGCAATCAAAGTCATTTACAGTTTTCCACGAATGCAAAATCTGGTATCCATTTCAAGACTTTGATGGAAACTTCATCTTCTCTCAGATGAGACTGAAAGTGAAAGCTGGGCAAGGTTTCTTTGAAATAGAATTCATGGTGAGAAATGAACTGTCTTTTCTTCTAATTACATCTAATGTTTCTATTAGGCAACCAAAACATAGTTCCAGGGACACTTGAATGCTTTTGTGAATTTTTATGTAATAACAGCTTTCTACCTACCATCGAACTACTGTCTGCAGATAAGTTTGAAATATTGATCACAAGTGATTTAACTATGATTGCATTTAGGATGATTCCAGCGGAGGAATGTGTTCATCAGCCTATAGCAGGTTTATATGAAGATACTCCAGATTTAATGGCAGGGCCATTTCAGTAATGAGTCATTGTTTTTTCATCATTTTCTATGAATTATGAATTTCTGTTCACAAATATAAATTATTTTATAGCCACAAAAGTATACATGACATTGGAGAGATTTCCATTTTAAGTAAAAATCATTGATTTCAATAAATAATTTCTAGATTATTCTTATCTATTGGGAGATTCTTTTCAACTGGTCATTTGTTGTTAGATAGATGTTTCACAAGCACCAGCACTGGGCATGGCACTGTTGTATTAGGGTTCACTGGGTACCAAGGAATTAGTGACATACACATAGTTCAGATGAAAGGGCGTCTTGGAATAAGAGATTATACTGACTCCAGGTTTACACAGAAAGCAGGTTATGGGAGAGTTGCAGAGGACAAAAGAGATACTTCAGGGGCCGGCGCTGTAGTGCAGCAGGTTAACGCCCTGACCTGAAGCACCAGCATCCCATATGGAAGCCAGTTCAAGACCCAGCTGCTCCACTTCCTATCCAGCTCTCTGCTATGTCCTGGGAAAGCAGTGGAAATCCTTAGGTTCCTGCACCTACATGGGAGACCTGGAGGAAACTCCTGGCTCCTGGCTTCGGATTGACGTAATTCTGGCCACTGTGGCCAACTGGGGAGTGAACTATCGGATGGAAGATTCTCTCTCTCATTCTCATTCTCTCTCTCTCTCTCTCTCTCTCTCTGCCTCTGCTCTCTCTGTGTATCTCAGACTTTCAAATAAACTAATAAATCTTAAAAAAAAGAGATACTTCATCCTGCCAGTACATCAGAGGGACATAGCTCAAAAACAAGAGCAGACTGGAACTGGGGCAAATTATTATTGCATTTGTGTGGTAATTTGCTTTACAAATTTCTGCAGTGTGCTGTGCGCATGTAGATGCAGATCCATTTACAGCCATGGGGTGGTCAGTGAACAGGGGAGTTGCCCTTACCAGGAATACGCAATCACCTGGAGAGTTTGCACAGGAATATCCTTCTTGAAGTGGATAGCAAAGCATTTGCTAAAAGGGTTTAGAGTTGGTAGAAGTAATAAAGCTGTGGGGTTGGAAGTGTGGACGGGTCAGAGGAATGAATAGAATCTGGCTCCCTAAATGAACAAGGCACAAGAACAGTAGACTGAGCTGATCCTCCTAGTCATGCTGTGTCACTAGCAGTACCTGCTGATTTCCTTCTTCCCAGTACAGAGAGAATCCTGCCCTGATCTGCCTCCAGCACCAGCATTTCTGCTAAGGAACCTCACTGTCCTCCTGTTTCACAGAATGGTTCTCTCCAGGTGCAGACAATTGTTTTGAAAGATCTGATATCCTTGGGGCTGACCCTGTGGCGCAATGGGTTAAAGCCACTGCCTACACTGACAGCATCCCATATGGGCGTCACTTCAAGTCCCAGCTGCTCCACATCCCATCCAACTTCTCCCACACGGGAGACCCAGAAGAGGCTCCTCCTGGCTCCTGGCCCCAGCCTAGACTAGCCCTGGTCATTTCAGCCATTTGGGGATTGAACCAACTGATGGAAAATCTCTCTCTCTCTCTCTCTCTCTCTCTCTTCCTGTGTGTGTGTGTGTGACTTTGCCTTACAAATAAATAAATCAATCTTAAAAAATAAATAAATACACAAACAATATAAAACAATAAATATAAAGCATTATAAAATATAAATATAAAACTAATAAATCAATCAATCTTAAAAAATCTTATCTCCTTGCTGTTGTCAGTGTACATGGATATTACAGAAAAAATCCATAGGGGATTTTTTTCCCTGTATTGTAAAGCGCAGGTCAAATATGTGCCTGTGGGAATTTAGGCTTGCCAATTTCTAACCACCAGGGCTACTGACACTACCAAAAGAAGCTGACATCTGCCAATCCATGTGGCTTCCTCAACACAAATGGATGCAAAGAACCAAGGTGAAGTTCAAGAGAGACCCACAGGTGCCAGGAACAGTATAAAGCTAAATCTTGAGGTCAGGGCTTAACTCAAGGGTGACTTGGCCCCCACCACCTTCAAGAAGTCAGGATTATACCTGGAATGACATAGGGTACTTGACAACTTCCATGAATGGGAGTTCTGAAAAAGAGTGAGTCTGAGGCATGGTGCTTCAGCCTTTGCGAAATGATGGAAAAGTGAGGCAAATCAGCATCATTGCCCATTTTTATCCTGTCTGATTCAGCTCAGGTGAGCATAGATCCTGAGAACCAGCTCCTGGCCCGTGGACCTATTTGTGAATATGAAGAGAGATTCTTGAGGACAGAATATGGAATAAAATCAGTATCTACTAAAAGAAGACTTTATGAAATAGTGAGAGGAGGCAAGATGGCAGAATAGGCAGGGAGCACACTGATAGTCCGGGGAGAGACAGTTTAATAAAAGTGGAGACACTGCAGATTCAAGGAAGAGTAGGGGAGGAAACAGCAGAAGAAACTCTTCCGGAACGCGTGATTCACAGTGGACCTGCGTGGAGAGCGTGGGAGCCCACAGTTCGGGACACCAGCGGCATACTCAACACACCAGCGCTGGAACGCGAGGTGAGCCGAACCTCAATAGCCTGAGACACAGGCAGGCAGGCAAGCAGAGAGAGGAGACTAGAGGGAACGACCCCCGGGGGGTGGGGGGAAGTTCACCAGGCTAACTGGAAGAGAGAGAGAGAGAAAAAAAAAAAAGTGAGTGGTATGGACACGGGTTTCTCTCTCTCCGCTCACCTCTCAAGGACGAGCAAGACAAAGAGCAGGCGCCATCTTGGACATACGTCATAAGCAGAGCGACCTCAGGTCTGCACCGGCCCTGAGCCTAGCAGAAAAACCTGACTCTGGGCGGGGCGAATTAACAGGAGATTAGGACCTAGTAAATTTGTGGTGCTACTGAACTGAGACTGTGAAAAAAGAGACGGTGGGGGAGAGAACTCACGGAATTCACGTGAGTACTCTCCAGAGACGTTACAATTCCGTAACTTTGGCAACCCAGTGGGAGACTGAAGGAGAATCTGAGCCCACCCTGAGGGCAGAACAGATTCCCTGTGTGGTCCTTGGGAAAGAGCTTCTGATCTCTGGCTCCTGTGGGTATATCATTTGCCTGCTAACTACCTCCAACTTCGTTCAGCTGTGCGGAATTACTTCCCTTTTGAATCAAAGAAAGAAAGAAAGAGAGAGAGATCTACCACGCCTAACCTGGGAGTGTCACCTTTGGCACACCAAACAGAGCTCTCAGGCCACACCCATCTCAAGCCTCTAAGGCTCCATCAAAAACAGACAGTCCACTTAATCTAGAGTCATAGTATAACAAGAAAAAGCACCACAGTGAAGAAACCAAATATCTCCAATATGCCAAAAAACAAATGCAAAAACCGAGATAATAAAAACAAGGAAGTCACCATGACGCCCCCAAATGAAAAAGACACCCCAATTCAAGATTATGAAGATGATGAGTTAGAAGAAATGCAAGAAGCAGATCTCAAAAAATTGATAAGAACATTAAGAAGTTCTCAAAAACAAATTCTTGAACTACAGAAATCCTTAATGGACAAGATAGAAAATCTCTCTCGTGAAAATGAAATTTTAAAGAAGAATCAAAATGAAACGAAACCACTAGTACAACAGGAAACTGTGATAGTGACGAGAAATCATAATGAAGTGAAGAATTCAATAGATCAAATGAAAAACACAATAGAGAGCCTTACAAACAGAATGGGTGAAGCAGAAGAGAGAATATCGGAAGACAGAGAACAGGAAAGGATACAGTCAGACCAACGAAAAGAAGAGGAAATTAGAAATCTAAAACATATTGTCAGGAATCTGCAGGATACTAGTAAAAAAACCAACATTCAGGTTCTAGGAGTTCCTGAAGCATGGAGAGAGAGAAAGGATTAGAAGGCCTTTTTAGTGAGATATTAGCAGAAAATTTCCCAGGTTTGGAGAAGGACAGAGACATCCTAGTACAGGAAGCTCACAGAACCCCTAATAAACATGACCAAAAGAGATCCTCACCACGACACGTTGTAATTAAACTCTCCACAGTGAAACATAAAGAAAAGATCCTAAAATGTGCAAGAGAGAAATGTCAGATTACTCTCAGAGGATCTCCAATCAGACTCACAGCTGACTTCTCAACAGAAACCCTACAAGCTAGGAGGGAATGGTGAGATATAGCCCAGGTACTAAGAGAGAAAAACTGCCAGCCCAGAATATTATATCCTGCAAAGCTATCATTTGTCAATGAAGGTGAAATAAAGACTTTTCATAGCAAAGAGAAATTGAAAGAATTTGTCGCCACTCGTCCAGCCCTGCAAAAGATGCTTAAAGATGTGTTACACACAGAAACACAGAAACACGGTCATCAATATGAAAGAAGGTAAAGGAAGGAAAGCTCACAGCAAAAGATCACAGGGAATTCAAAGCATATATTAGAACTTATCTTTGGCAAATAGCAGGGCAAAGTTACCACTTATCATTAGTCACAGTGAACGTTAATGGCCTGAACTGTCCAGTTAAAAGACACAGATTGGCTGATTGGGCTAAGGAACAAAACCCATCTATTTGCTGCTTACAAGAAACACATCTTTCCAACAAAGATCCATACAGACTGAAAGTGAAAGGCTGGAAAAAGATATACCATGCCAACAGAAATGAAAAAAGAGCGGGTGTAGCCATCTTAATATCGGACAACATAAACTTTACCACAAAAACTGTTAAGAGAGACAAAGAGGGACACTATATAATGATTAAGGGATCAATTCAACAGGAAGATATAACAATTATCAATGTATATGCACCTAACTACAGGGCACCGGTTTATCTAAAAGATTTGAAAAGGGACGTGAAGGGAGACTTAGATCCCAATACAATAGTACTGGGGGAATTCAATACTCCACTCTCAGAAATAGACAGATCAACAGGACAGAAAATCAACAAGGATACAGTAGATTTAAATGAAACTATAGCCCAAATGGATCTAACAGATATATACAGAACTTTCAATCCTACAGCTAAAGATTTTACATTCTTCTCAGCAGTACATGGAACATTCTCTAGGACTGACCACATACTAGGCCATAAGGCAAGTCTCAGCAAATTCAAAAGAATTAGAATCATACCATGCAGCTTCTCAGACCATAAAGGAATGAAGTTGGAAATTAGCAACTCAGGAATCCCTAGAGCATACGCAAACACATGGAGATTGAACAACATGCTCCTGAATGAACAATGGGTCATAGAAGAAATTAAAATAGAAATCAAAACTTTTCTGGAAGTAAACGAGGATAACAGCACAACATACCAAAACTTATGGGACGCAGCAAAAGCAGTGTTAAGAGGAAAGTTTATATCAATAGGTGCCTACATCAAGAAATTGGAAAGGCACCAGATAGATGAGCTTTCAACGCATCTCAAGGATCTAGAAAAACTGCAGCAAACCAGACCCAAATCTAGTAGGAGAAGAGATATAATTAAAATCAGAGAAGAAATCAACAGGATTGAATCCAAAAAAAACATTACAAAAAATCAGCCAAACGAGGAGCTGGTTTTTTGAAAAAATAAACAAAATTGACACCCCATTGGCCCAACTAACTAAAAAAAGAAAAGACCCAAATCAATAAAATCAGAGATGAAAAAGGAAATGTAACAACAGACACCACAGAAATAAAAAGAATCATCAGAATTTACTACAAGAACCTGTATGGCAGCAAACGGGGAAACCTATCAGAAATGGATAGATTCCTGGACACATGCAACCTACTTAAATTGAACCAGGAAGACATCGAAAACCTAAACAGACCCATAACTGAGACAGAAATTGAAACAGTAATAAAGGCCCTCCCAACAAAGAAAAGCCCAGGACCAGATGGATTCACTGCTGAATTCTACCAGACATTTAAAGAAGAACTAACTCCAATTCTTCTCAAACTATTCAGAACAATCGAAGAAGAGGGAATCCTCCCAAATTCTTTCTATGAAGCCAGCATCAGCTTAATACCTTAGGCTGAAAAAGATGCAGCATTGAATGAAAATTACAGACCAATATCCCTGAAGAACATAGATGCAAAAATCCTCAATAAAATTCTCGCCAATAGAATGCAACAACACATCAGAAAGATCATCCACCCAGACCAAGTGGGATTCATCCCTGGTATGCAGGGATGGTTTAATTTGCACAAGACAATCAATGTGATACACCACATTAACAGACTGCAGAAGAAAAACCATATGATTATTTCAATAGACACCGAGAAAGCATTTGATAAAAACAACACCCTTTCATGATGAAAACCCTAAGCAAATTGGGTGTGGAAGGAACATTCCTCAATACAATCAAAGCAATTTCTGAAAAACCCACGACCAACATCATATTGAATGGGGAAAAGCTGGAAGCATTTCCACTGAGATCTGGTACCATACAGGGATGCCCCCTCTCACCACTGCTATTCAATATAGTTCTGGAAGTTCTAGCCAGAGCTATTAGGCAAGAAAAAGAAATTAAAGGGATACAAATTGGGAAGGAAGAAATCAAACTATCCCTCTTTGCAGATGATATGATTCTTTTTTTAGGGATCCAAAGAACTCTACTAACAGACTATTGGAACTCATAGAAGAGTTTGGCAAAGTAGCAGGGTATAAAATCAATGCACAAAAATCAACAGCCTTTGTATACACAGGCAATGCCATGGCTGAAGAAGAACTTGTAAAATCAATCCCATTCACAATAGCTACAAAAACAATCAAATACCTTGGAATAAACTTAACCAAGGACGTTAAAGATCTCTACAATGAAAATTACAAAACCTTAAAGAAAGAAATAGAAGAGGATACCAAGAAATGGAAAAATCTTCCAGGCTCATGGATTGGAAGAATCAATATCATCAAAAAGTCCATTCTCCCAAAATCAATTTATAGATTCAATGCAATACCAATCAAGATACCAAAGACCTTCTTCTCAGATCTAGAAGAAATGATGCTGAAATTCATTTGGAGACACAGGAGACCTTGAATAGCTAAAGCAATCTTGTACAACAAAAACAAAGCTGGAGGCATCACAATACCAGATTTCAGGACATACTACAGGGCAGTTGTTATCAAAACAGCATGGTACTGGTACAGAAACAGATGGATAGACCAATGGAACACAATTGAAACACCAGAAATCAATCCAAACATCTACAGCCAACTCATATTTGATCAAGGGTCCAAAACCAATCCCTGGAGTAAGGACAGTCTATTCAATACATGGTGCTGGGGAAACTGGATTTCCACGTGCAGAATCATGAAGCAAGACCCCTATCTTTCACCTTACACAAAAATCCACTCAACATGGATTAAAGACTTAAATCTACGACCTGACACCATCAAATTATTAGAGAGCATTGGAAAAACCCTGCAAGATATAGGTACCGGCAATGACTTCTTGGAAAACACCCCAGAAGCACAGGCAGTCAAAGCCAAAATTAACATTTGGGATTGCATCAAATTGAGAAGTTTCTGTACTGCAAAAGAAACAGTCAGGAAAGTGAAGAGACAACCGACAGAATGGGAAAAAATATTTGCAAACTATGCAACTGATAAAGGGTTGATAACCAGAATCTATAAAGAAGTCAAGAAACTCCACAAAAACAAAACAAACAACCCACTTAAGAGATGGGCCAAGGACCTCAATAGACATTTTTCAAAAGAGGAAATCCAAATGGCCAACAGACACATGAAAAAATGTTCAAGATCACCAGCAATCAGGGAAATGCAAATCAAAACCACAATGAGGTTCCACCTCACCCCGGTTAGAATGGCTCACATTCAGAAATCTACCAACAATAGATGCTGGAGAGGATGTGGGGAAAAAGGGACACTAACCCACTGTTGGTGGGAATGCAAACTGGTTAAGCCACTATGGAAGTCAGTCTGGAGATTCCTCAGAAACCTGAAGATAACCCTACCATGCAACCCAGCCATCCCACTCCTTGGAATTTACCCAAAGGAAATAAAATTGGCAAACAAAAAAGCTATCTGCACCTTAATGTTTATTGCAGCTCAATTCACAATAGCTAAGACCTGGAACCAACCCAAATGCCCATCAACAGTAGACGGGATAAAGAAATTATGGGACATGTACTCTATAGAATACTATTAAGCAGTCAAAAACAACGAAACCCAGTCATTTGCAACAAGATGGAGGAATTTGGAAAACATCATTCTGAGTGAATTAAGCCAGTCCCAAAGGGACAAATATCATATGTTCTCCCTGATTGGCGACAACTAACTGAGCACCAAAGGGGAAACTTGTTGAAGGGAAATGGACACTATGGGAAACAGTGACTTGATCAGCTCTTGTCCTGACTGTTGATGTACAATGTAATACTTTATCCATTTTAGTATTTTTTCTGTTCTAGTACCATTGGTTGAACTCTGTAATGAACACACAATTATTCTTAGGTGTTTAAATTTTAACTGAAAAGTGATCCCTGTTAGGAATTTGAAAAACGTTATGTTGAGTGAAATAAGCCAATCACAAAGGGACAAATACCACTTGTTTTCCTTGATAGGTGACAACTAACTGAGCACCAAAAAGGAAACCTGTTAAAGTGAAATGAACACTATGAGAAACAGTGACTTGATCAGCCCTCACCCTGACTGTTGATGAGCAGCTTAATATTTTATCCCTCTTAGTATTTTTGTTTGTTTGTTCTACTTAATACTTTTTGTTGAATACTGTAATCAATACACAATTCTTCTTAAGTGCTGAAACTTAACTGAAAAATGATCACTGTTAAATATAAGAGTGGGAATAAGAGAGGGAAGAGATGTGCAATGCGGGACATACTCAAGCTGACTTACCTCAAACAGTAGAGTTAGAAACATACCAGGGGATTCGAATTCAATCCCATCGAGGTGGCATGTACCAATGCCATCTCACTAGTCCCAGTGGTCAATTTCTGTTCACAATTGATCGTAATGATAGGACTAAGAACCAAAGGGATCACATAAACAAGACTAGTGTCTGCAAATACTAGCTGACAGAATCAAAAAGGGAGAGAATGATCCAACATGGGAAGTGAGATACACAGCTGACCCATAGAATGGCAAATGTCCTAACAGCACTCTGGCCTCAGAATCAGCCCTTAAGGCATGCAGATCCGGCTGAAATGCCCATGAGAGTATTTCAGGCATGGAAAGCCAAGACACTCTGGGGGGAAAAAAACCTAAATGAAAGATCTCCGTGAGTGAGATCCCAGTGGAAAGAATGGGTCATCAAAGAAGGAGGTACCTTTCTCTGGAGGGAGGAGAGAACTTCCACTTTGACCATGGCCTTGTCTAAAAATTATCAGAGTCAGTGAACTCAGGGGGCTTCCATAGCCTTGGCAACTCATGACAAGAGCCTAGGGTGATTACTGAGGCCATAAACAAGAGTGTCAATTTGTTAAGTCAACAACAGGAGTCACTGTGCACTTACTCCTCATGTAGGATCTTTGTCCTTAGTGTGCTGTACATTGAGATTTAATGCTATAACTAGTACTCAAACAGTATTTTTCACTTTATGTTTCTGTGTGGGAGCAAACTGTTGAAATCTTTGCTTAATGTATGCTAAACTGATCTTCTGTATATAAAGAGAAATGAAAATGAATCTTGATGTGAATGGAAGGGGAGAGGGAGGGATTAAGGGGAGGGTTGCGGGTTGGAGGGACGTTATGGGGGGGGAAGCCATTGTAATCAATATTCTGTACTTTGAAAATTTATATTCATTAAATAAAAGTTAAAAAAAAAAAAGAAATAGCATCAGTGGGGTCATACTTTCCCAGCAACAGCCTACATTTGGAGGAAGGAGCCCAACAGACGGCAATTGATGCCCGCACCTCAGAGTGGGTGAAGATTCATATGTTCTTCTCACAGTGTCCTTTACCTCACTCTTGAACTTGCCCTGATCTCTGTACATGGAACACTGCCTTCCCAGTGATTTCTGACTCCTGTGACCTCCAGATTATTGCTTAGTTACCTGTGAAGTGTTACACGAGGCAAACATGTTCTGGAAAAAGAGACAGATGTGTTACACCAAAATCTCATAAGAAAGGAAAGAATTGAAAATGTTTTGGAGGAGATTCATGGAAGAAGCTAGCTTAACTAAAATCTGGTATTCAAGTTACAGACTTTTATTTATTTATTTATTTATTTTTATTTTATTTTTTGACAGGCAGAGTGGACAGTGAGAGAGAGAGACAGAGAGAAAGGTCTTCCTTTTTGCCATTGGTTTACCTTACAATGGCCGCCATGGCGGCACGTTGGGGCCAGCGCACTGCGCTGATCCGAAGCCAGAAGCCAGGTACTTCTCCTGGTCTTCCATGGGGTGCAGGGCCCAAGCACTTGGGCCATCCTCCACTGCACTCCTGGGCCACAGCAGAGAGCTGGCCTGCAGAGGAGCAACCAGGACAGAATCCGGTGCCCCGACTGGGTTAGAACCCTGTGTGCCGGCGCTGCAAGGCGGAGGATTATCCTATTGAGCCGCGGCACCGGCCTCAAGTTACAGACTCTGACTTTCAAGTAAATCAATACATCTTTTGAGAAAAAAATAAAATGAACAGGGGCTTTTAGTCGACTGATAAGTTGCATGGAGGAAACAGGACATTATAAACAGAAAAGAGAGATCTTAAAAGTCATGTTGTTAAGTCAAGTTACAGACTTTTTAGTTCTCTCTTTTCTGTTTATGATGTCCTGTTTCCTCCATGCAACTTATCAGTCGACTAAAAGCCCCTGTTCATTTTATTTTTTTCTCAAAAGATGTATTGATTTACTTGAAAGTCAGAGTTACACACAGAGAGAAGGAGAGGTAGAGAGAGAGAGAGAGGTCATCCATCCGCTGGTTGAGTCCCCAGATGGCTGGAATGGCCGGAGGTGTGCTGGTCTGAAGCCAGGAGCTTCTTCCGCGTCTCCCATGTTAGTACAGGGGCCCATGGACTTGGGCCATCTTCTACTGCTTTCCCAGGCCACAGCAGAGAGCTGGATCGGAAGTGGAGTTGCCGGGACTCAGACCAGCACCCACATGGGATGCTGGCACTGCAGGCAGTAGCTTTACCTACTACGTCACCGTGCCAGGCTCAAAGCCTCTGTTCTAAAGGCTCTACTGTGAGCACACCGTGCCCCTCTGTGTACCTGTCTGAGTGGTTCCTCTCAGGTGTTTTAGTTACAGTAATGAAGAACTGACTAATAAACTTTTTTGCAACATTAAAAACTGTTTTTAATACTTTGGAAGTAAAATATACAGCTTTAATGATTAGAATCTGAATAAAGCCATTCTTATGACACAGAATGTAAGGTCAATGTTACAGGTCAAAGCAGCATGGGAAACACGGAACACCTTATGACAGGTACATGCATTTGACTTGCTGTCAGCTGGAAACATGCTCCCTTGTCAACAAGTCTCCAGGATTGGCTAGAGAAACAGAGCTGTGGCGACCACAAGGTGTGCCTGGCATCTGCTTTCATGTAGAAACCTATTCAAGTCTGCCTCAGAGATGGAGCTGGCTGAGCAGTAAGCAAGAACGTGTGTAGGTAACTGTTCCAACTGGAGTGGATTTTAGGGAAAACAGAACTATGTGGAGTGTGGGGCGGCCAGCTCCGACTTTGCTGACAGCCTCTGTGAAAATAAACTGCCCAAATTAGGTGGGACGGGAAACCATGGACTTGCAAATCATTTTATTGCACAGAGGGTTATCAGAAGCTATGCACACCAAGGTCTCGAGGCTCGAATGCTCTATAAGACCTAGCACAGGGACCCTAGGGCATGCCCAGCGCCAGATCACTGTCGTTGTCTCAATCCCACTCACGAATGATGACTTGGTTGGCGGGTTGCTGTTTGTAACATCCAGCATACGGGTACTGGTAGGGCACAGCGTATGCCTGCCCGTTCGCAGCATACACAACTTGAGTTCCTACCGGGCAGGTGCTGCTATAGGGAGCGGAGCCTGCTCAAGAATTGCCGCAGCATAGGATGTGTAGGGAAGTGGAGAGGAAGCCACAGCTGTCTCGTCAGACAAGATTGGGGAGCCCACAGCTGTGTTTGTCCTAGAATCCTGCAGTGTAAATTTCCAGGCCTAGCAATCATCTGAGCTTTCCGCGCAATGACATCGTGTTTCCATCTCGGCAAATGATCTGCAGCAGGCAGTCTTGCATTCCCGTCTGGAGGCTGGATGTCCCGACGTTCGTGTCCCATACAGATTTTGATGCCATCCGCTGGCATGTGGACCTTATCCTCAACACTCTGCCCAGTCTGGTCATCGTAATAGGTCAAACCAATTCTTCTTCCAATGCTTTCAAATGGTTCTCTGTCATAGCAGCCGTCCACTCTTCACAAACGTCATCTCGTCACTGGGAAAGCTAAGACTGCAGAGCCCAGACCACGGCTGTAGGGCAAGGATGCTGCTTGGATGCTGCTCGGGGTCCAGACTAGTAAACTGTCCAAAACCTATTTGGTAACTCACTCATAGCATTTTCTTCTAATGTTTAATCAAATGATGAATATGCATTCAATATCTGGGTCATTGACAAATTGATGAAACATTAAACATTAGTTATTGAACATAAATTGAAGTTTGCTAACTTTAGGATTCTTAATTTGATAGAAAACCACTATATGTTTGGATCTGTTAGTCAACATGCCGTATTCCACACTGAAAAAAACTTATGTGGGGAAGGCTATGTTTCTAGCAATAGGATGTGTGTGACAGAATTGGAAAAAGTTCATTAAAACTGTGTACTGTGGAAAAAAAGGTTGAAAGAACTCAAATTTTTGCACAAAAATGAACTCATTTTAACATGTAGCATGTCTGAGCAGCATCTAAGTTGAGGCACTAAGATGGATGTGACATGAGTTTACAAAGGGCTCCAGGAGGAGCAACATGAATTCAGCCAAAATGTAAGCAAGAATAAACAAGCGATTTGTCATGAGGATTGGGTGGAAAAATAGGGAATCTTTAAAACTTTATGAAAAGATTATAAGGGCAATGCTCCAAAGAAATCAACAGTTTATTCATTTTCTATGGGAGAATTATTATCACCATCTAATATTTTTTAAATCCTTCATAAATTTATTTCAGAAAGAAGACACAGTGAGATAAAGAGAATAAGAAAGGGGAGAGGGAAAGGCCCCTGTATTAGTTTGCTTCTCAAAAACCTACAACAGTGCTGGTACCAAGCTGGAGCTGAATGTTAGGAACTCAAACAAGGCTACACACATGGGTGACAGGGGCCTAGTCACTTGGGACATAACTTGCTAATTCCTTCATGTGGGTCATAGAAGAAATCAAAAGAGAAAACAAAAAATTTCATCAAAATGATTGAAAATTACAACATAACATAAAATAACTTAGGAAATACATAAAATCAGTGTTAAGAGGAAAAGTTATAGCAATTAGTGTCTACATCAAAAAATTGGAAACGAATCAAAAAAAAAATGGTCTAACAATGTATTCCTAGGACATGGAGAAACAAGACCAAACCAATCCCAAATCTAATAGGAGGAAATAAGAGATAAAAATTATGGGAGAACTAAAACCACTACAACTTAAATATGATACACAAAGATCAGTGAAATCAAGAGCTGCTTCATTGAATAATAAACAAATAGATTAACCATTGTCCCAATTAACCAAAGAAAAGGGAGAAGACCAAAATGAATAAAAACAGCATTGAAAAGTTGTTACAATTGATGGCCTCAACTCTCCAGTTAAAAGACACAGACTGGCTGAATGCATAAAGGAACAAAACCCATCTATTTGCTGCTTACAAGAAACACATCTTTCCAACAAAGATGCATGCAGACTGCAAGTGAAAGGTTGGAAAAAGATATTCCATGCCAACAGATACCAAAAAAGAGCTGATGTAGCCATCTTAATACCAGACAAAATAAACTTTAACACAAAAACTGTTAAGAGAGACAAAGAGGAGCACCATATAATGATTAAGGGAACAATTCAACAGGAAGATGTAACTATTATAAATGTATATGCACCTAATTACAGGGCACCAGTTTATTTAAAAGATATGTTAAAGGACCTAAAGGGAGACTTAGACTCCAATACAATAATACTGGGGAAATTCAATACTCCATTCTCAGAAATAGACAGATCAACTGGACAGAAGATCAACAAGGAGACAGCAGATTTAATCGATACTATAGAACAAATTGATCTAACACATATCTACAGAACTTTCAATCCCACACTTCAAGAATTTACTTTCTTCACAGCAGTACATGGAACCTACTCCAGGATTGACCACATACTAGGCCATAAAGCAAGTCTTAGCAAATTTAAAAGAATTAGAATCATACCATGCAGCTTCTCAGACCACAGCGGAATGAAGCTGGAAGTTAGCAACTCAGGAATCCCTAGAGCATATGCAAACACATGGAGACTAAACAACATGCTCCTGAATGAACACTGGGTCATAGAAGAAATCAAAAGAGAAATCAAAAGTTTTATGGAAGTAAATGAGGATAACAATGCAACACATCAAAACTTATGGGATATAGAAAAAGCAGTGTTGAGAGGAAAGTTTATAGCAATAGGTGCCTACATCAAGTAATTGGAAAGGCACCAAATAAATGAGCTTTTGATTCATTTCAAAGATCTAGAAAATCTGCAGCAAACCAGACCCAAAACTAGTAGGAGAAGAGAAATAATTAAAATCAGAGAAGAAATCAACAGGACTGAATCCAAAAAGAATTACAAAAGATCAGCCAAACGAAAAGCTGATTTTTTGAAAAAATAAACAAAATTGACACCCCATTGGCCCAACTAACTAAAAAAAGGAGAGAAAAGACCCAAATCAATAAAATCAGAGATGAAAAAGGAAATGTAACCACAGGCACTGCAGAAATAAAAAGAATCATCAGAAATTACTACAAAGAGTTGTATGCCAGCAAACAGAGAAATCTATCATAAATGAATAGATTGTTTTAGCATTGGATCAAATTCCAACTCTATGTCAAAGAAAAGTAGATTAATAGCTTTTGTATCCAACCTTTCACTTTCAGTCTGCATGCCTCTTTGTTAGAGAGATGTGTTTCTTGTAGGCAACAAATAGTTGGGTTGTGTTCTGTGAGCCAGTCAGCTAAACGGTGTCTTTTAACTGAAGAATTCAGACCATTAATGTTCAATGTGACAATTGATACGTAGTGACTTTGCCCTGCCATTTTCCCGGAAATATTTTCTAGTATATGCTTTGAGCTTCCCATGCTCTTTTACTGGTAGGTGTTCTTCCTTTCCCTTCTTTCATATTGATGGCCGTGTTTCTGTGTTTCTGAGTGTAGCACATCTTTAAGTATCTTTTGCAGGGCCGGACGAGTGGCCACAAAGTCTTTCAATTTCTGTTTGCTATGAAAGGTCTTTATTTCACCTTCATTCACAAATGAGAGCTTGGCAGGATATAATATTCTGGGCTGGCAATTTTTCTCTCTTAGCACCTGTGCTATGTCTCGCCATTCCCTCCTAGCTTGTAGGGTTTCTGATGAGAAGTCAGCTGTGAGTCTGATTGGAGATCCTCTGAGAGTAATCTGACGTTTCTCTCTTGCACATTTTAGGATCTTTTCTTTATGTTTCACTGTGGTAAGTTTAATTACCACGTGTCGTGGTGAGGATCTCTTTTGGTCATGTTTATTGGGGGTTCTATGAGCTTCCTGTACTAGGATATCTCTGTCCTTCTCCAAACCTGGAAAGTTCTCTGCTAGTATCTCACTAAAAAGGCCTTCCAATCCTTTCTCTCTCTCCATGCCTTCAGGAACTCCTAGAACTCGAATGTTGGTTTTTTTAATAGTATCCTGTAGATTCCCAACAATATTTTTCAGGTTTCTAATTTCCTCTTCTTTTCTTTGGTTTGACTGTATGTTTTCCTGTGCTCTATCTTCTAAGTCCGATATTCTCTCTTCTGCTTCACCCATTCTGTTTTTAAGGCTTTCTAATGTGTTTGTCATTTGATCTATTGAGCTCTTCATTTCATTTTGATTTCTCTTGACTATTACACTTTCCTGTTCTACTAGTTTCTGAGTTTCATTTTGACTCTTCCTTAAAATTTCATTTTCACGAGAAAGATTTTCAATCTTGTCCATTAAGGATTTCTGTAGTTCAAGGATTTGCTTTTGAAAACTTCTAAATGTTCTTATCATAAATTTTTTGAAATCCGTATCTTGCATTTCTTCTATCTCATCATCTTCATACTCTTGGCTTGGGGTGTTTTGCTTATTTGGAGGCATCATAGTGTCATCGTTGATCTTGCTCCCTCTATTTCTGTGTTTGTTACTCGGCATAGTTAATTCTTCTTGCGTCACTGTGCGCTTTTTTTTTTCTTTTTTTTTTTTTTTTATACTGTGTCCGTGTTAAGTGGACTGCCTGCTGTTGGAGGAGCCTTGGAGGCTTGAGATGGGTGCGGCCTGAGAGCTCTGCCTGGTTCTTCCAGGTTAAGGGTGTGCAAAGGTGACACCCTCAGGTTATGCGTGGTAAATCTCTCTCTTTTTATTTATTTATTTATTTTATTTATTCAGGGGGTAACACTGCAGGGCAGGGCTGTGCAGAATTGATGGTATTTAGCTTCCAGTCTTTGGCTCCTCTGGACTCCCACTGGGTTGCCTAGGCTACTGAATTGTAGTGACTCAGTTCCTTAACTCTCCCCCACTGATATGTAAATCCAAAGAGGAGGCCTGCTCTTTGTCTCTTGGGAATTCTTCAAGTCTTGCAGCCTTGTAACCTTTGCAAGGTTAGGGGGAAGAGAAACCCCGAAGCTTTTTTTTTTCCTTCTTTCCGGTAGTGAGTTTGCTGCACTTTCCGGCCCCCCTCTAGATTCTGACCCCCGTTTCCCCACCAATGTCTCGGGTTATTGAGCTCACCTCCCCTTCCAGCGCCGATGTGTGGACTCGGAGCCCTGAGCGTCTCAAGTCTCCCCGCTGTTTTCTGTGTGGCGTGCACTCTCCTTGGAGCACTGTCGCGCAGACCCTGGGGCTTCTGCGGCTGGGTCCCGCGACTTTGCTTCTGTGCGGTGGGCGACCTTGTTCTCCCAGTAGGTCGTCCGATTCACGCCTGCTCCATTCAGAAGGGTTTCCCCTGCAATTTTTGTTTGGTTCTGTTTTCTGCGGCTACTGTAACTCCCCTTTTATTAAACTAAATTTTCCCGGACTATCGGTGCGCGCCCTCACTATTCTGCCATCTTGGCTCCGCCCCAGCTTTTGTATCCAAAAATTTCTTTCTTTCATAACCTTCTGTAATTCCCTGACATCTTCTGTAACTTACATAAACCTTTCTATCTTTTCCATTCCAATCTAGAGTAAATGAGCAATCAGGATAAAGTAATTCTTACCTCACTTTATACCATGTCCTTAGGTACTCTAAAAATTGTCTTTAAAGAAAAAAGTTTCTTTCCTTCTTAACTTTCCGTACCAGGAACACATTTTATTTGCGACCCCTTTCCATCTGCTTACTTCCTTGATTTACATTTTGAAATAACCCTTTAAAGATCTCCAAATTAAGACAACATTTTATACATAAGATAACACACTAAATTTCAACCTTAGTTACTTTCAAGCAATGTTGAACTATTTTTCAGACAGTTTATAAAAGCATATTTGTTAACAAACCCAAATAGATTTTTCACAGAAGATGAGTTGCTAAGAGTACTAAAGTTTACATTTAGACACATTTATCTCATTTACATTTACCCAATTTACATTTAGCAATTATACCTAGATGACTTAACATGCTGATATGATATCATACCTCTATCCAAATTAAGGCAAAAATTACATTCATTTAGAATTCTACTCCTTTTCATCAAACTCCAGGTAGAAATCAGTGACGTAAACCATGGACTACAAAATCCACTTTAGGGGGCTGACAAGAGCTGACTATCCACTGCTGTTAAACCAAGTTATAAAACAGGCTTAGCAAGATAAAATGCAAAATTTGTAGGCAGTGATCTTAAACCTAATGTCTCACTGCAGCTGAAACCAATTTTTGTACGTGAGATTGTTATTTACAAAAGACATCTTTTTAGATTTAAGTTGAATTTTAGTCTTATTTTCTATTTACCAAAAAAACCCCTTAGGACAATGATGCTTAGTCGACATTCTGCTTCTTAGGACTGCCTCTGAAGCAAAAATTTCAGGCAGCTGCAAGACAGGTCCCATGGGTGACTGTGGACTAGGGACCAAGGTGCCAGGGACAAGAAGTGCACTGGAGATTGTTCACCATTACGTTAGGTTTAATGGGAGAGGACAGCCATCAGAGCAGATGGGCACCCTCCAGAGAAATGCCTGAGGAGGAGAATCTGATAGGTGACAGAATAAAAGGCAGTGACCTAAAGAGGCTCCTGGAAGCGTCTGTGAAGAGGCAAGCCAGAGGGAGAAAAATTGGAAGCCCTGCAAAGAGATAATAACTTTATACTCCAGACTAAATTCCATTCAACTTTCATTTTATTTTTATTCTTATTTCAAATTTAAAAAAAAATTCATTTATTTATTTGAAAGCAGAGAGAGAAGGAAACACCATTCACCTTCTGATTCTCTCCCCAAATACCTGCGATCATTGGCAAGCACTTGCCAGGCAGTTGATCAGTACTCTCTTGAATGATGAGGCCCCATAATGTGAGCCCTCACCTGTTACCAGGGTGCACAGCAGCATGAAGCTGGAATCAGGGGCAGAAAAGGGACTCAATCCCAGTCACTACAACACAGCATTGGGATGTCCACATGGTGTCTTAACTCCAGACCAAGTGTCTGTCCTCTTTTTTCTTTTAATTTTAGCTTTGTCCCCCTTTCATTTTACTGATTATAGAGTACCCTCTGAAGTTACATTCAATATTTCTTATTTACATTAAAGAGCTGTCAAGCCTTGGCATTACAATGATCCTGCAATGAACAGAATAGTACATACACACCATTTCAACTTGGGTATACAAGTCTATGAAAGAAATTACAAAAGGTACAATTGGTGTATAAAAAGTCACCTACATTTTAATTTTTCATACATAACTGTAAGAGTTGACACTCACACTAGCAAATATGAGCAACTCTCAATTTCCCAAATGCCTTGGTTTCTCAGTGTGCTATTAAAGCTCTTTTTCCTTGCCCTTTATGCAACTGAAAAAGGAACCACATAATTTTACTTTGCATATCTTTTATTATCAGTAACATTAAGCATTTTTTTATTTTGGCTATTTAAAAAATGTGGTTGCTGTTCTAAACTCATTGATATTCAAGGACTCATCACAACTTAAATATCTCCATCTGTAGCACAAATTACACATTTTTTCTTTATCTTGCCGTGAATTTTAGCTTTCATTCAAATTGTTTTTATGAACAATTTCATTATATTCCAATTAACAGCCCAATTTGTCATAATAATTCAATAAAAATTCAGTTTTTCTTTTTAGGATACAAGGTCCTGTTATCCTTTAATAATTATATTTATTTTTTAAAATTTTTAATGAAACTTCCATGACATACATATTTTTTACAATGAGCAACGCTGTTATGCTATTAAAATGAAAAAAGAAAGCCCATTTTATATTTTCCTGCCCAAGAAATCTCAGCCTATAACTTTCTTAACAGCCTTGAAATAACTTCTGGTGACAGCTTAGTCAATACAGAACCAAATGTACTACCCAGGAAAGAAGGAAGTACTGAAAACAACACTTGTCCTTGATTTTTAATTACTTCAATCTCTTCTGTTAGCCGCTTGATCTTTTTATTTACCTTAGCAGCATCCTTTTTAAATACTTCTGTAAGCATGTCTTTTTGAGCCTATGAAATGAAAAGTCCACTTTCAAAACCTTTTTCATTAAGCATAAGAGTTTTACATTTAACTATGTCAGTATTTAAGCACATATGTCTATTTGTCTACCATTTTAGAAGGTTTTTTTTAGGAATTTGTCCTCCAATATAGCCAGAAGTTTTGTCTTGAATAGGAGAAAATCCATGATTTAACTTTTGTGAGTTTTCCTTAGCATCATTTCCCCAGGGAAAAGTGGGGAGTTTTGTATAGGGACAAAGAAAGCTCATTGGGAAAGAATGTGGATTAAATTCTAATTGGCTCTCATTTCCATGAGGTGGCACAGCTGAGCTCATCCAGCAACTCGTGAGAAGTGCTGACACCACACAGGACAGTGCTTATCAAACCCCACGCTGGGACAAAGGATGTGTATGTTACTTTAGTCATAAAGGATGATCAGGCAGATCTGGAAACAATGGACCAGATTCAGAGTCCTCCATTTTCTATCAGGTCAAATTTGATATTATCAGACCAGATAAACCTATTTCAGTCTCTTTGAGAGTTGTTCCAGAAATCTCAAGCACCAGTAGCTAAGGTCCCATTGCATAGGGGCTTAGTGAGACCATTTCACAATTGGAGCAACAACTGCAGCCCCA
Organism: Oryctolagus cuniculus; assembly: GCF_051225735.1. Classification (NCBI taxonomy): domain Eukaryota; kingdom Metazoa; phylum Chordata; class Mammalia; order Lagomorpha; family Leporidae; genus Oryctolagus; species Oryctolagus cuniculus. The sequence continues at coordinate 82,401,261 of NC_142873.1, forward strand.
AACCCAGGAGAATGTCATTTGTGTCTCCAAAGTCCAACACTCCATAAGTGGCTGGAGACTCCTAGATTTCCATGCTTCAGGGGGACCCAGGTGTATTTGAGGTTGCAGTGGGACAATTGTCTTTTAGGTTCCCTCTGGGATGACACCTGTGCTTGACATTGGGTCCCGCCCTTCCCAGGATCCAGAACACTGTCCCCCGGGGCACCGCCCAGCCCCCAGACTCACCTTCAGCTTGTGCTCCAGCATCCTCTCCTGCTCTCTGAGGAGGTCCTCCCTTTCCCGCTCCATCTTCTCCTTCAGTTGAGCGATGTTCTCCTGGAAGCTTCTCTCTTGAGCCTCCATCTTTTGCTGCATCTCCTGCTCCCTCTGTCTTAGCACTTCCCGTTCCTTCTCAGCGGCCTCCCTCTTGGCCTCCTCAGCTGTTTCACAAACATTAACAAGGGAAGAAAAACTGTTGAGTTCAAGACCAGGCAGCTTTAACAGCAATGCTGCAAGTGGGAGGGGAAGATCTTCCCCTAAACAGCAAGAGGATGTTTCAGAATGTGCCAGAAAGGCACTGATAGGCTGGATGTGCAGCCCAACTGCCCTTGTTATTTTCAGGTTTAGCAGACCATGTGCTCAGTAGTCTGGAGAAGTCTCTTGCTCCAGGAAAAACTTCTTCTTCAATAAATAGGCGGGCTTCGCATGAACCTTCCCACCCTCCTGTGAGCTGAGCCCGGCCCCGTACCTGCTAGGGCCTTCTCTGCATCAGTGAGAGCCTTGTCTGCCTGCAGGATGGAGTTCTCTGTTGCTGTCTGAGACTGCAGGAAGGTCTGGAGCACCTCAGTTGCCTGGAAACCAGCAAGCAGGAAAAGTACTTCAGGGAGAAAAAATCTAGTCTTCTGATGTGGAAATTATTGTTGATAAACGTATAATTTGGACTTGTAATTTCTGCATCCTTCTTAGGTACAGCAGAAACTCCAAGGTTTTTGGTGAAGCATAGGCACCCTGTGGATCAGCCTCCTTTCTAGCAGTGCAGTCTCCTCAACCAGGGATGCTGCCCACCACCACCTCTATCCCCCATCAGAGGCAGAGTACCCTGTTTGCCTGCAATATTGGCATGCTGTTTTTCTTACGCTTGGATGTTGTTCTACCCTTTAACAAGGATAACATCATTGGATATGTTAACATGTAGCACTTACCTCCCCCTTCAAGAAGCTCTTTTATTCTCCCTAGTTTCTTTGAAATATACCTGGCAAATCACAATTGTGTATGTTTAAAGTGTATAACATGCTGCTTCAACGTATATGTGAGTGCACTCTATAGTTCTTACTATTAAGATAATTAACAGACTAGTCCCCAACTAAAGGCTGCTCTGGTGGGATTCCAAGATGGTGCTTTAAGAAATGACATACTATGCTAGACTAAGGATAAATAGTGAAAAGCAAAACACATAACAATATACAAAAACAAACAAACAAACACAAAACCATAGGAAGTGCACTCTCAGGGAGAAAATGGAGAGAAAATCATACTGGAAATGCTAGAAGATGAATGCTGTGGACCTGTGGAAGGTGTGGACACACAGCACGAACATCCAAACAACATGTGACTGCAGTAACCAAGAGCTCAACTGGGCAGAAGCTTGGAGAAAGAGGTGAGAACAGACTGCAGCAACCCATGGTGACATAGTCAGAGAGAGAGTATGCCATGAGTCCAGACAGGAGCCCTGGGGGCTAGCAATAACCCAGAGAGCCAGTGGAAGTAGAGGGGGCCATATTTATTTCACTCCAACCTCTCCAAGATAGCACCCATTGCCTAGGGGAGAAAGTGTAGGCACCATTTTGGGTTTGGGTGGCAGCTAAAGAAGCCTTTGTGCACATGCACAGCAATTGGCTGGTAGTACCTTTGGCAGTAGTGGGGAATGAGCAATATTCAGCCAGTGTTTGTTGCATATGCACGTGATCCAGAGGTTCCAGTGGAGGGAAAAATCCACAGTCTCTACTGAGTTTGAGACTGGCTGGGAGGAGTGACAGGAGCTGGCCACTCATGTAGGACTGAGATGCCTCCAGCCTCTGAGGATCAAGACGTCTAGGAAGAGCTGGCTCAGGTAACATCTGCTTCTCTGTTGACTGGTCAGGCTGGCAGGGCAGAGTGAATTCTCTGCACTCAGTGGCTGTGGGAGCCTTATGTACTGAGACCATGGAGCTTTGGTGGTTACATAAGAGGGTGCAGGGCATAGCTGGGGATCTGAGTAATCACTGGGTATGGCTCCACATGCTCAGAGCTGCTTTGTTGCCTCAGATGAGTCATTGTAGAGGGAACTGTGTTCACAGTGAAGACTGCGCAGGTCATCTATGTGGTTCATATGGTGGCACAGATGAGTGTTGAACACACTGGAGGCTAACACCAAGGCATTGATCACCTTGGAGGAGAGGAGGTAAGGGGGTATCATACCAACAGAGGTGACCATTCCTCCCTTCTGTTAACAAGAGGAGATCTACCATGACCATCTTGGGTGTTACCCTGATACTCGCCCTACCTTGGAGCACTAACCAAAGTTCCTTGGCCACATGTACCACACACCTTGTGGTATTCACTGAAAGTGCAGATGTGTCACTAAGGCACAGAGGCATAGCTCAAAGATAAAAGCCATCAGAGGAAAAGAAAAAAAAAAAAACAAGTAACTCCACAAATGCCTAAAAATAAATGCAGAAAATCAAGAAGTAAGAATCAGGAAGATACCATGAACCCCCACACCCAAAGGAACACAACATTTCAATATCAGGCTGTGAAGATGAAGAGAGTAATGAAATGCCAAGAATGGAATTAAAAATATTAATCATAGGATTACTCAAAAGCAATCAGAGGAGGAATTAAGGTGGCAGTATAGCACCTGGGGCAAAATAGTTAATGAGCAGAGAAGATAGAAGCTGGTGATAGAATCAAGACAAGTTCACACAGAAAAGCCCAGGAGTCCATCAGAGACTGGGTAGGTCCATGCTAAGGGAGTAAAGAGGAAGGGGAAGTGGCTAGGCACAGCAGAGATGCCAAATGAGGAGACTGGTGTCACTCCCTCCTTCCCCAGTGAACCAAGTGAGAGGTCACAAGTCAATGGAGCTTCGGATAGCAATGGACAGGGAAGCTTGGTGAACTGCAGTTGAAGTGCCAGGTGGGAAGAAGGAGAAATTATAGGGGAAGAAGCAGAGAAGTCGGGCATACCCCCGTCCATCTATGTCTCCCTCCTCGCCTCAATTGGACCTACAACCAGCAGGAAGAAGCCACAATGATTGTTTACATTTTCAAGTGTAAGCAGGGGCTGCCATATTTGCCTCCCATGCACATGCCCATTAATTGTGGGGGCCACCTCACAAAACCCCCAAACTGGGAACAAAGATCACAACATTTCAGATTAGTTTTCTTCCCATCACACAAGCTGTACAACAAGGAGTAGTCCTAAACATCGAAAACCTGAGTTCATCTCATGCACCAGTGAGATGCAAGCCCAGCCCCAGTAGGTGGGGCTTAGTGCACCAAAGCTCTGGTGCACTTCCATCATGATCTAGCAGTAAACAAGGTTCCAGAAGGTGGGGCTGTGTGCTTCCACTTGTGACACACAAATACGTAGCAGCTCACAGCGGAGGGAAATTGCACCACAGGAACAAAGTCACAAATTAAAGACAAAATCAACCAGAAATGCCAAAACACAAAGGAAAAATCCTGAATAAGAACAAGGAATACATTATGAATTCTCCAAAAGAATACAATTCTTCAATAATGGAATCTAAAGAAGAAGAGATTGGAGATATGCCAGAAAAGGAATTCAGAAAATTAATAGGCCAATTACTTAGAAGCAATCAGAAGAAAATTCATGATCTAATGAAAAGCATTCCCCCAAAATTGAGATATTAAAAAGAAGACAGAATGAAATTCTAGAAATGAAGGATTCAATAGATCAAATGAAAAATATAATGGAAAGTCTTAATAATAGAATAGATGAGACAGAAGAAAGAATATCAGAACTAGAAGACAAATTTCCAGAAATAATATAGTCAGACCAAATCTAGGAAGAAGAACTCAGAAAATTAAAAATCACAGTAGAGATTTACAAGATTCTATCAAGGGGTTGGTGCTGTGGCATAGCCAGTAAAGCCACTGCCTGCAGTGCTAGCATCCCATATGGTGCCAGTTCAAGACCTGGCTGTTCAACTTCCAATCCATCTTTCTGCTATGTCTAAGGCCTTGGGCCCCTGCAACCATGTGGGAGACTAGGAAGAAGCTCCTGGCTCCTGGCATCAGATCAGTTCAGCTCCGGCCATTGAAGCAAATTGGGGAGTGAACCAATGGATGGAATACCTCTTTCTTTCTCTCTCTCTCTCTCTATGTGCCCCCCCTTCTCTTTTTGTAACTCTCACTTTCAAATAAATAAATAAATCTTTTTAAAAAAGATTCTATCAAACAACCCAACTTATGAATCCTGGAAATTCTGGAAGGTGTGGAAAGAGAAAGGATTAGAAGGCCTTCTTTGTGAAATAATAACAGAAATTTCCCAATCTGGTGAAAGAAAGTAACATCCAAGTATAAGAAATACACAGAACTCCCAACAGAAATGACCAGACAAGAACTTCACCATGACACATTGTAGCAAAGTTCACCTCAGTGAAGTACAAAGAACACATCTTAAAATATGCACAAGAGAAAGACAAATCACATTTAGAGAAAATCCAATTGGATTCACTCTGGACTTCTCGTTGCAAACCCTGCAGGCAAGGAGACAATGTTGAGACATATTCTAAGTCCTAAGAGAGAAAAATTCAACCCAGAATACTGTACCCTACAAAATTCTCATTTATGAATGAAGGGAAAATAAGGATCTTCCTTAACAAGTCAAAATTGAAAGAATTTGTAACTAATCACCCAGCGCTACAAAAGATACTCAAGGATGTGCTACACACAGAAACACAGAAACAGGAACATTGTTACAAACGAAGAAAAATGCAAAAAATGACCCAGTAAAAGTACAAATGAAATCCAAAATACATAAATAGGGCTATTTACGGAAACATCACAGGGGAAATTTGATACTTAACAATAACAACACTGAATGCAAATGGTCTCAACTCCCCAGTTAAAAGACACAGACTGGCTGAATGGTTTAAAACCCCAAACCCATCTATTTGCTGCCTACAAGAAACACATCTTACCAACAAAAATGTACGCAGAATGAAAGTGGAAGGATGGAAAAAGATAATTCATGTAACAGAAACCAAAAAAGAGCTGGTGTGGCCATCCTAATATCAGACAAAGTAGACTTTAACACAAAAACTATTAAAAGAGTCAAAGAATGACACTGTATAATGATTAAAAGATCAATTCAAGAAGAAGGTGAGACTATTATAAATGTATATGCACCTAATTGCATGGTACATGTCTATTTAAAAGAATTGGTAAGGGATTCAAAGGGAGATATAAACTCAAATACAACACTAATGGGGGACTTCAATACCCCACATTCAGCAATGGACAGATTAACCAGGCAGAAAATCAACAAGGAAACAACAGAGTTAATTGACACAATAGACCACATAGGCCTATCAGATATTTACAGAGCCTTCCACTCTACAGCCACAGAGTACACATTTTTTCTCTTCAGTACGTGGGACTTTCTCTAGGATTGATCATATGCTAGGCCTTAAAGCAAGTCTTAGCAAATTCAAAAAAATTGAAGTCATACCATGCATCTTCTCAGACTACAATGCAATGAAGCTGGATTTCAACAACTCAAGAATCTCTACATCATATGCAAACATATGGAGAATGGACAGCATGTTTCTGAATGAACAGTGGGTCATAGAAGACATCAAAAGAGAAAAAGTTTTCTGGAAACAAATGAAGATGACAACACAACATATCAAAACATATGGCATACAGCAAAAGCAGTGTTAAGAGGAAAGTTTATAGCAATAGGTTCCCACATCAAGAAATTGTAAAGGCAGCAAATAAATGAGCTATCACTGCATCTCAAGGATCTAGAAAAACAACAGCAAACCAAACCCAAACTAATAGGATAAAATAAATAATTAATATTAGAGAAGAAATCAATAAAACTGAATTAAATAATAAAAAGACAAGCAAAACGAAGAGCTGGTTTTTTGAAAAAATAAACAAAATTGGTACACCTTTGGCCCAACTAACAGAAAAGGAGAGAGAAGACCCAAATCAATAAAATTAGAGATAAAAAAGGAAATGTAACAACAGACACCACAGAAATAATAAAGAGACTCATCAGGAATTACTACAAAGAGTTGTGTGCCAACAAACTGGGAAGCCTAGAAGAAAGAGATGGATTCTTGGACACATACAACCTACCTAAATTGAACCATTAAGACATAGAAAACCTAAACAGACCCATAACCAAGACAGAAATTGAATCAGTAATAAAGGCCCTCCCAACAAAGTAAAGCCCAGGACCGGATGGCTTCACAGCTGAATTCTCCCAGACATTTAAAGAACTAACTCCAATTCTTCTCAAGCTATTCAAAACAATTAAAAGCAAGGGAATCCTCCCAAATTCTCTCCATTTTTTAAGCCAGCATCACATTAATTCCTAAACCTGGAAGAGATGCCAACAGAAAAAGAGAATTACAGACCAATTTCCCTGATGAACAGATACAAAAATCCTCAACAAAATTCTAGTGAATCAAATCTAACAACACATCAGAAAGATCTTCCACCCAGACTAATTGGGATTTATCCCTGGTATGTAGGGATGATTCAACATTCTCAAATCAATCAATGTGATACATCACATTAACAAACTACAGAAGAAAAATCGTATGATTATCTCAATAGATGCATGGAAAAGCATTTGATAAAATACAACACCATTTCATGATGAAAACTCTAAGCAAATTGGGTATAGAAGGAACATTCCTCAACACAATCAAGGTTATTTATGACAAACCCACAGCCAGCATCCTATTGAATGGGGAAAAGTTGGAAGCATTCCCACTGAGATCAGGGATGGCCACTCTCACCATTGCTATTCAATATAGTCCTGGAAGTTTTAGCCAGAGCCATTAGTCAAGAAAAAGGAATCAAAGGGTTACAAATTGGAAGGAGAATTCAAACTATCCCTATTTGCAGATGACATGATTCTTTTTTAGGGGATCCAAAGAACTCCACTAAGAGGGTACTGGAACTCAAAAGAAGAGTTTGGTAAAGTAGCAGGAAACAAAATCAATACACAGAAATGAACAGCCTTTGTATATACAGACAATGCCACAGGTGAGAAAAACTTCTGAGATCAATCCCATCCAGAATAGCTACAAAAAAATTCAAATGTCTTGGAATAAATTTAGCCAAAAATGGCAAAGATCTCTTCGATGAGAATGATAAACCATTAAATTAAAGAAAGAAATAGAAGAAGATACAAAAAAATGGAAAAGTCCTCCATGTTCATGGATCGGAAGAGTCAATGTCATCAGAATATCCATTCTTTTGAAGACAATTTTCAGATTCAGTGTCATACCAATCAAAATACCAAAGACATTCTTTCTCAGATCTAGAAAAAATGATGCTGAGTTTCAAATGGAGGCACAGGAAACCTCAAATAGCTAAAGCAATCTTATACAACAAAAGCAAAGCTGGAGGCATCACAATACCAGATTTCAAGTCATACTGTAAGGCAGTTATAAACAAAACAGCCTGGTACTGGTACAAAAATAGATAGACCAATGGAACAGAATAAACACCAGAAATCAATCCAAGCGTCTGCAACCAACTTATATTTGATCAAGGAGCTAAAAACCATCCCTCGAGAAGGACAGTCTCTTCAACAAATGGTGCTGGGGAAACTGGATTTCCATATGCAGAAGTATAAAGCAAGACCCCTACCTTATCCCTTACATAAAAATACACTCAACATGGATTAAAGATCTAAATCTATGACCTGATACCATCAGATTAATTGAGAACTTGGAGGAAACCCTACAAGACACTGGCACAGGGCACAAATTCTTAGAAAAGACCCCAGAAACAGGAAAAGAAAAAATTAATGACAGGGATTGCTTCATATTGAGAAGCTTCTGTACTGCAAATGAAAAGTCAGGAAAGTGAAGAGGCAACCAACAGAATGGGAGAAATTATTTGTAAACTATGCAGCTGATAAAGGACTAATAACCGCAATCTACAAAGAGATCAAGAACCTTCACAACAACAAAACAAACAGCCCAGTTTAGAGATGGGAAAAGGACTTAAACAGACATTTTTCAAATGAAGAAATCCAAAATGGCCAAAAGATACATGAAAAAATGTTCAGGATCGCTAGTTTTCAGGGAAATGCAAATCAAAATCACAATGAGGTTTCACCTCACTCCAGTTAGAATGACTTTCTTTTTTTTAAGATTTATTTTTATTATTGGAAAAACAGAGTTACAGAGAGAGAGGTAGAGTCACAGAGAGAGAGAGAGGTCTTCCATTCCATTGGTTCACTCCCCAAATGGCTGCAACGGCCAGAGCTGAGCTAATCCGAAGCCAGGAGCCAGGAGCCAGGAGCCACCTCTGGGTTCCACACACGGGTATAGAGACCCAAAGACTTGGGCCATCTTCTACTGCTTTTCCAGGCCATAGGAGAGAGCTGGATCAGAGCAGGAGAAGCCAGGACATGAACCAGTGCCAATATGGGATGCCAGCATTGCTGGCTGGGGCTTTAACCCACTGCGCCACAGTGCCAGCCCCTAGAATGACTTTCATACAGAAATCAACAAACAACAAATGCTGGAGAGGATGTAGGGGAAAAGGTACCATAATCCACTGTTGGTGAGAAGGCAAACTGGTAAAGTCACTATTTAAGACAATATGGAGATACATCAAAAATCTGAATATAGACCTACCATACGACCCAGCCATCCCACTCTTATAAATTTACCCTAGAGAAAAAGCTATCTGCACCTCCATGTTTATTGCAGTTCAATTCACAATAGCTAAGACATGGAATCAACCTAAATGCCCATCAACAGAAGACTGGATAAATAATTATGGGATATGCACACCATGGAATACTACACAGTGGTAAAAAAAAATGAAATCCAGCCATTTCCAACAAAATGGATCAAGCTGGAAAATTTCATACTTACTGAAATAAGCCAGTCCTAAAGGGACAAATACTATATGTTCTCCCTGATCTGTGAGAACCAACAGGGCACCTAAAATGAAAGCTGTTGAAGTGAAATTGACACTTTGAGAAGCAATGACTTGACCAGTCCTTGTATTTACTGTCAAGTAACAGTTTTTTAGTTTTTCTCTTCTACATACTGTCTGTTGAACTCTTCGCTTAACATAGAGTTAATCATATGTATATAAAGTCAATTGAAAATAGATCTCAATAAAAATAAGAGGGGGAACAAGAGAGGGAGCAGGAAGTTTTTAACTGTAAAGCTCTATTTTTCTGCATAAAATCCTAGTGACTTAATTCTAAGAGTACAGTTTAAAAACTTATCATGGGAATCTAAATATCAAAATTGGTGCTAAAAATGCCATCCTAATTGTTAAAGTGATCATATTAACTGTTAAAGTGAACATATAAATAGGATTAAGTGTTAAACAGATCATATAAATAGCATGAAGTGCATGGTAATAATAGTAGATAGAATTAAAAAGGAGGGAATATCCAATATGGGAAGCCGTCCACACAGCAGACTCAGAATGACAATCACTTTAAGCAGAACTCTGACCTCAGAATCAGTCCTTAAGGCTTTTGGATCTGGCTGAAAAGCCCACAAGAGCATTTCAGGCATGGAAAGCCAAAACACCATGGAAAAAAATATCCTACATGAAGGATCTCTGTGAGTGAGACCCCAGTGAAAAGAAGGGGCCATCAAAGAAGGATGTACTTTTCTCTGAAGGAAAGAGATAACTTCCAATTTGCTTATGGCCTTGGCTAAATAATGACAGCGTTTGTGTCACAAATGGCTTTCACAGCCTTAGCAGCTCATGTCAAGACCCTTGGGTGATCACTGATGTCATATATAAGAGTGTCAGTTGTTAAATTAACAGTAGAAGTCACTGTGCACTTACTCCCAATGTAGAATCTCTGTACTTAATGAATTGTACTATGAGAATTAACTGCAAAGCTTGTTCTCAAACAATACTTTATATGTTGTGTGTGTGGGGGGGTGCCAACCATTGAAATCTTTACTTAGTATAGAGTGGTCTTCTGTATATATAGAGAAGTAAAAATAAATCTTAATGAAGAATGGGATGGGAGAGGGAGTAGGAGGTGGGATGGGAGTGGGAGTGGAAGGGTGGGTTTGGGGGGATGAAGCATTATATTCCAAAAGTTGTACCTATGAAATTTACATTCATTAAATAAAAGAAAAAGCAATCAGAAGCAAATCAATAAACTAAAGAAAACCATACATGCCATTTTGGGGAAATTAGGCACACGGGGCAATTCAAAGATGGCACCTGCAGGGAAATTAGGCACATGAGGCAATTCAAAGATGGTGCCCAAATAAGGTGGGCGGTACCCAAAGTTGTTTACCACCAAAGCTGATTGGCTGCGCAGCACCAGGGGAGGTGACAACTGATGATAAATGTACAGACATATGGCTGGTCCTGTAAAAAATCGCCCCATAAAATGACCTTTTAAGTAATTGGTTGGTCCTTATGCCCTGCCCCAGTGACTCTGCAGGTTTGTGCTTTAAAAGGTTTTGCTACGCGTGCAATAAATGAGTTCTTGCTTACTCAACTTGACTCCCCGCTGCGTCTGACTGTCCCTGGAATTGGGGGGCTGGGGAATGGGTGAGCGGTGCACTTACCTTTCTTCGGACCCAGTCCATCCTCGTTTGGGTGGACTAAGACCCTGCATGACATGAATGAAAAATTTCGCTATGAAATTGTGATTTTAAAGAGAAATAACAATGAAAGATTAGAAATAAAGAATTCAACAGATCAAATAAAAAAGAAATGCGGTGGATAGCCATAACAACAGACTTGGTGAGACAGAAAAAAGAATATCTGAGCTACAAGACAAATCTTTGGCAATCTTTCAGACCAAAAAAAATTAGAAAACTCAAAAACTAGTGTTGGACATTTATGTTAGACTATCAAACAACCCAACAAAGAGGCCTTATGAGTTTCTGAAGTCATGGAAGGAGAGAATTGCCTAGAAAGCCTATTTAGTGAAATACTTACAGAAAATTTCCGAATTTGGAGATAGAAAGAAACATCCAAGTATATGAAGCACAAAGAACTTCTAATAGATATGACCAGAAAGATCTTCACGACAACCTATTGTTGTCAAACTTTCCACAGTAAAACAGAGAAAAAGTTCTAAAATGTGCATGAGAGAAACACCAGATTCCTTTTAGAGGATCTCCAATTAGACTCACAGCTGACTTCTCACCAGAAACCGTACAGGCTAGAGGAGAATGGCAAGATGTAGTCCCAAGTTTTAAGAGAAAAAACTGTCAACACAGAATACTGTACTCTGCAAAGCTTTCATTTATGAATTAAGATGAAATAAAGATCTTCCATAACAAACAGAAATCGAAAGAATGTGTAACCACTCATTAAGCCTGTCAAAAGATGTTTAAGGATGTGCTACACAGAAAAACACAGAAACATGGTCATTATTATGGAAGAATTTGAAGGCAGGAAATCTGACAATAAAAGTACAAAGGAAATCCAAAGTAAACAATAGGAATATTTATGGAAAAATTGCAAGGCCAAGTCATTACCTATTAATAGTCATCTTGAATGTAAATGGACCAAATGGACCTAACTGAAATCTACAGATATTTTCACCCCACAGTTGAAAAATGTATATCAAGGTGGCATGTACCAATGCCATCTCACTAGTCCGAGTGATCAATTTCTGTTCACAATTCATCATAATCATAGGACTAAGAGCCAAAGGGATCACATAAGCAAGACTTGTGTCTGCTAATACTAACTGATAGAATTAAAAAGGAGAGAACGATCCAACATGGGAAGCAGGATACACAGCAGACTCATACAATGGCGGATATCCTAAACAGCACTCTGGCCTCAGAATCAGCCCTTAAGTCATTCGGATCTGGCAAAAAAGCCCATGAGAGTATTTCAGGCATGGAAAGCCAAGACACTCTGGAAAAAAAAAAACCCATATGAAAGATCTCCGCAAGTGAGATCCCAGTGGAAAGAACAGGTCATCAAAGAAGGAGGTACCTTTCTCTGAAGGGAGGAGAGAATTTCCACTTTGACTATGACCTTGTCTATATAAGATCAGCGTCAGCGAACTCAAAAGGCCTGCATAGCCCTGGCAACTCATGACAAGAGTGGCTGAAGCACATGTTCCATGGTACTGGAAAATGAGTATTTGACAGAGAGGGAGGATGATGGTGGGCTTGCCAAGGCTTCACACACTGGGGAGCTCAAAATACAATGTCTCACACTTCCTTTACCACCCGTAGCTCAGGAGCAAAAACACAAGGCCTGGCCCGGCAGGGCAGGGCAGGGCGGAAATTGGAGCAGGCCTCTCACTTGGCCAGACCCCTCCTCCTATCTATGACAGGAGTCTCTCCTGGCCATTGGGCATCCCAGCACTCCGTGGACAGCCACAGCACCCCACCAATGCACAGGCTGGCCCTCCTACATGTGCTGCAAACCCTCCTTCTCTCTGATATTTATGTGGATTAGTTAGAATTATCAGGTTGCTACTTTCAAAAGGACTATTAATGCCATTATTTTAAAAATCTGTCAGAAACAGAAAAATCCCTGCAAATTGTATTATTGTACACAGGGTTAACAGAAGCTATGCACACCAAGGTCTGAAGGCTCGAGGGCTCTAGAAGACCTAGAACAGGGACCCTAGGGCATGCCCAGCACCAGATCACTGTCGTTGTCTCGATCCCACTCACGAATGAGGACTTGGTTGGTGGGCTGCCCTCTGTAATGTCTAGCATACGGGTACACACAGCGTATGCCTGCCCATTCGCAGCATAGACAACTTGAGTTCCTACTGGGTAAGTGCCCCTATAGGTACTGGAGCCATAAGCCTACTCAGGGATTGCCACAGCATAGGATGTGTAGGGAGGTCGGGAGGAAGCCACAGCTCTCTCTTCAGACAGGATTGAGGAGCCCACGTAAGCTGTGTTTGTCCTAGAATCCTGCAGTGTAAATTTCCAGGCCAACCAATCATCTGAGCTTTCTGCACGATGACATTGTTTTTCCATCTCGGCAAATGATCTGCAGCAGGCAGTCTTGCATTCCCGTCTGGAGGCTGGATGTCCCGACATTGCTGTTCCATACAGATTTTGATGCCATCCGCTGGCATGTGGACGTTATCCTCAACACTCAGCCCAGTCTCGTCATCGTAATAGATCAGGTGGCCATCTGACCACAGGTCAAACCAATTCTTCTTCCAATGCTTTCAAATGGTTCTCTGTCACAGCAGCCGTCCACTCTTCACAAATGTCATCTCATCACTGGGAAAAGTTAACACTGCAGAGCCCAGACCACGGCTTTAGGGCAAGGATGCTGCTCAGGTTCCAGACTTGTAAACTTTCCAAAACCTATTTGGTAACTCACTCATAGCATTTTCTTCTAATGTTTAATCAAATAATGAATATGCATTCAATATCTGGACCTTCAGTCCTCTGGTACACTCCCCAAATGGCTGCACCAACTGGTGCTGGGCCATGTTGAAGTCAGGAGCCAGGAGTTTCTACAGGATCTCTCATATGGGTACAGGGGCCCAAAGATTTGGGCCATTGTCTACTGCATTCCCAGGAATATTAGCAGGAAGCTGGATCAGAAGTAGAAGAGCCACGACTCAAACCAGTGCCCATATGGGATGGTGGCACTGTAGGATGCAGCTTTACTTACTGTGTTACAGCACCAACTCCTAGACTAGATTTCAATAAGCCATTATATACAGAGTCTGTCATACATTAGTGTTCAACTGCGTGCAGTTATTATGTAAATGTAGGTCATGTGAGAAGTTTTAATTGAGAAGGTGGATTGACTTCAACTACTTGGTTCAGACAGAAGTTGAAGCATTTCAAGGGCCAATCAACATGTTTTACTCTGTTTGGCGAATAAGAATACATAAGCATTATGACAATGAAAAATTGTACCTGCGGAAAATATCAGTTAATACCTCTGGTACCTTACTTTATGTTAGCTGCCATTGTCTTACTCCATTAGTACCAATAACTAGATATTGAAAACCTTCTGGCTTTTAACATCTATACAACTGACATATATTCCTCGCTGTTCTGGAGACTGTGAAATGTCTGATGAAGGCACCAGCCTTTAGAGATTCAGTATTTTGCTCATAAACATCATTTTTCATCAAGTGGTCCCTTGGCAGATGGGAATAATTCTGGCCTCACTCAGTCTCTTTAAGAACACTAAGCTTAGAGCAAAGATGGTGGAATAGTGAGGGCACGCACTGATAGTCCGGAAAAATATAGTTTAATAAAAGTGGAGTTACTGTAGTCTCAGGAAAAGGCTCGTGAAAAAATTGCAGAGGAAATACTTCCAGATCTAGTGGATGTGACACAGAGGACCTACAGGGAGAGCAAGGACACGCATGGCGTGGAGGACAGCTGCAGAGTCTGTCATCCACCCAGACCAAGTGGGATTTATTCCTGGTATGCAGGGATGGTTCAATGTGCACAAATCAATCAATGTGATACACCACATTTACAGACTGCAGAAGAAAAACCATATGATTATCTCAATAGACGCCGAGAAAGCATTTGATAAAAACAACACCCTTTCATGATGAAAACTCTAAGCAAACTGGGTATGGAAGGAACATTCCTTAATACAATCAAAGCAATTTATGGAAAAACCCATGGCCAGCATCCTATTGAATGGGGAAAAGTTGGAAGCATTTCCACTGAGATCTGGTACCAGACAGGGATGCTTACTCTCACCACTGCTATTCAACATAGTTCTTGAAGTTTTAGCCATAGCCATTAGGCAAGAAAAAGAAATTAAAGGGTTGCAAATTGGGAAGAAAGAACTCAAATTATCCCTCTTTGCAGACGATATGATTCTTTATTTGGGGGATCCAAAGACCTCTACTAAGAGACTATTGGAGCTCATAGAAGAGTTTGGCAAAGTAGCAGGGTATAAAATCAATGCACGAAAATCAACAGCCTTTGTATACACAGGCAATGCCACAGCTGAGAAAGAACTGCTAAGATCAATCCCATTCACAATAGCTACAAAAACAATCAAATACGTTGGAATAAACCAAGGATGTTAAAGATCTCTACAATGAGAATTACAAAATCTTAAAGAAAGAAATAGAAGAGGATACCAAGAAATGGAAAAATCTTCCAGGCTCATGGATTGGAAGAATCAACATCATCAAAAAGTCCATTCTCCCAAAAGCAATTTATAGATTCAAAAGTGATATCAATCAATATACCAAAGACATTCTTAGATCTGGAAAAAAATGATGCTGAAATTCATATGGAGACACAGGAGACCTTGAATAGCTAAAGCAATCTTGTACAACAAAAACAAAGCTGGAGGCATCACAATACCAGATTTCAGGACATACTACAGGGCAGTTGTTATCAAAACAGCATGGTACTGATACAGAAACAGATGGATAGACCAATGGAACAGAATAGAAACAACAGAAATCAACCCAAATGTCTATAGCCAACTTATATTTGATCAAGGATCTAAAACCAATTCCTGGATCAAGGACAGTCTATTCAATAAATGGTGCTGGGAAACTGGGTTTCCATGTGCAAAAGAATGAAGCAAGACCCCTACCTTTCACCTTACACAAAAATCCTCTCAACATGCATTAAAGACCTAAATCTATGACCCAACACCATCAAATTATTAGAGAAGATTGGAGAGACCCTGCAAGATATTGGCACAGGCAAAGAGTTTCTGGAAAAGACCCTGGAGGCACAGGCAATCAAAGCCAAAATTAACTATTGGGATTGCATCAAACTGAGAAGTTTCTGTTTTGCAAAAGAAACAGTCAGGAGAGTGAAGAGGCAACTGACAGAATGGGAAAAACTATTTGCAAACTATGCTACACATAAAGGATTAATAACCAGAATCTATAAAGAGATCAAGAAAATCCACAACAACAAAACAAACAACCCACTTGAGAGATGGGTCAAGGACCTCAATAAACATTTTTCAAAAGAGGAAATCCAAATGGCCAACAGGCACATGAAAAAATGTTCAAGATCACCAGCAATCAGGGAAATGCAAATCAAAACCACAATGAGGTTTCACCTCACCCCGTTCAGAATGGCTCACATACAGAAATCTACCAAAAACAGATGCTGGCAAGGAAGTGGGGAAGAAAGGACACTAACTCGCTGTTGGTGGGAATGCAAACTGGTCAAGCCACTATGGAAGTCAGTCTGGAGATTCCTCAGAAACCTGAATATGACCCTACCATGCAACCCCGCCATCCCACTCCTTGGAATTTACCCAAAGTAAATGAAATTGGCAAACAAAAAAGCTGTCTGCACATTAATGTTTATTGCAGCTCAATTCATAATAGCTAAGACCTGGAACCAACCCAAATGCCTATCAACAGTAGACTGGATAAAGAAATTATGGGACAAATAGCTATAGAATACTATACCGCAGTCAAAAACAATGAAATCTGGTTATTTGCAACAAAATGGATGAATTTGGAAAACATCATGCTGAGTGAATTAAGCCAGTCCCAAAGGGACAAATATCATATGTTCTCCCTGATCCATGACTACTAACCGAGCACCAAAAAGGAAACCTGTTGAAGTGAAATGGACACTATGAGAAATGGTGACTGGATCAGCCCTTGCCCTGACTGTTGATGAACAACTTAATACGTTATCCCTCTTAGTATTTTTGTTTGTTTGTTCTACTTAATACTATTGGTTGAATTCTGTAATTAATACACAGTTGTTCTTAAGTGTTAAAACTTAACTGAAAAGTGATCCCTGTTAAATATAAGAGTGGGAATAAGAGAGGGAAGATCTGTACAGTTTGGGACATGCTCAATCAGAGTTTCCCCAAACGGTAGAGTTAGAAATGTGCCAGGGGATTCCAACTCAATCCCATCAAGGTGGCATGTAACAAAGCCAACTCACTAGTCCCAGTGATCAATTTCTGTTCACAATTGATCATAATGATAGGACTAAGTGTCAAAGGGATCACATAAACAAGACTAGTGTCTGAATAATACTAACCGATATAATAAAAAAGGGAGAGAATGGCCCACCGTGGGAAGCGGGATACACAGTAAACTCGTAGAAAGGCAGATGTCCTAAACAGCACTCTGGCCTCATAATCAGCCCTTAAGGTACACGGATCCGGCTGAAAAGCATGTGAGAGTATTTCAGGCATGGAAAGCCAGGACACTCTGGCAAAAAAAAACAAACAAACAAACAAAAAAAACCTAAATGAAGGATCTCCGTGCGTGAGATCCCAGTGGAAGGAACGGGCCATCAAAGAAGGAGGCACCTTTCTCTGAAGGGAGGAGAGAACTTCCACTTTGACTTAGACCTTCTCTAAATATGATCAGAGTCAGTGAACTCAAAAGGCTTCCATAGCCTTGGCAGCTCATGACAAGAGCCTAGGGTGATTACTGAGGCCATAAACAAGACTGTCAATTTGTTAAGTCAACAACAGGAGCCACTGTGCACTTACTCCTCATGTAGGATCTTTGTCCTTAGTGTGCTGTACATTGTGATTTAATGCTATAACTAGTACTCAAACAGTATTTTTTCACTTTGTGTTTCTATGTGGGTGCAAACTGTTGAAATCTTTACTCAGTATATACTAAACTGATCTTCTGTATATAAAGAGAATTGAGAATGAATCTTGATGTGAATGGAAGGGGAGAGGGAGTGGGAAAGGTGAGGCTTGCGGGTGGGAGGGAATTGGGGGGGGAAGCCATGGTTTTGCTACAAAAGAAGTGAAATAGTCAACAATTCACTGTCTATTTTTTCAGCAAAAAGGGAAGTTGAAGTCATAGGAAAGGAGACTAAAATCTCCACCTATTTTCACTAAATACACACCTGTTTTGTTAGATGAGACTTTCTCTGCCTAAGAAGTCAGACTTTGTGTCGCTCCCCCTCTTCATGGAGGAACGACACAGGACCCTGCGCTGTTCTTTTGTCTGCTTGGCCCTCCCCGGGTTTGCTGCTGGTTCTTCCTGGGTTGGCTACTATCCCTTCCACCTCCGTGGAAGGGCAGTTCCCCCTGGCCACATTCCCCACTTCCGCAGGGGAGCGGCACACCACCGGCCGGCTCTCTCGGGGGCTGCACAGGTGTTCCCTCAGATGTTCCCCTTAGATGTTCCTGGTGCATGCCGTCTCTCTCCTCCTTTATAGTCCTCCCTCCACCAATCCCAACTCGGCTGCCCGCACGCCGAGTACGCTGCTCTCCTCCAATCAGGAGCAAGTCCTACAGTTTATTGGTTGAACTGGAGGCAGCTGTGTAAAAGCTGTTTTCTTCTCTCCCAGCGCCATATTGTGGGAGAGCAGATGCATAGAATAAGTCTTAATTCCAGTAACTTAGTCTAGTCCGAATTGCTCCCCACAACTTTGTTACCCCCACAGGTCCTCTCAAGACCTTCAACTAATGCTGCCAGTTCCCCCGTCCAGAAACTCCAAGCCTCTGATTTGTTCTGTTCTTAAAATACTGGTTAAGCTCATGGATCTGCCCTTGTTTGAGTATCCTATTCCATATGAGCCCCACCATACATATTCATATAGCAAATTTGCATTACGTTTCTCCTTTTTATCAATTTAATGTCAGTTCTTTTCAGACTATATTGTCAGAGCTCAGGGATATGGGAGAAAACTCTGGAACTCCCCAGCAAATAGTAGAAGAAAACTGTTGATGTTTGAGTAACATTTGTTTTCCACACCTTTAAGGGAAATCGATGGCATTAATCCTAGGGGAATCTATTACAAATAGTCACTATAGTCACTATAAAAGGATCTGATCTGTCCAAAGTAGTGTGAGTTTTCATCCTGAGTGGCAGAACACTGATACTTATGGACTTGGTTCTGCTTATTGATTAATAAGGCAGTTTTTCCTTCTTTCATACATTTTTATGTAAAAAATATTTGTTGTCAAAACTTGTCAGTTATCAATAACCACAAAGAAGTAAATTTATTACTTATCCACAAAATGATTTTCCATAAGAACAAAAGATATCTATAGATTAAAATTGGCTATATATGGGTGGAGGATAATTCAATTTCTGGTACATAAATGTTTTCTATTTACCAATACTTATAACTCAATCACAAAACCAAAAATCTATAAGAAAGTATAATGCAAAACTAATGGTATTTCTATTAGGTGAAAGTAGAGGCTATTTTTTATTTTTGTATTTTCTTGGAAACTGTAATGTCCTATGACTGAGTTATCCCCTGATCAGAGCAAAATACAAATACAGCAAGAAAGAAATTTCCCATTGAAAATAAAATCACATTTTCAGAAATAATATTCATCTAAGTGTTGAGTATTGTAATCTATTGGTCATTTCTTTTTTTTTTTTTTTTAAGGGAAAGGGTTTATTGGGGAACAACCTACAGACCAGAATGAAGGGGCGGTGAAGGAAAAAGGGAGGGAGATTGTAAGAGAGAGAGACAGAGAGGAGAAGAGCTAGCAAGGAGAGAAGACAAAGCAGAGAAGAGGAGAGAGGAGAGCAGAGCCAAGAGCCCAGAGGAGGAGGCTAGAGAGAGGAACCGAGAGAGAGAGCAGGAGAGAAGGACTGAGAGAGAGCAGGAGAGAAGGGCCAGGAGAGAGCACGTGTTCAGGAACAGGCCCTTTTAAAACTTTGCCTGAGGGCGGGCAGGGAAGCAGGAACATTAAGATGGGGGTGGAGCCTGGCTCAGGTAGCTGGGCCATGCGGCCAACTGCGCCAGTTTCCTAACATTCCCCCCTTTTGTTTTTTTATAAAGCAAGGTTTGTATGGGATTACATTAGTCCCAAAAGTCCAAGAGGGGTAGAGGGACGATGATCTGTCTTTAGAGCTACTTCCTGCTGACATGGGGCAATGTCTCAGGCCGCTGTCTCCTGGGTGGGGAGCCGAGTATATCCCTGTAGCAGCATTTGGTTGACTGCCTGGTTGCTGAAGGCCTTTGTTTGTTCCATTATCACCTGCTGTAAACACTTAGACATTCTTAGTATAGAAGACAGGGTGAGAGTAGTAATCAATGATCCTAAGAGTAGCATTAGCCAGGTAATGAAAGGATTTTATAGAGGAGAGGAAGTGTAGGGGGGGTCTCTGGACCCTTGTGAGGACAGTTTGATGGATGTGGCTTAAACCTGATTCCAGCCAAGACTGGGAGAAAGGCCACTTTTGCAGGTAGTGGGGTTTGTCTGTAGAGAAATTTTGACACACAGGTTGGGAGTAGAGCCATTGGTGGTAGAGTAGAGGCTATGGTTACAAAGGAATGAGGCTCAAGTGGGCTAGATACAGAGGACAGAGTTGTTACTAGAGAACCTAAGAAAGGTGCTATCTGAGCTACAATTAAGTTTTCTGATTGAGAGGCAAATAGAACCTGACAGAAGGGGCTTGAAAATAATCAGGTGGGCTTTAAAGCCTTGTAAATTATGAGGCTCAGACTCATCTATCTCATCATATAGCCTACATCCTAAGGGAGGTGTGAACCTCCTTGGGGAAGGCACCCTGTTGACTTCCATTACCTGCCAGCTGAGTCCTTTTGCAGAACAGCCCTCTGCCAGAGCACTGGATTGGAAAGAGAGGGAGCCAGAGAAAAGTACAGGTCATTTATTTCTTAGACTAGACTTCTCTCTTTGTTTCGTTTTACAGAAACAGAGGCAGAGAGAGAGAGAGAGAGAGAGCGTGCTTCAGTCCTCTGGTACACTCCCCAAATGGCTGCACCAGCTGGTGCTGGGCCATGTTGAAGTCAGGAGCCAGGAGTTTCTACAGGATCTCCCATGTGGGTGCAGGGGCCCAAAGATTTGGGCCATCTTCCACTGCTTTCCCAGGCACATTAGCAGGGAGCTGGATCAGAAGTAGAGGAGCCAGGATTCAAACCACTGCCCATATGGGATGCCCATATGGCACTGTAGGATGCAGCTTTACCTTCTGTGTTACAGCACAAACCCCTAGACTAGATTTCAATAAGCCATTATACACAGAGTCCGTCAAACATTAGTGTTCAACTTCATGCAGTTATTATGTAAATGTAGGTCATGTGAGAGGATTTAATTGAGAAGGTGGATTGACTTCAACTCCTTGGTTCAGACAGAAGTTGAAGCATTTCAAGGGCGACTCAACATGTTTTACTCTGTTGGGCAAATAAGAAAACAGAGCATTATGACAATGAAAAATTGCACCTGGGGAAAATTTCAGTTAATGCCTCTGGTACCTTACTTCATGTTAGCTGCCATTGTCTTACTCCATTTGTACCAGTAACTAGATATTGAAAACCTTCTGGCTTTTAACATGTATACAACTGACATATATTCCTCACTGTTCTGGAGCCTGGGAAGTGTGGGATAAAGACAC
The DNA here is from genome assembly GCF_051225735.1 of Oryctolagus cuniculus. NCBI lineage: Eukaryota > Metazoa > Chordata > Mammalia > Lagomorpha > Leporidae > Oryctolagus > Oryctolagus cuniculus. Next base: position 82,422,757 of record NC_142873.1, read on the forward strand.
CACCCTTTAGAGATTCAGTGTTTTGTTCATAAACAGCATTTTTCATCAAGTGGTCCCTTGGCAGATGGGAATAATTCTGGACTCTCTTAGTCACTTAAGAACACTAATCTTTTGAGGGCTCCTCCCCATGACTTATTCACTTACTGAAGGTTCAGCTTCAGAAAACATCACATTGGAAGATGTTTTTCAGCATATGAATTTTGAGGGTACATAAACATTCAGTTTATTGTACAGAATGAACTATTTGCTATGGATGCTTAATAACCGAGTCAGATTTAAACCCAGTGGATGGTTCATAAACATGTGAATTGCATTAACATTTTCTGATCACGTTACATGTTAGTGATTCAGCTAAAGAAACACTCATTACTATATTGACAACAAATGGTTGGCTAATGACCTTCAGACACAATGAAGTCAGTGGAACCTGAAGTGTGTGATAGCTTATAATAAATCCCAGATCCCTTTTATGAATATATCATGTATGACAAGCCAAAGAGCTCATGGCAGCTGTGCTATGTTCCAGGGATTGCCATTGCTGCCTCCAGAGAGGATTCTTCCCCTGATCTAACATCAAGGACAGAGAATCTGCACAGAAACTCACTGCGTCCACAGAGGAACAGTCTTTGCTTCGCAGAAAGGAGATCAGGCCAGCATGCACACAGATTGGTTCCAAGTCCCTGCTTTCTGCTTCCATTAAAGTCTGCATCTGTGGCATGGTTTAATCTGACTGAAGAGCAGAATGAATCAGGGACTTCTGTTTCCTGGGTTGTGCATTTCTTGAAAATATTTCTTGCAACCTCTGAAAGAGCTATGCACTATCTTTTTTATGATTTATTTCATTTATTTGAAAGGGAGGGAGGTGTCTGGACCAGGCTGAAACCAGGAGTCTGGAAATCCATGGGGGCCTGCCAGGTGGGTGGCAGTGACTTAAGTGCTTGGACCATTTTCTGCTGCTTTCCCAGGCACATGCATCAGAGGGAGGTGGATTGAAGTGGGGGCCCCTAGACTTGAACATGCATTCTTCCAAGGAATGATAAATCGACTGCTTCCAACACTGGCATCTCATATGGGTGCTAGTTTGGATCCTGGCTTCTGTACTTCTTATCCAGCTCCCTGCTAAAGGCCTGGGAAAAGCAGCACAGATGGCCCAAGTGCTTGGGCCCCTGCCCCCCACATGGAAGATCTGGATGAAGTTCTGGGCTCCTGGCTTTTGCCTGGCCCAACCCTGAATATTGTGCTTTATGTGTAGCTAACGATCAAATGGAGGATGTTTTTTCCTGTCTTTCCATTCTGCTTCTATAACACTTTCAAATAAATAAATATTTAAATATATAAATAAATTAATTCTGTGATAGTTTTTCAAGCTCAGCTCACTTGGGTGAAATGTTGTGTTACAGGTGAAAAGCAGTGGAGATAAGATTACCTTGGTTTTTTGTCTCACATGGAAAAAGAATTTCTCAAGAGAATAGCAAGATTTATTTAAGTCAGAGATCTCCAGCCAGAGTGGCCTGAAGGGGGCGCTTTAAGAGGGGAAAAACCTGTAGGGACTGGTGGTAATGGGGTGTTTAGCACAATTTGGGGGAAGAAAATACCTTGACAATCAAGTTGACATTCAGTTACAAGGCAGGGACAAAACCCACAAAAAGACATGATCTATAATTTTATTTGCCAAGGGATGGAATAAATAACTTGCTTTTACAGTAAACTGTGAACACAGAAGGATAGAATCAGCACTCTTTTGATATTCTCGTGGTAAAATTGGAAGCTCCCAGGGAGTGGGTTGGCAGGCACTTTTGACCTTACTGAAGGTAACTCTTTTATGCAAAGCAAGCATTTTACACACTAAATTTCTACCAGGAGCACCCATCTGACTTATTCCTTTTAGGCCTCTGGGACTTTCGCATTAAGATAACCATCATTTCTGATAACAACAAGATCATTAGACTTTTGTAATTTTTGGACATTTGTATCAGTAGCATTTTGCACTATCATAACTTAAAATTTGGCACCAGTTCACATCTTGACAGTACCTTTAATGTAATCCAAATGGCCTTGTTAGTTGGTATCTCTACAGGATGAGAGATATACCCTTTGATATTCCCAGGAACCCAACTGGACATATCAAAGTCCAAAGAATTTGGAACTTTGGTTTTTTTGAATGTCTTTCAAAGATGCCAAGAAGGTTTAAAATATCTGGTATAAACAGAATCCTTTAACATCATGACACAATATAGACCAGATTTGAGCATCATTACAAAATGATTATTCAAAGATTTCAGAATGAGTACATATATTCAAACAAACCATAACTCTTTCAATAAGGAAAACTCAGCTGTTTTTAAACAATTAGAACTTGAGGAGAGACAGAGAGCACAATAGATTACTTCAACAAAGCACAAAATCTGTCTCTTTGATCATCCCAAAACTCAGAAATAAAACCTTATATATTAGAGTTAGCACATGGTATCATCCCATAACTTGGAACAATTTTAATAATGTCAGAGGTAGGGAAGAGAAAATAGCTTACTGGACCTGGCTAGAAAACTGATGAAGAGTCACCAATTCAACAAAAACTATTAAAAGGAGATGCTTCAGTTTTTAAACAGATTTTTAAGTTTATTTCAAACTAACATATGTATTGCACAAATATGTATTACTAACATATTACATACATATGTATTACTAATATATGTATTGCAACAACCTCATTGTTTTAGCATAGGGTCAAATTCCAACTCTATGTCAAAGAAAAGTAGATTAATAGCTTTTGTATACAAAAATTTCTTTCTTTCATAACCTTCTGTGATTTCCTGACATCTTCTGCAGCTTACATAAACCTTTCTATCTTTTCCATTCCAATCTAGAGTAAATGAGCCATTAGGATAAAGTAATTCTTACTTCACTTTAAACCATGTCCTTAGGTACTCTAAACATAGTCTTTAAAGAAAAGTCTCTTCCCTTCTTAACTTTCCATACCAGGAACACATTTTATTTGTGACCTTTTTCCATCTGCTTATTTCCTTGATTTACATTTTGAAATAACCCTTTAAAGATCTCTAAATTAAGATGACATTTTATAAATAAGATAACACACTGAATTTCAACCTTAGTTACTTTCAAGCAATGTTGAACTATTTTTCAGACAATTTATAAAAGCGTATTTATTAACAAACCCAAATAGATTTTCCACAGAAAATGAGCTGCTGAGAGTACTAAAGTTTACATTTAGACATATTTCTCTCATTTACATTTACCCAATTTACATTTTTTAAAACACCCATTAAAATATAATAGTAACAACAATATCATCATCAATAATCATAATAAATTAATCTTCAACAGGTTTTTCAGATGTTGCATTATTTCTTGATTCTCCATAGGAGCTCAGCAGCAGTTTGCATTGCCTTCTTTTAATGCAGTTTTCATGGCAAAATTTTCTTTACTTTCATGATGAAAAGCCTTTGAAGGATCAAAGTGTCTGATATCCAGAACTTTATTCAATTCCTCCTGAAGTTTTCTCTCATTTTGTCTTCTTTTAGCAAGCTGAGAGCAGAGTTTCATCACCTCCGATTTTAGTTGGCTATTTTCACCTTTTAGTTTCTCAACATGCTTGATTTTTTGCTTCAGATTCTGATGACCCAATAATGTAGCATATGAATCTCTTAATTTATTTAGCTGTTCCTGAGCTGCACCATGTTCACTCAACAATGCCTGTTTCTCTGCTTCAAATGCATCCAGTTGTAGCTGAAAAGGTTTTGTTTTCTTGTACAATTCTTCATAAAGGAGACACCACTTATTAACTTCATCAGTTATTCTTCCATTATATTTCCTTTTTCAGCTTTCCTTGATTCTTCCTCTTCTAGATGTTTCTTAAAGTCTTCATTTTGTTGCTTGAGTTGATTCTGCAATTCAGTTATTTTTTATCAGAAGAAACTGTGATTTCTTAATTTCTGCTTCCTTAAGTTCTGACTTGGTCTGTAGATCTAGAAGCATCCTTGCATATTCTTGATTAGCATTCTCAGTTGCCAATAACTGATGTTGAACATCTTTTGCACTTTTTTCAGCCTAGGCCACTTTTTCTTGTAGTGCTGAGTTCTCCAGTTTATATCTCACTAGCTATTAATCTTTTGTAGCTTTCAAATTGAGCAGTAACATCTTTAAGGTTTTGCATTGTATTATTATATGTTTCTTGTAAAAGCAAGGTGGCTTGAGAGTGATCAATATTACTCTTCTGAAGTTCAGCTTCTTTCCCTTTTAGGTTTTCTTTTAAGAGTTTTAGTTCTGCATTTGAAGATTGTGCTTCTTCTTCCAACTGCTTGACTAGCTTTTCAGTTTGTTCTTCCTTTTGCTGTAACTTATCCAACTCATCCAGTGCTTGCCTTGATTGTTCCTCAAAGACATTCCTCTCATACATCTATCTGAATTAAGGTCAAAATTACATTTATTTGGAATTCTACTCCTTTTTATCAAACTCCAGGTAGAAATCAGTGACGTAAACCATGGACTGCAAAATCCACTTTAGGGGGCTGACAAGAGCTGATTATCCATTGCTGTTAAACCAAGTTATAAAACAAGCTCAGCAAGATAAAATGCAAAATTTGTAGGTAGTGATCTTAAAACTTATGTCCCACTGTAGCTGAAACCAATTTTTGTATGTAAGGTTGTTATTTACAAAAGATATCTATTTAGATTTAAGTTGAATTTTAGTCTTGTTTTCTATTTACCCAAAAACACCCTTAGGACAATGATGTTTAGTCGACAGTCTGCTTCTTAGGACTGCCTCTGAAGCAAAAATTTCAGGCAGTTGCAAGACAGGTCCCATGAGTGACTGTGGGCTAGGGGCCAAGGTGCCAGGGACAAGAAGTGCACTGGAGATTGTTCACCATTACATTAGGTTTAATGGGAGAGGACATCCATCAGAGCAGATGGGCACCCTCCAGAGAAATGCCTGAGGACGAATATTGGGTGGGCGGAGCCAAGATGGCAGAATAGTGAGGGTGCACACTAATAGTCCGGGAAAAGATAGTTTAATAAAAGTGGAGTTATGGTAGCCTCAGGAAAAGGATCAGGGAAAAATTGCAGAGGAAACTCTTCTGGATCTAGTGGCTGTGACTCGGAGGACCTACGGGGAGAGTAAGGCAGCCCACTGCGTGGAAGCCAAGCCACGGGAGCCGCCGGACCCACCAGACCCGCTGGAGCTGCAGAGTCTGTGCGCCAGCCCTGGACGGGGAGGTGAGACAAAAACCTCTCAGTAACCCGAGACATTGGCGGGGAAAGACAGAAAGAGCCTGCAGAGATCAAGGCCTGAAACCCCATTGGGGAAAGTTCACCAGGCTGGCTGGAGGAAAGAAAAAAATCGAATAAATAAGGAGAACTGGCAGGGACATTTAGCCTCTCTCTCCACTCACCTTACAAAGCTGAGCAAGACAAAGGGAAGGCGCATTTTAGGTAAGTAAAGCGGTGCGCGCCATTTTGTATATGTAAAGCGGGTGCCCCTCATTAGCCAAGCAGAAAAACCTGACTCTGGTAAGCAAATGAATACCCACAGGGGCCACATTAAATACATCAACTACTCTCAATTCCACTCAGCTGTGTGGAATTACTTCCCAACTGAGTCAAAAAAAAAAAAAAAAAAACAGAGAGAGAGAGAGAGAGCAAGAGAACAATCAGGGTGAATCACCTTTGGCACACCCTTAACCCTGAAGAACCAGAGCTCTCTGGCCACACCCATCACAGCCTCTAAGGATCCATCAAAAGCAGACAGTCCTCTTAATTTAGAGTCACAGTATAACAAGAAAAAAAACAAAGAATATCTCCAATATGCCAAACAAACGCAAAAGCCGAGGTAACAAGAACAAGGAAGACACTATGATGCCCCCAAATGAAATAGACACCCCAATTCAAGATTATGAAGATGATGAGATAGAAGAAATACAAGAAGCAGATCTCAAAACATTGATAAGAACATTAAGAAGTTCTCAAAAACAAATTCTCGAACTACAGAAATCCTTAATAGACAAACAGAAAATCTCTCTCGTGAAAATGCAAGATTAAGGAGGAATTAAAACGAAATGAAACAACTAGTAGAACATGAAACTGTGATAGTGACGAGAAATCATAATGAAATGAAGAATTCAATAGATCAAATGACAAACACATTAGAGAGCCTTAAAAACAGAATGGGTGAAGCAGAAGGGAGAATATCAGACTTAGAAGACAGAGCACAGGAAAATATACAATCAAACCAAACAAAAGAAGAGGACCCAAATCTAGTAGGAGAAGAGAAATAATTAAAATCAGAGAAGAAATCAACAGGATTGAATCAAGAAAAACATTACAAAAAGTCAGCCAAACAAGGAGCTGGTTTTTTGAAAAATAAACAAAATTGACACCCCATTGGCCCAACTAACTAAAAAAAGAAGAGAAAAGACCCAAATCAATAAAATCAGAGGTGAAAAAGGAAACATAACAACAGCCACCACAGAAATAAAAAGAATCATCAGAAATTACTACAAGGACTTGTATGCCAGCAAACAGGAAAATCTATCAGAAATGGATAGATTCCTGGACACATGCAATCTACCAAAATTGAACCATGAAGACATAGAAAACCTAAATAGACCCCTAACTGAAACAGAAATTGAAACAGTAATAAAGGCCCTCCCAACAAAGGAAAGCCCAGGACCAGATGGATTCATTGCTGAATTCTACCAGACATTTAAAGAAGAACTAATCCCATTTCTTCTCAAACTATTCAGAACATTCGAAAAAGAGGGAATCCTCCCAAATTCTTTCTATGAAGCCAGCAACATCTTAATCCCTAAGCTGGAAAAAGATGCAGCACTGAAAGAAAATTATAGACCAATATCCCTGATAAACATAGACACAAAAATCCTCAATAAAATTCTCGCCAATAGAATACAACAACACATCAGAAAGATCATCCACCCAGACCAAGTGGGATTCATCCCTGGTATGCAGGGATGGTTCAACATTCACAAATCAAACAATGTGATTCACCACATTAACAAACTGCAGAAGAAAAACCATATGATTATCTCAATAGATGCCGAGAAAGCATTCGATAAAATTCAACACACTTTCATGATGAAAACTCTAAGCAAATTGGGTATAGAAGGAACATTCTCAATATAATCAAAGCAATTTATGAAAAACCCACGGCCAGCATCTTATTGAATGGGGAAAATTTGGAAGCATTTCCACTGAGATCTGGCACCAGACAGGGATGCTTACTCTCACCACTGCTATTTAACATAGTTCTGGAAGTTTTAGCCAGAGCCATCAGACAAGAAAAAGAAATTAAAGGGTTGCAAATTGGGAAGAAAGAACTCAAATTATCCCTCTTTGCAGACGATATGATTCTTTACTTAGGGGACCCAAAGAACTCTACTAAGAGACTATTGGAACTCATAGAGGAGTTTGGCAAAGTGGCAGGATATAAAATCAATGCACGAAAATCAACAGCCTTTGTATACACAAGCAATGCCACGGCTGAGAAAGAACTGCTAAGATCAATCCCATTCACAATAGCCACAAAAACAATCAAATACCTTGGAATAAACTTAACCAAGTATGTTAAAGATCTCTACGATGAGAATTACAAAATCTTAAAGAAAGAAATAGAAGAGGATACCAAAAAATGGAAAAATCTTCAATGCTCAAGGATTGGAAGAATCAACATCATCAAAATGTCCATTCTCCCAAAAGAAATGTACAGATTCAATGCGATACCAATCAAGATACCGAAGACCTTCTTCTCAGATCTGGAAAAAATGATGCTGAAATTCATATGGAGACACAGGAGACTTCGAATAACTAAAGCAATCTTGTACAACAAAAACAAAGCCAGAGGCATCACAATACCAGATTTCAGGACATACTACAGGGCAGTTGTAATCAAAACAGCATGGTACTGGTACAGAAACAGATGGATAGACCAATGGAATAGAATTGAAACACCAGAAATCAATCCAAACATCTATAGCCAATTCATTTTTGATCAAGGATACAATACCAATCCCTGGAGTAAGGACAGTCTATTCAATACATGGTGCTGGGAAAATTGGATTTCCACATGCAGAAGCATGAAGCAAGACCCCTACCTTTCACCTTACACAAAAAATCACTCAACATGGATTAAAGACTTAAATCTATGACCCGACACCATCAAATTACTAGAGAGCATTGGAAAAACCCTGCAAGATATAGGTACTGGCAAAGACTTCTTGGAAAATACCCCAGAGGCACAGGCAGTCAAAACCAAAATTAACATTTGGGATTGCATCAAATTGAGAAGTTTCTGTACTTCAAAAGAAACAGTCAGGAAAGTGAAGAGGCAACTGACAGAATGGGAAAAAGTATTTGCAAACTATGCAACTGATAAAGGGTTGATAACCAGAATCTACAAAGAAATCAAGAAACTCCACAACATCAAAACAAACAACCCACTTAAGAGATGGGCCAAGGACCTCAATAGACATTTTTCAAAAGAGGAAATCCAAATGGCCAACAGACACATGATATGCCTGACGAGGAGAATCTGATAGGTGACAGAATAAAGGGCAGTGACCTAAAGAGGCTCCTGTAAGAGCCTGTGTAGAGGCAAGCCAGAGGGAGAAAAATTGGAAGCCCTGCATAGAGATAATAACTTTATACTCCAGACTAAATTCCATTCAATTTTCATTTTATTTTTATTCTTATTTCATTTTTTAATTGTTCATTTATTTATTTGAAAGCAGAGAGAAAAGGAAACACCATTCACCTTCCGATTCTTTCCCCAAATACCTGCAATCGCTGGCAACCATGTGCCAGGCAGTTGATCAATACTCCCTTAAATGATGAGGACCCCATAATGTGAGCCATCACCTGTTACCAGGGTGCACAGCAGCATGAAGCTGGAATCAGGAGCAGAAAAGAGACTCAATCCCAGTCACTACAACACAGCATTGGGATGTCCACAAGGTTTTTTTTTTTTTTTTTTTTTTTTTTTTTTTTGCCCTATATTGGAGTACTTGGATTTGATTCCCAATCCGACTTTTGACTCCAGTTTCCTGCTAATGCAGACTCTGGGAGGCAGCAGTGATGGCTCAAGTAATAGTGCTCCTGCTATCTATGTAGGAGACCTGCATTGTCTTCCCATCTCCCAGCTTTGGCCTAAGGCCAGCTCCCCCTACTCCCAGCCCCCATTATTGTGGGCATTTTGAGGAGTGAACCAACCAGTATTCATCATACTTGCTTTAAAATCTTCATCTGATTATTCAACACCCCTGCCATAGTTGTTTCTAATGCTTGCTGTCTTCAAACTGTGATTTTTTGCCTTTTAGTAGGTTTATATTTTTTCTCAGACATAATGTATCAGGTCAAGGAACTGCTGCAGATAGGTGTTTTTTTAACTTTTATTTAATGAATAATAATTTGCAAAGTACAGCTTATGGATTACAATGGCTTCCCCCCCATAACGTCCCTCCCACCCGCAACCCTCCCCTTTCCCACTCCCTCTCCCCTTCCATTCACATCAAGATTCATTTTCGATTCTCTTTATATACAGAAGATCAGTTTAGCATATATTATGTAAAGATTTCAACAGTTTGCTCCCACATAGAAACACAAAGTGAAAAATACTGTTTGAGTACTAGTTATAGCATTAAATCTCAATGTACAGCATACTAAGGACAAAGATCCTACATGAGGAGTAAGTGCACAGTGACTCCTGTTGTTGACTTAACAAATTGACACTCTTGTTTATGGCATCAGTAATCACCCTAGGCTCTTGTCATGAGCTGCCAAGGCTATGGAAGCCCCCTGAGTTCACCGACTCTGATCATATTTAGATAAGGTCATAGTCAGAGTGGAAGTTCTCTCCTCCCTTTAGAGAAAGGTACCTCCTTCTTTGATGACCCATTCTTTCCACTGGGATCTCACTCGTGGAGATCTTTCACTTAGGTCATTTTTTTTTTTTGCCAGAGTGTCTTGACTTTCCATGCCTGAAATACTCTCATGGGCTTTTCAGCCGGATCCGCATGCCTTAAGGACTGATTCTGAGGCCAGAGTGCTGTTTAGGACATCTGCCATTCTATGAGTCTGCTTTGTTTTTTTGTTCTAGTACTAGTGGTTGAACTCTGTAATTAACACACAATTATTCTTCGGTGTTTAAATTTTAGCTGAAAAGTGATCCCTGCTAGGAATTTGGAAAACATTATGCTGAGTGAAATAAGCCAGTCCCCAAGGGACAAATATCATATGTTCTCCCTGATCGGTGACAACTAACCGAGCAACAAAAAGGAAACCTATTAAAGTGAAATGAACACTATGAGAAACGGTGACTTGATCAGCCCTTGCCCTGACTGTTGATGAACAACTTAATACGTTATCCCTCTTAGTATTTTTTTGTTGTTCTTTGTTCTACTTAATACTCTTGGTTGAATACTGTAATCAATACACAGTTATTCTTAAGTGTTGAAACCTAACTGAAAAGTGATCGCTATTAAATATAAGAGTGAGAATAAGAGAGGGAAGAGATGTGCAATCTGGGACATGCTCAAGCTGACTTGCCCCAAACGGTAGAGTTAGAAACATACCAGGGGATTCCAATTCAATCCCATCAAGGTGGCATGTACCAATGCCATCCCACTAGTCCCAGTGATCAATTTCTGTTCACAATTGATCATAATGATAGGACTAAGAGTCAAAGGGATCACATAAACAAGACTAGTGTCTGCAAATACTAGCTGATAGAATAAAAAAGGGAGAGAATGATCCAACATGGGAAGTGAGATACACAGCAGACTCATAGAGTGTCTTAACTCCAGACCAAATGTCCGTCCTCTTTTTTCTTTTAATTTTAGCTTTGTCCCACTTTCACTTTACTAATTATAGAGTACTCCTCTGAAAGTACATTCCATATTTATTATTTACATTAAACAGCTGTCAAGTCTTGGCATTACGATGATGCTGCAACCAACAGATTAGTACATACACACCACTTCAACTTGGGTATACAGGTCTATGAAAGAAATTTCAAAAAGTGCAATTGGTGTATAAAAAGTCACCTACATTTTAATATTTTATACATAATTGTAAGAGTGACACTCACTCTAGCAATTATAAGCAACTCCCAATTTCCAAAATTCCTTGCTTTCTCAGTGTGCTCTTAAAGCTATTTTTCCTTGCCCTGTATAAAATTGAAAAATGAACCACATAATTTTACTTTGCATATCTTTTATTATCATTAAATTTAAGCATTTCACTCTTTATTTTGGCTATTTAGAAAATGTGGTTGCTGTTCTAAACTCATTGATAATCAAGGACTCATCACAGCTTAAATATCTCCATCTGGAGCACAAATTGTGCTTTTTTCTTCACCTTGCCATGCACTTTAGCTTCATACAAATTGTTTTTATGAACAATTTCATTTTATTTCAATTGACATCCCAATTCATCATAATGATTCAATAAAAATGGATTTTGTCTTTTTAGGATACAAAGCCCTGATATCCTTTAATCATTATATTTCATTTTTAAATATTTTAATGAAACTTCCATGATATACATACTTTTTACAATGAGCAATACCGTTATGCTCTTAAAATGAAGAAGAAAGCCCATTTTATATTTTCCTGCCCAGGAAATCTCAGCCTATACCCTTCTTAGAGTCACTCTTAATAGCCTTGAAATACCTGCATTTGACTGCCTATTCATTACAGTACCAAACAAAGCACCCGAGGTTACAAGAAGCGCTGAATACCACCCTTGTTCTTGTTCTTGATTTTTAATTGCTTCAATCTCTTCTGTTAGCCGATTGATCTCTTTATTTAGCATATCAGCTTCCTTTTTAAATCCTTCTGTAAGCATGTCTTTTTGAACCTATGAAATGGAAAGTCCACTTTTCAAACCCCTTTTCATTAAGCATAAGAATTTTACATTTAACTATGTCAGTATTTAGGCACATATGTCTATTTTTCTACCATTTTAGAGGTTTTTTATTTATTTTATTTTTTTAACTTTTATTTAATGAATATAAATTTTCAAAGTACAGAATATGGATTACAATGGCTTCCCCCCCATAACGTCCCTCCCACCTGCAACCCTCCCCTTTCCCACTCCCTCTCCCCTTCCATTCACATCAAGATTCATTTTCGATTCTCTTTATATACAGAAGATCAGTTTAGCATACATTAAGTAAAGATTTCAACAGTTTGCTCCCACACAGAAACATAAAGTGAAAAATACTGTTTGAGTACTAGTTATAGCATTAAATCTCAATGTACAGCACACTAAGGACAAAGATCCTAGATGAGGAGTAAGTGCACAGTGACTCCTGTTGTTGACTTAACAAATTGACACTCTTGGTTATGGCATCGGTAATCACCCTAGGCTCTTGTCATGAGCTGCCAAGGCTATGGAAGCCCCCTGAGTTCACTGACTCTGATCATTTTTAGACAAGGCCATGGTCAAAGCAGAAGTTCTCTCCTCCCTTCAGAGAAAGGTACCTCCTTCTTTGATGACCCATTCTTTCCACTGGGATCTCACTCGTGGAGATCTTTCATTTTGGTTTTTTTGTTTTAGAGGTTTTTTTGTGGAATTTGTCCTCCAACATAACCAGAAGTTTTGACTTGAATAGGAGAAAATTCATGGTTTAACTTTTGTGAAATTTCCTTAGCACCTTTTCCCCAGGGGAAAGTGGGGAGTTTTGTATAGGGACAAAGAAAGCTCATTGGGAAAGAATGTGGATTAAATTCTAATTGGCTCTCATTTCCATGAGGTGGCACAGCTGAGCTCATCTAGCAACTAGTGAGAAGTGCTGACACCACACAGGACAGTGCTTATCAAACCCCACGCTGGGACAAAGGATGTATGTTACTTTAGTCATAAAGGATGATCAGGCAGATCTGGAAACAATGGACCAGATTCAGAGTCCTCCATTTTCTCTCAGGTCAAATTTGATATTATCAGACCAGATAAACCTATTTCAGTCTCTTTGAGAGTTGTTCCAGAAATCTCAAGCACCAGTAGCTAAGGTCCCATTGAATAGGGCTTAGTGAGACCATCTCACAATTGGAGCAACAACTGCAGCCCCAAACCCAGGAGAATGTCATTTGTGTCTCCAAAGTCTAACACTCCAGAAAGGGCTGGAGTCTCCTAGATTTCCATGCTTCAGGGGGACCCAGGTGTATCTGAGGTTGCAGTGGGACAATTGTCTTTTAGGTTCCCTCTGGGATGACACCTGTGCTTGACATTGGGTCCCGCCCTTCCCAGGATCCAGAACACTGTCCCCCGGGGCACCGCCCAGCCCCCAGACTCACCTTCAGCTTGTGCTCCAGCATCCTCTCCTGCTCTCTGAGGAGGTCCTCCCTTTCCCGCTCCATCTTCTCCTTCAGTTGAGCGATGTTCTCCTGGAAGCTTCTCTCTTGAGCCTCCATCTTTTGCTGCATCTCCTGCTCCCCCTGTCTTAGCACTTCCCGTTCCTTCTCAGCGGCCTCCCTCTTGGCCTCCTCAGCTGTTTCACAAACATTAACAAGGGAAGAAAAACTGTTGAGTTCAAGAGCAGGCAGCTTTGATAGCAATGCTGCAAGTGGGAGGGGAAGATCTTCCCCTAAACAGGAAGGGGATGTTTCAGAATGTGCCAGAAAGGCACTGATTGGCTGGATGTGCAGCCCAACTGCCCTTGTTATTTTCAGGTTTAGCAGACCATGTGCTCAGTAGTCTGAGGAAGTCTCTTATTCCAGGAAAAACGTCTCCTTCAATTCACAGGAGTTCATCTCAGGAACCTCCCCACCCTCCTGTGAGCTGAGCCCGGCCCCGTACCTGCTAAGGCCTTCTCTCCAGCAGTGAGAGCCTTGTCTGCCTGCAGGATGGAGTTCTCTGCTGCTGCCTGAGACTGCAAGAAGGTCTGGAGCACCTCAGTTGCCTGGAAACCAGCAAGGAGGAAAAGTAGTTATGATGTGGAAATTACTGTGTTAAAAGTACAAATCTGACTGTGTATTTTCTGCATCATTCGTAGGGCCAGGGCTGAAACTCCAAGGTTTTTGTGAGGCATAGACACCCTGTGGAGCAGCCCCCTTTCCAGCAGCACCCTTTCCCGGGATGCTGCCCACCACCGTCCACAACCCTCAAGCACAGCCAACATAAAGCTTTTACTTTTTTGCAGTGAGGACATTAGTGATCTCCCTTACCAGAGTACAAGTGTGTGATATGTCAATTTCATTGTAAACACCCTGATGTATTGTGAAGTACAGAACGTATGCATCCCAGAATTGAATGTTTATAATTTCTGACCACTATATTCCTTTTGCATCTTTTCCCAGGCCTGGTAATCTTCATTTTACTCTCTGTTAACATGAGCTTGGCATTTCTTTTTCTTCCATATAAAAGTAAATCATGTAGTATTTGTCTTTCTGCATCTGTTTCATTTCACTTACCAAAATGTTCTCCATGTTTGTTCATATTGTCATAAATGAAACAATTTCTTTCTTTTAAAAACTTAATGATGTTCCTGTGTGTGTGTGTGTATCTGTGTGTGTGTAATCATATAGAATACTTTCTCCATACTTCATCCACTGATGGATACTGAGGCCGTTTCCTTATCTTGGCTGTTGCAAATGTTGCTGTATTGAACATAAGAGTATAAATATCTCTTCAACTTATTGATTCTATTTTCTTTGGAAATACATTCAGAAGGCCACTGAAAGCTATTAAAGTAAAAAAAACAAATTTGATAAAAATGTGGGATATAAAATAATCCATAGCACTAACTAGCTGTTTGAAAAGGAAAATAAAGAAGTAATTCCATTTACAAAAGCAAGATAAAACACTTAATAATACATTTTCAAGGTGTAGATCTGTACTCTGTAAATATTAGTCCAGTGATGAAAAGAAACTGAAGATAAAACAAATGGAGCATTACCTAATATTCATTGGTTAGAGGAATTAGTATTGTTAAAATGTCCATAGTATCCAAAATAGCATAAAGTTTCTGTGTTATCCTTATCAAAACTCTAATGACATATTTTACAGAAAATTACAGGAACTATCCCAAATTTCGTATGCAAGTGCAAAATACTGAGTATCCAAAAACAGTCTTGAACAACAAAAGCAAAACTTCAGGCATCCCCCACATGAATTCCAAGTCTACCACAAAGCAACAGCAGCTTTTTTTTTTTAAAGATTTATTTATTTATTTGAAAGTTAGAGTTACACACACACACACAGAGAGAGAGAGAGAGAGAGAGAGAGAGGTCTTCTATTCACTGGTTCACTCCACAATTGACCACAATGGCTAGAGCTGCGTTGATCTGAAGCCAGGAGCCAGGAGCTTCTTCCAGGTCTCCCACGTGGGTGCAGGGGCCCAAGGACTTGGGCCATCTTTCACTGCTTTCCCAGGCCATAGCAGAGAGCTGGATGGGAAGTGGAGCAGCCGGGTTTTGAACTACCGTCCATATGGGATGCCGGCACTTCAGGCCAGGGCGTTAACCAGCTGCGCCACAGCGCTGGCCCCTCTAGCAGCTTTAATACTGGCATAAGAACTGATACATGGGGAGCCATTGCTGTGGTGCAGTAGGTTAATCCTCCACCTGTGGCACTGGCATACCAAATGGGTGCTGGTTCTGGTCCCCACAGCTCCTCTTCCAATCCAGCTCTCTGTTATGGCCTGGGAAAGCAGTAGAAGATGGCCCAGGTGCTGAGGTCCCTGCACTCACATGGGATACCCAGAGGAATCTCTTGGCTCCTGGCTCCGAATCAGCCAGCTCCAGCCATTGCAGCCATTTGAGGAGTGAACCAGGAGGAAAGAAGACCTTTCTCTCTGTCTCTCAGTCTTACTGTTTGTAACTCTACCTCTCAAATAAATAAATAAAAATTTTTTCTAAAAAAACCTGATACATGGAACAGAAAAGAGAACCTGGAAATAATCCCATACATATACAGTAAACTAATTTGAATAAAGGGATCAGGAATATACATTAAGTAAAGAAGAGTCTCCTCATGAAATGCTGGGAAAACTGGATATACAAGAGTGAGTTTGGCCCTTATTTAACATCATATTGAAAAATCAGCTAAATACTAAAGATTGAAGACTTCAATGAAGACTGGAAAGCATAATACTCCTACAGGAAAAGATAAGAAAAAAGATGTTAGACAGTAGCCTTGACAGTGATTTTTTTGCCTTTATTGCTAAAAGCACAAGTAATAACAGCAAAAAGAAACAAGGAAACTATGTCAAATTAGAAAGTTCTTGCACATCTAAAGAAACAATCAGCAAAATGAAAAGGACATATATGGAATGGTAAGCTATATACCTCATAAGAGGCTGATATTGAAAATATATAAATATGTCCTACAAATCAATAGGAAGACACAAAATATCTGACTTAAAAATGGGCAAAGTGCACTTATAGACAATTCTCAAAAGGAGACACTCAAATGACTAACCACTATATAAAAACATGTTCAATGTTAATAATCATTTGGGAAATACATCAAACCATAATGAGATATCAGTTCACACCTGTTGGAGTGGCTACTATTTGGGATCACTGTTTTGGTGCAGTAAGTAAGGCCGCCACTTACAACTCTGGCATCCCATATCAGCACAACCGTTCACGTCCCAGTTGGTCTGCTTCCATTCTATCTCCATGCTAATGTGTCTGGAAAAACAGCAGAAGATGGCCCAAATACGTGGGTCCCTGCAATCCACAAGGGAGATTCAGATGGAATACCAGGCTCTTGGCTTAGCAAGGATCACCATGGCTGTTGTGAGCAGTTGGGGAGCTAACCGGCAGATGAAAGATCTCTTTCTCTCAAACTCTCCCTTCTCTCTGTTATTCTTTCAAATAAATAAAAATAAATCTAGCCGGCACCGCAGCTCAATAGGCTAATCCTCCGCCTTGCGGCGTCAGCACACTGGGTTCTAGTCCTGGTCGGGGTGCCGGATTCGGTCCCGGTTGCCCCCCTTCCAGGCCAGCTCTCTGCTGTGGCCAGGGAGTGCAGTGGAGGATGGCCCAAGTGCTTGGGCCCTGCACCCCATGGGAGACCAGGAGAAGCACCTGGCTCCTGCCATCGGATCAGCGCGGTGCGCTGGCCGCTGCGCACCAGCCATGGCGGCCATTGGAGGGTGAACCAACAGCAAAGGAAGACCTTTCTCTCTGCTCTCTCTCTCACTGTCCACTCTGCCTGTCAAAAAATAAATAAATCTACACTTTTTTAAAAAATGGCTATGATTTATGATTCAAAATTTAGGAAATATTAATAATGTAGAGAAAGGGGAACCCTTACACAACTGTTGGGGGAACATAAACTGGAACAATCATTACAGAAACAGAATGAAGATCCCAAAAAAGAAAAAAAAATTGAGTTTCTAGTGGCCAAGTAGATAGACCAGCCTTGTCAACTGGGCTGCTTGCTGTGTGGGTTAACAGAAGGCAAATTGTTAGTTTTTCTGTGCATGTTGTTCAATACCTGTATAATAGGGATGATGTTAGTACCTGATTTATAGTATTCTGGGAATTAAACTGATAATCCAATAAAATAACATAAAACTATACTTGGTATAGGGAGTGAATGTCATGAAGGTCGTCATCATCATCATTATTACTATCAGTGCACACCACTAGCATAACCAGATCCACGGCATGTCCACTTAGTATGAATTTGTCCACCCCAGATGAGATCATAATCATTTTGAAAATAGTTTTCTTCACTAAACACGAAGACTATCCTTTGTTTGAGAAAAAAAGAAAGAAAACTAAGCAAAGAAATGGTTCTCACAACTGGATTTCTGATTCGAGCTTCTCTCTGGGAAAAAAATATTTCTAGGTTACGTAGGAATATATAACTATATATGGATTTTTTTTTTGACAGGCAGAGTGCACACTGAGAGAGAGAGACAGAGAGAAAGGTCTTCCTTTGCTGTTGGTTCACCCTCCAATGGCCGGCGCGGCCGGCGCGCTGTGGCCGGCGCACCGCGCTGATCCGATGGCAGGAGCCAGGGACCTATCCTGGTCTCCCATGGGGTGCAGGGACCAAGCACCTGGGCCATCCTCCACTGCACTCCCTGGCCACAGCAGAGAGCTGGCCTGGAAGAGGGGCAACCGGGACAGAATCCGGCGCCCCAATCGGGACTAGAACCTGGTGTGTCAGCGCCACAAGGCGGAGGATTAGCCTAGTGATCCGCGGTGCCGGCTTATATATGGATCTTAAAATAGTATTTTTTTAAAAATGGCAGCATTAGCCTGTTTTCCATGATTCTAATGAAATCCTTGAAATGGGTTGATTTACAGAGGTGTATTTAGCTCACAGTCTGAAGGTTCAAGGACACATCACCAGCTTGAGCATGGCTCTGACCAACATGGCTCTGACTCTCACAGAAGACAGCATCAAACTAGAATGTGTAGAATGAAGATATTAGGTTGCCAGAGAGTCATTCAAGGATCAGCCCTGGTTTCTATAAAATATCCATCTCAGAATCAACTCAAGGTCCCATGGGAACTACGACTATAATCTCCTCTAAAGGCAGCCCCTAATGAACTAACATCCTCCCATTTGGCTCCATCTCCCAAAGTTCTCATCAACTCTCACGTGGCCACAGAGAGGGTGAGGACGATGTCTCAGAAACATCAACCCTGGAGGACTAATATCCAGAACATAGCAAATGTTTCCCTCCGCCGTGGTGCTGTGCTCCTCATTTTCAAAACAAGCACCAAAGATCCCACAACTCTACTCTGTTGACCAACTCTCCCCCCTATTCCTCACCTTCACTCCCTTCCTGGGCACCAGCTCATACTCCTCTTCAATCCTTTTTCTTGCTTCTAAGTAGAGACGGTGGCCTTCAGGCGCAGAGAAAACCCCTCTTGAAATACTTTCCATCAGGGACGCTGAGAGCCGTGTAAGCTCAGCCTGGCAGTATTTGACAGAGGCCTCTTCATTCTGCAGCAGGAAGTCTTCCTTTTTCTGCTCTGTGGTTTCCTGCCAGGGAAACGTAGGTTCACACATTAGAAAGGAATGAGTAGCAGGGAAGGTCCACCTGTGATACACGTGGCAGGAGGATTTGGACGGCCTCAGAGTGGACCAGAACAAAGAATGGACCTGCAGTCAGGAGACTTACTTCACTGTTACTTCTGGTCATTGCCTGTTTCACCTATGCAAAGCCACGTATTTCTCATGGGGGAGAGGCCCAGGCTCAATATCTGTAAATGAGGGTCAGAAGCCCTGAGCTCTGTGGTCCTTTAATAAATAAGAAGATTAACAGTAGCCTGGCCACCAAGACTAAGAATAGAAAGGTGAATTTTGACTGCAATTAAAATTTCCTCAGAGCATATGGATTGCTATAGACAGAAATTTATAGGAGTTTATAGGAATACATGCAATAATATCTCACTAATTGTTTAGGTGTATTTTGAACCAACTTTTGAACCCTTTATGAATGCTTTCGATGATGGCTTGAATTCATGAATATATAAGAAAAGAGTTTTTTGTTTGTATTTGAAAGTTACTTTTTTCCCTTTTTTTAAACTTTTATTTAATTAATATAAATTTCCAAAGTACAGCTTATAGATTACCATGGCTTCTCCCCATAACATCCCTCCAACCCGCAATCCTCCCCTTTACCACTCCCTCTCCCCTTCCATTCACATCAAGATTCATTTTCGATTCTCTTTATATACAGAAGATCAGTTTAGAATACATTAAGTAAAGATTTCAACAGTTTGCTCCCACATAGAAACACAAAGTGAAAAATACTGTTTGAGTACTAGTTATAGCATTAAATCTCAATGTACAGCACACTAAGGACAAAGATCCTACATGAGGAGTTAGTGCACAGTGACTCCTGTTGTCGACTTAACAAATTGACACTCTTGGTTATGGCATCGGTAATCACCCTAGGCTCTTGTCATGAGCTGCCAAGGCTATAGAAGCCCCCTGAGTTCACTGACTCTGATCATATTTAGACAAGGCCATGGTCAAAGTGGAAGATCTCTCCTCCCTTCAGAGAAAGGTACCTCCTTCTTTGATGACCCGTTCTTTCCACTGGGATCTCACTCATGGAGATCTTTCATTTAGGTTTTTTTTTTTTTTTCCCCCAGAGTGTCTTGGCTTTCCATGCCTGAAATACTCTCATGGGCTTTTCAGCCGGATCCGCATGCCTTAAGGGCTGATTATGAGGCCAGAGTGCTATTAGGACATCTGCCATTCTATGGGTCTGCTGTGTATCTCACTTCCCATGTTGGATCATTCTCTCCCTTTTTTATTCTATCAGCTAGTATTTGCAGACACTATTCTTTTTTTATGTGATTCCTTTGGTTCTTAGTCCTATCATTATGATCAATTATGAACAGAAACTGATCACTGGGACTAGTGAGATGGCATTGGTACATGCCACCTTGATGGGATTGAATTGGAATCCCCTGGTATGTTTCTAACTCTACCGTTTGAGGTAAGCCAGCTTGAGCATGTCCCGCATTGCACATCTCTTCCCTCTCTTATTCCCACTCTTATATTTAACAGTGATCACTTTTCAGTTAAGTTTCAATCCAACTGGGTTTCCTCAATACAAATTGAGAGACTCTTTTGCATTTTTACTTTAGGCCTAGATGGATAGAAAGATAAAATTTTAATGAAGGTGACTGCAGTCAATAGAATTAAGATTTTTCATAAGACTTCTCTCCTCTTAGTATCCACATTCCTCATATTCACTGGGTTGAGAATATGATATCTGTTACTCTTATGATTGGATCATGATATATAGCTAAAGTTGACTTTACAATCAAAGGAACGTCATTATCTAATCACAGGATGCCTTAAAAGTATTTTTCTCTAGTTGGTGTCAGAAAAGGAAACCAGAGAAATTAGAAACGAGAAGGCTCTGGTGCAAACTTTAAAGATATTTAAAGATACAGGGGTTCCCTTAGAAATTCATTATAGGACCAAGCCCATCTGACACCTTCTTTCAGTCTGTCTACACTGAGCAGTGCACCCAGTCACCCTGACATATATAGCTGCAAACGGAACTGCATGATTTAATGTGCACTGTTTTCAGCTGCTAAACTCATGATAATTCATTTTGCTGTACCAAATAATTAAGTGTCTGTCTTTTTAAAAAAAAGGGTGACCTGTAGTCCATAGAGCTCTTTCATTCTCAAGAATCAGGATGCCTTCTACTATGGTAGGGGGATGATCACAGGGTGAAAAGATAGACTTTAGGTGTCATCCAGAAAGGCTGTCGCTGGCAAGGATAGATGGTCAGATGTTTACCAAAAGGTTCTTCTGGAATTCCCCGGTATCATCCTTGAAGGAGTGCTCCATGAAGATTTCAACGGCTTCCCTCTCACAGGCTGCGTGCACGTCCAGCAGCTCCTGGAGCGTGTCTGTGGGGAGCACCAGTCGCTGGGCCATCTGCCTGCTGTAGTGCTCGGCTGCCTTCTGCACGGCTGCAGCATTCTCACGCTGGGCCAGAGTCGTCACTGCGTTCTCCAAGCAAGGGACGGCTCCGCTGTTGATGGTGTCTACGTACATCTCCACCAGACTGCCCAGCCCTGACGAACGCATAATGTTGAGGGAATAAATACATAGTTCACATTCATTGTTTTCACAGGATTTATGAATCAGCATCCCAAACATCAAATCCATTCTACTTATCTTGAAGTGTTCTTTTCCTGCTCCTCCTCCTTCCCTTCCTCCTCCTTTTCTTCTCGCTATCCCCCTCTGGCTTTTCCTTCTATTCTTCCTTTCCCATCTTGCTCTCCAAATCCTTCTCTGTATTACAACATGGTTCTTGTTTCTATTCACCCTTTCTTTTTTTTTAACTTTTATTTAATGAATATAAATTTCCAAAGTACAGCTTATGGATTACAATGGCTTCCCACCTAACGTCCCTCCCACCCGCAATCCTCCCCTTTACCACTCCCTCTCCCCTTCCATTCACATCAAGATTAATTTTTGATTCTCTTTATATACAGAAGATCAGTTTAGAATACATTAAGTAAAGATTTCAACAGTTTGCTCCCACATAGAAACACAAAGTGAAAAATACTGTTTGAGTACTAGTTATAGCATTAAATCTCAATGTACAGCATACTAAGGACAAAGATCCTACATGAGGAGTAAGTGCACAGTGACTCCTGTTGTCGACTTAACAAATTGACACTCTTGTTTATGGCATCAGTAATCACCCTAGGCTTTTGTCATGAGCTGCCAAGGCTATGGAAGCCCCCTGAGTTCACTGACTCTGATAATTTTTAGACAAGGCCATGGTCAAAGTGGAAGATCTCTCCTCCCTTCAGAGAAAGGTACCTCCTTGTTTGATGACCCGTTCTTTCCACTGGGATCTCACTCATGGAGATCTTTCATTTAGGTTTTTTTTTTCCCCCCAGAGTGTCTTGGCTTTCCATGCCTGAAATACTCTCATGGGCTTTTCAGCCGGATCCGCATGCCTTAAGGGCTGATTATGAGGCCAGAGTGCTCTTTAGGACATCTGCCATTCTATGGGTCTGCTGTGTATCTCACTTCCCATGTTGGATCATTCTCTCCACCGTTCTCCTTGATAGGTGACAACTAACTGAGCACCAAAAAGGAAACCTGTTAAAGTGAAATGAACACTATGAGAAACGGTGACTTGATCAGCCCTCACCCTGACTGTTGATGAGCAACTTGATATGTTATCCCTCTTAGTATTTTTTTTGTTTGTTCTACTTAATACTATTGGTTGAATACTGTAATCAATACACAATTCTTCTTAAGTGCTGAAACTTAGCTGAAAAGTGATCACTGTTAAATATAAGAGTGGGAATAAGAGAGGGAAGAGATGTGCAATGCGGGACATGCTCAAGCTGGCTTACCTCAAACGGTAGAGTTAGAAACATACCAGGGGATTCCAATTCAATCCCATCAAGGTGGCATGTACCAATGCCATCTCACTAGTCAAAGTAATCAGTTTCTGTTCATAATTGATCATAATGATAGGACTAAGAACCAAAGGGATCAAATAAACAAGACTAGTGTCTGCAAATGCTAGCTGATAGAATAAAAAAGGGAAAGAATGATGTATTCACCCTTTCTATTATGGTTCTCAAAATCATCAAAATTCAAAATTAAATCATTGATTTTAAGGGATATCATTCAGAGCTTCCTAGAAAAATTCTTTTCCATTTAAATTAAGTAAAATTTTATTAAACTATGAAAATCATGTACCTGATGTGTCTTCATTCCAAATAAAATGCTAGTCCACTTATTAAATACATCCTCTGGTGTTTGGGACCAGATACACAACATGTTCAACTAAGCATGAGCTCATATTAGCAGGAGACTATGGTTATATGTCCATGAAACCGACCCTGTCTGTAGGCATAGGTTTAATTTTTATTACCAATATCTTGATGAGGTTGCATTGGATTCATGGACTATTGTTTATGTTCTGACTGGTATTAATTTCGACAATATTTTAGGCTTCCTCACTGAAAAACTGATTTTCTATAGGCTTTCTCACTTGCAGATTGCCCCATTAATAGAATTTTGTGTTGTATCATATTTAGATTCACTTCATGAGATAATTGAGGCCTCAGTAATTCCCAACATAGAGAAAACTTAACTAAGCAACATCATTTGCAGGTGTGCTAGGAGCATCTCCTTCTCTATATTCCTATACAGAAGCAAATGAAATGATCGACAAGCCCACAGTAGAATCACAGCTTCATCACACACACTGATCTAGAGAAAGTCGTGTTTGACACAGAGGAAACTCACGATTTCCAGTGACAATGATTCCCTGTCTCAGGGTCTTGGTCTTCCCATGTGTGAAGATATAGGAGCAGAATTTTTCTGACTGCACCTTGAAATTCAATTCTAGTTGGTCTTCTGGCACTTTGTCCATATGGACCAAGACATTTTTATCATTTGTGGGCCAGTCAAAGACAAAGCACTTCCGTTCTGGAAAGAAATACCTGATACATTTTCTAGGCTTGTTGGAATTTTGGATTCTGGCATTCGTTTCTGTGAAATTATAAAAAAGATCATTCATTGAAGAGACAGCAAACAAAGGGCTAAGGACTTCCAGGAATCTCTGTGATATGGCAGCTCCCATGTCTGTAAATTGTCCTTTATCCAAATGTGCAAAGTAGTCATGCCAATATACACAAAGTGTGGAGAATCCTTTTTACACAGAGCTGAGACTCAAGGGAATTACTCTGTAGTGGAATGGAAGGTATCCACTTCAACAGAGAAAACATAGCACGGATCCTTTTTTTCTTGTGTTTTGTTGGGTAGAGAGACAATTTTCAAAAGATTTTGGAGAATCAATTAACAAATATTTTCAGACACTTATTTCAGACACATATTTCTACATGCAGTTTCATGTCAGAAAAGAAACAAGAACTTTAAAGTAATGCTGGAAATAAGGATGTGATGATTTTAAAACAGCATGAGAGCAGAAAACATTCAGGTCAATAGTGAAAAATGATTCATAAACATGACCAAAAATAATCTGCACCATTTATTATTTTGTAGCCTACTTTAGCAGTAACCTTCAATGTAAAGCTAATCTCAATAAAATTTGGAGACCACACTAACTCTCAAAGTCAGCTTGTATTAGAATAGACAGACACTGAAGAGGGATTCTGTGGCATATATTTTGTTCAAAATAAATAGCTATTAAAAGCATCAATAAGAAGGAAATAAGGGGATAGTCCCTCTAAATGCTATTACTTCTCTACTCTTCTAAATACAATCTGTGTAATAAATTGATAATACTAAACTGAACAAACATTGCCTAAGGATGAAGAAGTTGGTGTTATGAATAAGAAAAAATGACTGTATCAGTGTAGGCACATAGCAATATTTCTTCCCTGTACTATTGAAGATAAAACCATGCATCTATGAATGATCCAGCATTCAACAGTACTAAAACATAGCTAGTGAAAGTTCTTTTCAAGAAATAGGTCATTGGATTCATTTGATTACATAGTGATTCCGTGTTTAATAACTCCCAGGTTGATCTATATTTCTCAGAATAGAGTAAGAGAAATGCTTGAACTTACTAGGTATCACAGATAGATGAGTCTTAGAAGTAAAAGCACTTATTGCAGTTCTCACTTTTTTAATTTTACTGATTGGACAAAATTTGCTGATGCAACATTGAACTTAAAATTTCCTCATTGAGTTTAAATCTCATCCTCTAAAAATTTTCAATAATAATTTTTAAAATCATGCCCATCCATCAGTCACCAGTCATCATTAGCTTGGGCTTCAATCCAGTCTCAGAAAAAAAAAAAATATTTCAAGTGCCATTGGACAGTCCTGCTTGACCCCACCTTGTAACTAAATCAGCCATCCCCAGAGCACACTCTGATACCTGGAATCAGCTTCAAGGCATTCTCAAGGTACTCGTCTTCTGTGATGGGCTGTCCTTTCAAGTTCAGTTCCAGGGTGAAATCCCGCACAGCCCAAACAAAGTCTGGAAAGAAACTCACAAACTCTGCGGAGTCCTCTACCTCATCAGATGGGGGAGAAGATCTTGCCCTGATTAACTCTGTGAGTTCAGTAACAAAGCTGAAATCTCAGTTAAGGAAAAAAAAAAAAAAAACTACACCACAAATTCTACATCTCACTTAGAAACAACTCAGAAAAACACTCCCCTTTTCCCTGTGTCCACTCTTAATGACCCAGGAAAATTTAGTTACATAAAGAAGAAATAGTCTCAACTGCCATTCTCCTAAGCTCAGTGAAATATGGAAGTTCCATTTCTGGAAGGATACTACAGCTGCTCCAGGGCCTGGTGGTTGATGGTGCCCAGGCTGTTGTAGACAAAGGCGCTGCTCAGAAGCACGGCCAGGGCAAAGATCCAGGAGTCATTCTTAGGGTCTCCCTGGGAAGTCCATTAGAACAAGGGACTTACACATCTACTCTTCATTTACTCATCTGTCATTCATTTGGCTGCTTGTTCACACTTTGGGTATATTATAACTGAATATTAGGGTAAATAACAAATTTCAAATATAATTCAAAAATGAAATGCAGTCTTGATATATTAGGACCACACTCTGTATAGATATTCAAATAACTGAATGACACTGTTACTGTCCAAGTATTTAATAAAGTGCTTAAACACAGGTGTCTACTAGTAAGTATAGAAGTATCTCACTGTAAACTTTATTCTTAATGATTAATATAACATGGACACAAATCCTATGCAATAAGTTCAACAACTATTCACCAGCATAGAGCCTGCATTTGTTTTGTGCTTATGAAGTTCCATATGACAATTTTTACCTCCAGAATATGATGTTATAGAGCAAATACATGTCACTATATAAATGTAACCAAAATGATAATCCTCCCCATGAGTGGAATCCAAAGTTGTCCGAGACCAAACAACAAAACAAAGGTGAAGATACGGAGGCCTATGGATGTGAATAATTACTGTGAATTCAGAATGAGTAGGGATTCTGTGTGACTGGGATATGATGGCAGTAAATAGAAAATAGCTGAGATTTGAAGAGTTCATAGATAGAAAAAGGGTTTGTAAAGATGAAGGGATCCAGCAGGCAAAGAACTAACAGAGGCTAAGTTGGAACTTTCAGCTCATAGTCACATAAAGGCATTACAAAATTATCCCACTTGATGGAAGTGCTGAGTACACAGGCTGGAATGGGAGGGGAGGCTGGAAATGAGATTCCTGTCAAGACGTAGAAAGCATTACCCTATCACAGTATGAGTCACAAGGTCTGCCAGTAGTATCTTTTGCACCACTTTATATTTTGTTTTGCTTTGATCCTTTAACAAATTAAATTACATGAATAGGTTTATGGAAAGTATTATTTATTAAAAATCAATAGACCATATTGGTTATAATTACATAAAGATCAATAGTTTAAAACTGAATTTTTAAAATCAATTTCTAAGTTGGTGCTTTCTCCCATCATAAGAAAAGCCAAAGATCTATTGCTGCTTCTTGTAATTTAGACTGAGACTCATAAATAAATAAAAATAATGATTGTACCTAATACTATGAAGACAAAATGCTTAAAATCACCCAATACATGATTTTTTGTTGGGGGAGGGTACAGTTCATGGTTTCAAAGAAATTAGTTAAGAATTGATCATCAAAGCTCGGAGAGTTGGATTAAAAATCTAATAATAAACAGAAGCTTTTCTAAAGATGATTTAAACAGATTTCTTCACAGAAACCATATTTTCAAAGTCGCTACCTCCAACTCAATCAACCTCCCATTTTTTGTAGATTCAATTGATCTAATGGAATAGAACTTTCTCAGGAAGCTCTTGCTAACTCAAATGATTAGATTGGTTTCCCACTTTTTGCACTGGTGCTACTCTGTGTGTATTGTGTTGTAGTCTCTATAACTAGGCTTGACCCATTACTTTATTTACAGTTTTATCTTTAGTACTTAGTGCAGAGTCCTGGAACTGACTTGCTCATTTGTATTCATTAAATTAAATGATTACTCCAGCATTAAAAGTAAGAAGAATCTCTTTTCATCATATATCAAAGTGTTTGAGGTTACTAAGGAAGTTTGAAGAAACAATTTCACCTCTTTGCTCATTATTGGATTTGCATTTAAGAGAAATATGTCAGAAAAAGTGAAGTGATATGGCAAATTAAAATGTAAGAGCACAGGTGAGAGTAGAGAACATTCTGGACCTTACCTTTTCCACATCTCTCTTCATCACATATCAAAGTGCTTGAGGCTACTAAGGTAGTCTGAAGAAACAGATTTTTAACTTCCTGGCTCATTGTTGGATTTGCAGTTTAGAGAAATGTGTCAGAGAAAGTGAAGTGATGTGCCAGTTAAACTGTAAGAGCACAGTTGAGGGCAGAGAACATTGTCTGGCTTACCTTTTCCACATCGCCCAGGCCCTCAGTGTCCAGGAGGACCAGGGTGTGGTTTGGCTTGGAGGGGTGGGGCACGCACCACATCCAGATGCCCTTGGTTTCAGATTCTATGGTGGAGCCCAGAGGGAAGCCTGAAGGGAAGAGGACAATTAAAAAACCCTGAGAGCAGGCTGATGGGGTGGCCAGGGTTATATTCTTAGAAGTTTTGCTGAGAGAAACATGAAAGATACCCAAGACTACAAACACTATAATTCCTTGTAAATAAAGTGCCAAAAGAAAGACCAAAGTGCACTGATGTTAGAGTGTATACACAGGCTGTAGAACTATTTTGAAAAAGCAGAGCCATCAGGCAAGAAAAAGAAATTAAAGGAATACAAATTGGGAAGGAAGAACTCAAACTATCCCTCTTTGCAGATGATATGACTCTTTACTTAGGGGACCCAAAGAACTCTACTAAGAGACTATTGGAACTATGGAATAGCTTGGCAAAGTAGCAGGATATAAAAATCAATGCACAAAAATCAACAGCCTTTGTATACACAGGCAATGCCACAGCTGAGAAAGAACTGCTAAGATCCATCCCATTCACAATAGCCACAAAAACAATCAAATACCTTGGAATAAACTTAACCAAGGACGTTAAAGATCTCTACAATGAGAATTACAAAACCTTAAAGAAATAGAAGAGGATACCAAAAAATGGAAAAACCTTCCATGCTCAAGGATTGGAAGAATCAACATCATCAAAATGTCCATTCTCCCAAAAGCAATTTATAGATTCAATGTGATACCAATCAAGATACCAAAGACATTCATCACAGATCTAGAAAAAATGATGCTGAAATTCATATGGAGACACAAGAGACCTGGAATAGCTAAAGCAATCTTGTACAATACAAACAAAGCTGGAGGCATCACAATACCAGATTTCAGGACATACTACAGGGCAGTTGTAATCAAAACAGCATGGTACTGGTACAGAAACAGATGGATAGACCAATGGAACAGAATAGAAACACCAGAAATCAATCCAAACATCTAAAGCCAACTTATATTTGATCAAGGATCTAAAACCAATTCCTGGCTCTTGGCCCTTCTCTCCTGATCGCTCTCAGTTTCTCTCTCTAGCCTCCTCCTCTGGGCTCTTGGCTCTTGGCTCTGCTCCCTGCTCTCTCAGTCCTTCTCTCCTGCGCTCTCTTGGCCTCTCCTGGCTTCTCTCCTCTCTCTTATCCCTCCTCTGTCTCTCTCTCACAGTCTCCTTCTCTCTTTTTCCTTTGCTGCCCCTTCACTCCGGTCTGTAGGGTGTTCCCCAATAAACCCTTTCCCTTACTCCGGTGTCCGGTGTGCTTTGCGACAGCTAATATTAAGATATAACATTGGTGCCGTGACTCGGATAGCCTCATATTGGTAATCCAGTGTCCCCCAGTGCTCTGGGGTCCTGGATTTCTGCCGGTCACAAAGCACACCTCTGGAACTCTTTCCAAGCCACTGAACGCTCTGCGATCTCCATCCACACATCGGCCTTCCAAATTTTGAGGTAAGACATGGAATGAAAATCCCTCACGGCGACTTCTATTTGAGTGGTGGTCTACTGTCGGATACTCGCCTGACTACTCTCATAAAGGTCGTAGCACTGGACTCTAGCCACCACTCCTACTTCTACTTAAGGCCTTTAGCCTCTACGGACACTGTGTCCAGGCAACAGTGGGTGCGAGTGACGACTCCATCTCTGTTCGCCTCTTTACAGGCGAGGCCCTGGGCTCCAGCGGGCACTTGGGTGACGACCCCGCCTTCTGTTCCCACATTCTTTCATTAGTCAGATAGCGGGAATGCAAGGACGCTTGCAATCCACGGATCTGACTCTACAGGTCACAATGGGAACTCTTCTCTAACCGCGTTCCGTCTGATGGTCCCTCTCAAATTGGCCCCAGCCCTCAAAAAGTGGCCCCTCCATGGTGGCGCATTTGGCCCTGAGGGATCAGAAGTCGGAGTAGTTTGACCCTGATAACATCTTATCACTTCCATGAGCGGTCGGGAAAATGGAAGGAGATTCCATATGTTCAAGCCTTTTCCTATCTTCGAACTAAACCTTCCCTGTGTACTTCTTGCTCTCCCACTCAGGTCCTTCTGGTCTCCAAGATTTGCACTAGGGGTCAGAGGCCTGAGCAAAAAATCCTTTCTTCTGCCCCATCCTGTTTCTGCCACTACCACAGCTTCCTTTGATCCTGCAGATGACTTCCTCCCTAGCTCCTATCCCCACTCACTGTATCTCCCCCTCCCACCTAGGAATTCTTTATCTCAGAGCCCAAAGTCTACTATCTCTGTCTTATCAGTTTGGGAATGGCTGTCTTCATGGTTTTCAACTGGTCTTTTGTCCCTCTCCTGTCCCAGTCTTACCATAAGAATAGCAAGGGAATGGTAGTCCCATCCTTTTGGGCTCCCTGCTGATTGAGAAACAAATTAGGTATCCCACCCTTTTGAAGGCTCTTGTTTTATCTTGAGCAAGGAAAACAGGCAAAGCAGGTTTCCTGCATGGACCTGGCCCACTGTAACTAATTTTTCTTTGAATCTAGGAAGATCTACCTAGATCTACCTTTAAAAATACTGCTTTGTAAAATGCTGAACTTATTTTGCAATTTATTTTGACAGGTTTCTGGGTAATCAGTACTCAATGAAACAGCAATGGGTAATTAGCACTTGTTTTAGATGAATGCAATTTTAATTTCAATTTAATTCAGATAAAAATATATCAGCATCCTAAGTCATTTAAGTGTAACTGCTAATTTAAATTGGGTAAAACTTTTGTATACTCAACATATTATAGTCTATAAAAAACTATTTGGGTTAGCTTACAAACTGTCTATGAAAATAGTTCAACACTGTTTAAAGTAACTCAGGCTAAAACTTGATGCATTACCTTAATCTTAATTTGAAGATTTTTAACAGTTTATCTCAAAATGTAAATCAAGGACATTGGCAGATGGAAAACATCACAAGTATACTAATCTATTCCTCTTTAACATAAAATTGAAATCTGATCCCTCTGTTAAAGCAATGTGCTAAAGTAATCTATTATATTCTCTTAATGTCTGTTAAATTCTAATTGTTTAAAAACAGCTGAATTTTTATTAAGAGCTATGGGTTATTTAAATATGTGCTTATTTTCAAACATTTAAATAATTACCTTGTAACAATGATCAAATTTGGTCTATATTATGTTATGATGTTAAAGAATCTTACTTCAACCAGATATTTTGGATTTTGAGCCTTCTTGACATTCTTGACAGGCATTCAAAAAATCAAAGTTTCAAATAATTTGGACTCTGAAATTTCCAGTAAATTCTGGACTTCGGTTTTTCCAGTTCGGGCCCAACTGAAAAAATCGAAGGACTTATGTCTCTCATCTTGTAGAGACACCAATTAATCAGGCTATTTGTATTATATTAGAAGTACTGTCAAGATGTGAAGTGGTGCTAACTTTTAAGTTTCTATAATATAAAATGGCACTAATACAAATGTCAGAATTAAAAAGTCTAATAATCTTGTGTTACTAGACATAATGGTTATCTTAATGAGAAAGCCCCAGAGGCCTAAAAGAGTTCCGTGCTTTGTAAAATCCTACAGGTGCTTTCAGAAATACTGTGTGCAGTAAGCAAATGCCTCTTATTGGTTAATGAGTTTATAATATTAAATGTGGCAACTTATAATCTTTTGTCATCCACAGTTTGGTATATCAGATTTGTTGCTCATAAAACTAAAGCATTGTTGGTTCTGTGTTTAGCTGTCTTCTTATAGGTTCTGATGAACTTTTTCCAGCCACATGTATTGTATTCAGTACTTTGGGATGACTCTGTAAACAGATGAAGCCAATAATATATTAAAGGTACCAACTGTGAGAAAGTATGGTTGGCTGAGGTTACTAAAACAAAAAGTAATTCAAATCAATTGGTAATTTACAAAAGCAATTAGATTTTTTAAAAAAGCTATTAAAACTGCTTTATTGTTCTATCTGTCATGTTGTATGTGTATACATATTGTATGTCTGCATGGGAAAATTTACTAAGAATTTTATTTTAATTAGCTTATAGATAAGATTGTCCATAAATTTAAACAGCTAAAATAATTCAAAGATATATTTTAATTCATGTGACCTGAATCTCTGTATCATATGTTTTAAACTTGTTGATAGAAAGAAACTAAAAACATTTTATATGCTTGTGCTGAAATTTGCTGGTTAAACAAGTTACATCATGTTAGATATTTAAGAGATGCTTCCAAATATATGTATTAATATTTATGGAAGGCATTGGGCCTTCTGGTAAATGTTTTCTTAAGTTGTTATCTAATGGTTAAAACTGCTTTCTAAGTTTTCATGTGACATTGCTATTGTCAGTAAGCGATCTGAGACTGGCATCCCTATTTCTCTAGTCTAAGCCCAACTTGTTCTCTCGTTTCTCTATTCTCTTCGAGGTAGGAAACTAATTCTATTATGAAGGAATCTCCAAGATTCAAAATTTGATTTTAGATCTTATAAAAAGAGATGGCTAACACATTTCTGTAATAGCATAGCCAAAATAAGAGCTTAAATTATAATTTCTTAGCTAGATTTACTTCGCCATCAGCGAGGTAAACAGTAAACAGGAAAGCCTCCCTTTCAGAAGAAAGGGAAAGAAAGTTTTAAAGTGAGAATATAGTTTTCCTCATGGGCATTCTCTGTCTCAACATAAACTACTACAGAACATGCCTGTGACTACCAACTTCTAGTTTAGGCCACTGAAGATTAGAGATGGGACTTGAGCACCCCCTTGACTTGCATCCTCTGGTCTGCTTTAACAAAAACCAGGAGGAAAAAAAAAAAAAGCTAGGCATCAGAAGCAATGGGTGGCAGGCCTGTTAATGGCTGCTCTGTACAGTGGTCTGCCCTCAAGGAGACCCAACAGGCCAGTCCACTGCAGTGGCTTTCAGTGTGGAAAGCCTGGGCTTCAGCAGAAGTCAGTTTATGAAGAGCCCTGGGAGCTCTGCAAGCCAAGAGTTGGGTCACTGGAAATGGACCTGCCCTGGAGTCGAAGGATGTCCAGGTCAGAGCCACAGATCATATTGGCTCTAAGCGGAAAAGCCCTTCACTCAGCCCAGCTTTCAAAGTGACCACTGCAACTGAGGAATTGGCCAAATAGGGTCAGTAACATTGCAGGCAGAACTGTATATTTCCTGTTGGAGTTGCCACTTGCTTTACCTGGCCAGCTCTCCTCCCAGGCCAGCTAGGTAATGCAAATCAACAGGGTGCCTTCCCCAAGGAGGATCACACCTCCCTTAGGGTGTAGGCTATATGAAGAGATAGATGAGTCTAAGCCTCACAATTTACAAGGCTTTAAAGCCCACCCGATTATTTTCAAGCCCCTTCTGTCAGGTTCTATTTGCCTCTCAATCAGAAAACTTATTTTTAGCTTAGACAGCACCTTTCTTAGGTTCTCTAATAACAACTCTGTCCTCTGTATCTAGCCCACTTGAGCCTCATTCCTTTGTAACCATAGCCTCTACTCTACCACCAATGGCTCTACTCCCAACCTGTGTGTACTGATGGTCCTCTTCCCCACTTAGTGTTGTATGACTGTTCAGAATTTCTCTACAGACAAACCCCACTACCTGCAAAAGTTAGTGGCCTTTCTCCCAGTCTTGCTGGAATCAGCTTTAAGCAACATCCATCAAACTGTCCTCACAAGGGTCCAGAGACCCCCTCCATTTCCTCTCTATAAAATCCTCTTACCTGGTTAATGCTACTCTTAGGATCATTGGTTACTACTCTCACCCTGTCTTCTATACTAAGAATGTCTAAGTGTTTACAGCAGGTGATAATGGAACAAACGAAGGCCTTCAGCAACCAGGCAGTCAACCAAATGCTGCTACAGGGATATACTCGGCTCCCCACCCAGGAGACAGCGGCCTGAGACATTGCCCCATGTCAGCAGGAAGTAGCTCTAAAGACAGATCATCGTCCCTCTACCCCTCTTGGACTTTTGGGACTAATGTAATCCCATACAAACCTTGCTTTATAAAAAAACAAAAGAGGGGAATGTTAGGAAACTGGCGCAGTTTTAGCCAGGTGGCTGCATGGCCCAGCTACCTGAGCCAGGCTCCACCCCCATCCTAATGGGATTGGCTGCTCCTGCTTCCCTGCCCACCCTCAGGCAAAGTTTTAAAAGGGCCTGTTCCTGAACACGTGCTCTCTTGGCCCTTCTATCTGGCTCTCTCTCGGTTCCTCTCTCCAGCCTCCTCCTCTGGGCTCTTGGCTCCTTCTCTCCTGCACTCTCTTGGCCTCTCTTGGCTTCTCTCCTCTCTCTTCTCCCTCCTCTGTCTCTCTCTCTCACAGTCTCCTTCTCTCTTTTTCCTTTGCCGCCCCTTCACTCGGTCTGTAAGGTGTTCCCCAATAAACCCTTCTCCTTAAAAAAATAATAAAATAAAACCAATTCCTGGAGTAAGGACAGTCTATTCAATAAATGGTGCTGGGGAAACTGGATTTCCATGTGCAGAAGCATGAAGCAAGACCCCTATCTTACACCTTACACAAAAATCCACTCAACATGCATTAAAGACCTAAATCTATGACCCGACACCATCAAGTTATAAGAGAACATTGGAGAGACCCTGCAAGATATCGGCACTGGAAAAGACTTCTTGGAAAAGACCTCAAAAGCACAGGCAGTCAAAGCCAGAATAAACTATTTGGATTGCATCAAACTGAGAAGTTTTTGTACTGCAAAACAAACAGTCAAGAAAGTGAAGAGGCAACCGACAGAATGGGAAAATATATTTGCAAACTATGCTACAGATATAGGATTAATAACCAGAATCTACAATGAGGTCAAGAAACTCCACAACAAAAAAACAAACAACCCACTTGAGAGATGGGCCAAGGACCTCAATAGACATTTTTCAAAAGAGGAAATCCAAATGGCCAACAGGCACATGAAAAAATGTTCAAGGTCACTAGCAATCAGGGAAATGCAAATCAAAACCACAATGAGGTTTCACCTCACCCCAGTTAGAATGGCTCACATACAGAAATCTACCAACAACAGATGCTGCCGAGGATGTGGGGAAAAAGGGACACTAACCCACTGTTGGTGGGAATGCAAACTGGTTAAGCCACTATGGAAGTCAGTCTGGAGATTCCTCAGAAATCTGAATATAACCCTACCATACAACCCAGCCATCCCACACCTTGGAATTTACCCAAAGGATATTAAATTGGCAAACAAAAAAGCTGTCTGCACATTAAAGTTTATTGCAGTTCAATTCACAATAGCTAAGACCTGGAATCAACCCAAATGCCCATCAACAGTAGACTGGATAAAGAAATTGTGGGACAAGTAGCTATAGAATACTATACAGCAGTAAAAACAATGAGGCCGGCCCCGCGGCTCACTAGGCTAATCCTCCCCCTAGCGGCGCTGGCACACCAGGTTCTAGTCCCGGTCAGGGCGCCGGATTCTGTCCCAGTTGCCCCTCTTCCAGGCCAGCTCTCTGCTGTGGCCAGGGAGTGCAGTGGAGGATGGCCCAGGTGCTTGGGCCCTGCACCCCATGGGAGACCAGGAAAAGCACCTGGCTCCTGGCTCCTGCCATCGGATCAGCGCAGTGCGCCGGCTGCAGGGCGCCGGCCACGGCGGCCATTGGAGGGTGAACCAACGGCAAAGGAAGACCTTTCTCTCTGTCTCTGTCTCTCACTGTCCACTCTGCCTGTTTAAAAAAAAAAAAATGAAACCTGGTCATTTGCAAAAAAATGGAGGAATCTGGAAAACATCATGCTGAGTGAATTAAGCCAGTCCCGAAGCGAAGAATATCATATGTTCTCCCTGATCGGCCACAGCTAACCAACCACAAAAAAGGAAACCTGTTGAATTGAAAGGGACACTATGAGAAGGAGTGACTTGATCAGCCCTTGTCCTGACTGTTGATGTACAATTTAATACTTTATCCCTTTTAGTATTTTTTTTATTCTGCTTAATACTATTGGTTGAACTCTGTAATTAACACACATTTATTCTTAGGTGTTGAAATTTAACTGAAAAGTGATCCCTGTTAAACATAAGAGTGGGAATAAGAGAGGGAGGAGATGTACAATTTGGGACATGCTCAACTGTACTTGCCCCAAATGGTGGAGTTAGAAACGTGCCGGTGGATTCCAATTCAATCCCATCAAGATTGCATGTACTAAGGCCATCTCACTAGTCCAAGTGATCAATTTCTGTTCACAATTGATCACACTGATAGGTCTAAAAGTCAAAGGGATCAAATAAACAAGACTAGTGTCTGCTAATACTAACTGATAGAATAAAAAAGGGAGAGAACGATCCAACATGAGAAGCAGAATACACAGCAGACTCATAGAATGGCAGATGTCCTAAAGAGCACTCTGGCCTCAGAATCAGCCCTTAAGGCACTCGGATCTGGCTGAAGAGCCCATGAGAGTATTTTAGGCATGGAAAGCCAAGACACTCTTGCGGGGAAAAAAAAAAAAAAAAGGACCTAAATGAAAGATCTCTGCAAGTGAGATCCCAGTGGAATGAACAGGTCATCAAAGAAGGAGGTACCTTTCTCTAAAGGAAGGAGAGAACTTCCAATTTGACTATGGCCTTGTCTAAATAAAATTGAAGTCAGCAAACTCAAGAGGCTTCCATAGCCTTGGAAACTGATGCCATAATCAAGAGTGTCAATTTGTTAAGTCAACAAAAGGAGTCACTGTGCACTTACTCCTCATGTGGGATCTCTGTCCTTAATGTGTTATTCAATGTGAAGTGATGCTATAACTAGTACTGAAACAGTATTTTACACTTTAGGTTCTGTGTCGGTGCAAACTGATGAAATCTTTACTTAATATATACTAAATCGATCTTCTGTATATAAAGATAATTGAAAAGGAATCTTGATGTGAATGGAATGGGAGAGGAAGCGGGAGATGGGAGGGGTACAGGTGGGAGGGAAGTTATGGGAGGGAAACCATTGTAATCCATAAACTGTACTTTGGAAAATTATATTTACTAAATAAAGGTTAAAAAATAAAAAATAAAAAGCAAGAGTGGAAGGAGTGTGCCTATGAAACTAAAATTTCAGGAGCTCTAGTTAGAGTGTAAGGAGGTATTATTAGGACAGTTTGGTGTCTGTGAAGTTTTGTTTCTTGATCCTGATTACATGGGCATTCACTTTATATTTAACTTTATGTATATGTGTATATTATATATTCTTCTGTATGTGTCGTAGTTCAAATATTAGAAAAAATTTAATATAGAAAGAGAAGGGAATATAATTTATTACGTCATGAAGCAAAACAGAAGGCATTGTAGCTCAATTTTAATATTCAATGTACATTAATTCTATGAATGTTTCTGAATATTTTCAGAATTTTATATGCTACTTGAATGAAACATACAGTTTGTGAGAACAGATGTAAGAGGAAAAAAGAAATAATAACTATCGTTCATCTCCTGAGCAAGTTATAGTGGGAGGGATCAAGAGGATCAGAAGGAGGTTGGAGCAGTAGTTAGGATGCTATTTGGGACAGCTTTTTCTGATATCAAAGTGCCTGAGTCCAAGTTTCATCTCTGCTTCTGATCCAGTTTCTCAGTAGTGCATAGCCTGGAATGCAGCAAGTAGCAACTCAAGTACTCAGGTGCCTGTGAATCCTGGATAGAGCTCTAGGTGCTTGTGACCTGGCCCATCCCCAGTTGTTGAGAGCATCTGGGACTGAAAGAGCAGATGAACGATCTCTGTCGGGCTATTTTGCTGCCCTCAAAAGAAATATAAATAAATGCTTAAAAGGTAAAGAAAATGAAGTGGAGTTGATCTTTTGAAAGACATAAGGAACTCCTCATTAATAGGCTAACTAATAATATTTTCTGGATACATGTGTGGTTGAGGTTGTAAATCTGGAGGGGACAATGAGAAGTTTTCTTCTTTGCAGGAGTCATGCTCTCCTTTCAGGTGACTCTAGACAAGGAATCATCAGCCTATGTTGTCACTGGTGCCAAGCTAATGACCCCTGTTCCAGGCCCACACTCACCATGGTTCTGTCTTGCCAGGCGATTCATGAGATAGGATTTTCCTGTACGGCATAATCCCACAATGGCCACCACCACCACAGGTTGGGATATCTGGTTAAGAATCTCCAAAGCTATGGGATTCACTTTCAGCTGCTCTTCCCAGTTTTCCACTAGACAGATGGGGGTCTTCATGGTGATATCAGTCGCCATGGTAACCTGTAACCCAAAAAAGTCATTGAGTAATAAAAGGATCCTGAAGCTGTTCCTATTGGTTATTCAAGTGTAATGCATGTCAGCTTTCTATTTATGCTCTGTATATGTCAACCTACAAAGTTTTATATATCTTTAAAAGAAAAATAACTCATCTAGAATGTCAACACCTGGTTACAGGTACCTTATATACCTTACTTCATGATTTTTACAAGAACTCTAAAAAAGCATTGCTCCA
Organism: Oryctolagus cuniculus; assembly: GCF_051225735.1. Classification (NCBI taxonomy): domain Eukaryota; kingdom Metazoa; phylum Chordata; class Mammalia; order Lagomorpha; family Leporidae; genus Oryctolagus; species Oryctolagus cuniculus. The sequence goes on from NC_142873.1 coordinate 82,461,095, forward strand.
ACTCTGGCTGTTGACTATACACAGAGTTGAGAGCATTGGTTACCAAAAAGAAAAAAAAAGAAAGAAAGAAAGAGAAGCACAAGACCTGTGCAGCAAACTCAGCAGTTAATATACTTTGGGGTTTCTGCAGTTCTTTTGCTGCTGAGCCTCATCATGGCTGCATTGAGGATAAGCTATGTTGTTGTGAAAATACACCAGTGTGGCATTCCTAACAAGAAGGCAGTCAGAGAGTATTTTTTAAAGATTTATTTATTTATTTTAGATGCAGAGTTACTAAGAGATGGAGAGACAGAGAGAAAGGCCTTCCATCCACTGGTTCACTCTCAAATGGTCGCAGTGGCCAAAGCTGGGCCGATCCGAAGCCAAAAGCCAGAAGCCAGGAGCCTTTTCAGGTCCTGCATGTGGGTGCCAGGGCCCAGGGACTTGGGCCACCTTATGCTGCTTTCCCAGGTGCATTAGCTGGGAGCTGGATCCAAAGTGGAGCAGCTGGGACTCCTCAAACCAGTGCCTATACCAGATGCCAGCATTGCAAGCAGTGCCTTAACCTACTACTCCATGGCACCAGCCCCAGTCAGAGAGATTTGGATGTCACTTATCTTCTCAAAAACAATGCTAAGCAGCATTTATGTGTTCAATAACTTTACTAGTGGTGTGGCCACCAGAAGGATTACTAACTTCTCTGCATCTCTGTTTCTTCTATAAAAGAGAAATAGTAAGCAGTGACAATCTAGTGGTCATTAAATAGCTCTTGAAGTACTCCTGAAACCATGCCTAGTTTACAGTGATTCCTATATAAACCATGCTTGAAAATAGAGTCTAAGGTAGCATGCAGATATTTCCTGAAGGGACGTGAAGAATTGGCTTTGGACAGAAATAGCAACACTAGTCCCCAGGATAAAAGCAAGCAGAGGGCACAGCCCATGGTGAGGATGAGCAGGCAGGTGCTGACCCAACAGAAAGGCTGACAGAGGGAGAATGGATCAGCCAAGAGGAACTCAGAGCTGTCCTGGGATGAACTGCCAGGGTTGAAAGTCTGGGTTTAAATCACCCATTGCCCATACTGTGAAACCGTGCTGTGTCCAAAATATGGGCTCAACCAAAATGTCCATCATCATATGAAAACATGGTATACACACACACACACATATATATACATACACTATCATACACACACACAAACACACACACAATGGACTATTGTTCAGCTATAAAAAAGAATACTATTCTGTCATTTCCATCAAAGTGATTGCAAATGGAAGACGTCATGTTGAGAGGAAAAAGCTGGACAAAGAGATAAGTGCAGCATGTTATCTCATGTACGTTGGAGCTAAAAAACAAAAACTAATACTAGGACCAAAAAAATACTAGAAATGGCTGTATGTACCAGTTTTGCTGCAAATATACTGTTATCAAACTTTGTTCTATATCAAAAATATTGTTAAAAATTCTATATCACTATAGTTTTCATAATCTGGGATTATTTTAAAATTCACTTTTCATGAGTGAAATTAACATTTTTTCATTTGATTATTGTTTATAGCCCTTGCCTATCTTCCTGTGAAATAAGTTCTCTTTTCTTTTAACTTGTTGAACTCTTTATTTAATATAGCATTATGCCTTTGACCATAATGTAAGTTAACAGTGTTATCTCAAACCTTCAAAGAAAGAGAGAGAGGGAGGAAGGCTGGAGGATAAGTATCATTATATTCTTAGAATCCTACCTGTGAACTATGTCAAATCTGCTCTCTTTATATTAATGTCACAATAAAACATTTTTAAATCATCCATAGCTTGGGGGGAGACCTTACAGTTGGACTTCATCTTTGTAAATTTCTCATCAAGGTTACAGGTAAGCAATAATGACTGCCTGATTTGCTACTGTAATACTGAGAAAAAGACACTCACTAAATTTTTTTAATATAAATGATTAAAATCCTTTTACCACAACAAGAAAGTCTGAAAATGTATTAGGATACGCCTCCTTGTTCTTTAAGTTGAAATTACCAAGAAATAATAACAATCCAAGATCTGTTAGAAAAACAAACAAAAGTTTTTAATAACCTTTCTTTGTATAGTTTCTCTACTTGTGTACAAGTGCTTGGGAGCAGAATTGGGCAGTGAAACTGGAGCTGTGCATTGTGTATTTGATGCAAAGCATTCTGAGCTATGTAACCAATGATTTGCTTTTACTTTTTAACAGGTTCTGGTGGTGCAGGTTAAGTGAGCTGTTGCTGACATCTGGGGAGTGAACCACTGCGTGGGAATCAGTCTCTTTCTCTCTGTCCTCTACCTCTTAGATGCTTAACCAAATCCTTTTTTAAAAATTATACATATTTTGTACCATGTGATGCTTTGATATATGACACATTGTGCAATGGCCAATCAGGTTAAACATAACTACCTCATGATACATTTATCATTTCTTTATGGGGAAAACCTTCAAATCTTTTCTTCTAGATTTTTCTACTTTTAAGAAAAATCTTTAGTACACTATCAGTATCACCCTACATACTGCAGAACACTAGAACTGCTTACTCTTATCTAAAATAACTTAGTACCTCCTAAATTGCCTTTGCCCACGCTTTCCTCCCAGCCGCTGGAAACCACCATTACACACTTAACTGCTGTGAGATGAATTCTTTGATTCCACAGGAGTGTGATCGCGGTGCACTGGTCTTTCTGTGCTGGTTTACTTCACTGAGCATAAAGAGCTCCAGGAGCAGGGTGGCGGGAGGTAGCCACCCCACAGCAGCGCCTCTGCCAGGTGCTGGATTTGGGTCCTAGAAAGGACTTCAGCTCCTTTGCACATAAGCGGGTAGGATCCTTCCCTTCTTGTTCTACTCAGAGCTCTTTGCTTGCAGCCCAGATTGGAAACCCTAGGAGCAGCAGGGCATCCTGGGCACAGCAGGCACAGGGCTGCAGCCTCTAAAATCCATTGAGATACTAAGGGGTCCAGAGAAAGCCCCTGCCGGCCTCGCACCAGGCCTGTGAAGTCCTCCTGCTGCCTGCGCCCACCACTCCTAAGTAGGCTGCGCTAGGAATTCATGGTGGTCGCCCTCAGTGAAGGGAAGGGGCCAAGGAGAAGAAGCACCTCCTCGCACTTACCTGACCAGGGCGCCACAGTCAGGGCCAAGTTCTCCTGTGCCTGCGCTCACCACTTGCCATCGCTCCTGATCTGGCTCCTCCTACACACACTGTTAAGTTGAAAACCACCGCTGTTCTCACCACCCAAATAAGGGCTGAGTGGAGGACAACCGAAAGCGAAATCATATGCTTTTCTTGGTAACGGTTGAGATGTTTGCTGTATTTTGCAGGTGGACAGGAAATCGTGGTTTCTAGGAAGAGGGGGTGAGGAAGTCTTAGGCTTCCAGGTTCTGAACCGCTGTGCCCCTGCTAATCCCTGAAGGAGCCCCTGTCCCTCTGTCCATTTTAGCACCCTTCAGTCAGACAAGAGCAGCCTCTGCCTCTAATGGCCACCACAGACACTGCCTGGGTAACACGCACACTCCTGGGCAAGCTGACCTCCCTGCAGGTCAGGGGCTTGCACAGGGGCCTGCAAGGAAAAGCAGTTCATCCTCCTGAGATCCAAACAGGAAGCACCTGGCATGGAGCCCTAGTGCAGGTGCCTGCTCTGGCGGCTGCTGGGGATTGCTGAGGAGACACAGGCAAGCAACCAGCAGACCGCAGAAAGGGCCCCTTCACACCTGCGCAGCCCTGTGAGGGTGGCTCAGGTAAGCTGAAGAACGTGTCTCATTGTGTGGATGTTTCCACAAAAGCCGACCTAAGTATGATTCAAATACATTCCCAGGTTCCTGTAGGGTGTATAATGCTTCCTGGAACTAGTTTCTCTCTTTTTTTTTTTAACCTGGGGAAAAAAGGGTGTATTTCCATTTACATGGCATAATTCAGTGAAGCAATATTTATAATTCTATCACTAGTGATACAGCATCCACACCATGTTTATACTTTTTATTTTCACAAATAAGAGATAACATGTGATTTTTGTGTTTCTGGGTATGGCTTACTTCACTTAGCATGATGATCTGAGATCTGCTTGGTGGTTGAATATTACAAGTAGCATTTCATCTTATACACACCACACCACGTGACTCATCAGTGCTGCCTCCCGTATCAGCATTAGAAGGAAGCCGGGAGCAGGAGTTAGAGCTGGGTATCAAAGCCAGGCACTCCAATATGAGACAGGGTCTTAACTGGCATCTTAACTGCTAGTCCAGATGTCCTGCCAAGCTTTGAACTTTCACATGCTGTTCTTGAAACATAACTCGTTAGATGTGCAAACACTCAGTGAAACTGAGGAAGAAACCAGAATCAAAAGTAACAGCAAGTCTTGTTTTTCAGTACTAGCTTGAACAGATTGGTCAGCTTCAGTGGATTGCAGAATGTGACTGAGTAGAGGGAGATGGAAGACAACATTTTTCTCCCAACTTGACCTGCAGGAAACCCAAGCCCTCTGTTTCCCTACCTCTGGAAGGATGTCACATGATCATTTCTTTGTACTACTTTCCTGTTGGCTTAAGGGTCCTTGTCATATGGATGAGCAGAAACTATCAGTTTTTTAAAAGATTTATTTATTTGAAAAGCAGAGTTACAGAGAGGCAGAAGCAGAGGCAGAGGGGGAGAGAGAGAAAGAAAGAAAGAGAGTGAGAGAGACAGAGAGAGAGAGAGAGAGAGAGAGAGGTCTTCCATCGGCTGGTTCACTCCCCAAATGACTGCAACAGCCAGAGCTGGGTTGAGTCAGAGCCAGGACCACGTGGATGCAGGGGCCCAGGTGCTTGGGCCATCTTCTACTGCTTTCCCAGGCCATTGCAGAGATCTGGATCGGAAGTGGAGCAGCTGGGACTCAAACTGGCACCCATCTAGGATGTGACATTGCAGGCGGAGGCTTTACCCATATGCCACAGCTCCGGTCTGAAATTATGAGTTTTCAACATCTTATTCCTTAGTCATTTATTGGCTGGCGTAATGAATGATCTGAAATTGTTTTTACAATATGTAACATAATCCTTTTAATGCATTCAATTTTATAAGTAATGGTTTAAAAAAGTAAATGGAAAATACAGATGAACAAGGAAAACTAAGAACTTTTCTCCTTAAAATAATGCAGGTCTGCTGCTTGGGAGATTTTTCCACAGAATGTTTCCACACATTCCAACAGATTTGTCCCCTGTGCTGCACAAATACCCACAAGTGTCCCTATCTGGAGGACACATTGGTATCCTGTTGTGAGCTCTGGCTTCCCTGGGATACACATTGTGAACACAAAATTTAGAGTAGTTACACAGATTTCCTCCAAGGATGCTGCAGATGACCTGAGAATAAATTGAAAGAGTCCCCTGATAGGTGGGAGCTGGAAAGTGGGAGTTCTTCTAAGCAGAGTTTGTAATCCAGCAAATTCTAGTTACAAATGTAACTATAGTCATTAATTTCTCTGTGATGAAAGTACATTTTTAAATGGAAGATTATTTATGTGGATACTTGAATATGAAGCCCTCTCTAAGTTGTGCAAATTGCAGGAACTGATGAAATCTGCCTTTTAATCAGGGAGAGGCAGAGTCGCGTGCTCATGACAGTGCCCTTCAGCTGTCAGATGTCACTGTTGTAGATGGAGCCAGAGCCCTGCCTCACGAGGCACTTGTGTACCTAATGGTCCCTGGGAGGAGCAAAGAGCATACTTGCTGAAAATGATTATGGATTAGAATAAGAGGTCTAACCGATCCTGTGTAACACTTGGTGAACTGGCCCCTTCTACATCCCACCTACCCAAATGACAGAATAGTTCCTTTTACTCTTCAGGTTCAGTTCAGAGTCCCTTCTTCTCGCTGTTTCTTTTAAAATGGTCAATGATAAAAGGAAGACCTTTCTCTCTGTCTCTCTCTCTCACTGTCCACTCTGCCTGTAAAAGAAAATTGTCTACCAGAAATTTTAAAGTTCATAATCTTATATTTTTGAGTGACTATGAGACAAAGAGGGACACCCAGGCAGACAAAGACAGAGATGGCTGCCATCTACTCATTCACGTCTCAAATGTCTGCAATGACTGCAGCTAAAATGGGCAGGCTTTTCTCTTTGCTCAGCTCACCTTCTCAGCCAGGAAGCTGAGTATTTATGCAAAGGATAACAACTAAAGTCATTGGCAGGTTTTGCATGAAAGCAAATTCTGGTACCCATATCAGGACTCAGATGGAAACTTCGTCTTCTCTCAAATGAAATGCAAAGTGAAAGCGGGCAAGGTTTCCTTAAAATGGAGTTGATGCCCAGAAATCAGTTGTCTTCTAATTATATCTATTGTTTATCTCAGGCAACCAGAACATAGTTCCAGGGACAATTGAATGTTTTGTGAATGTTTATTAGTAACAGAGCTTTCCATCTACCATCCTACTCCATTCCAGGTTAAGCAAATCTACTGCTGTGAATTAATTTAGAAATGTTGATGACCAGTGATTTGACTATTGCTAAGGAATATGTTTATAAATATGTTTATAAATATAATTATGTGTGTATGAAGATACTTCAAGTTTAGTAGTATTAGTGGTATTGCTATCCCATTTATGAGTCAATGTTTTTCATCAATTACAGTTAATTATGAATTTCTATTCATGAATATAAATTATTTTATAATTATTAAAATGCAGATGTATAACATGAGAGAGATTTCATGTAAGCAAAAATCATTGATTTCAGTAAATAATTTCTAAGTAATTCTTATTTATTTAGGATTTTTTTTAAAGATTTATTTATTTGAAAGAGTTACATAGAGAGAGGAGAGAGAGAGAGTTCTTGCATCCAATGATTCACTCCCCAATTAGCTGCAACGGCCAGAGCTGTGCCCATCCGAAGTCAGGAGCCAGGAGCTTCTTCCGGGTCTCCCACATAGGAGCAGGGGCCCAAAGACTTGGGCCATCTTCTACTCGGGCCATAGCAGACAGCAGGATTGGAGGTGGAGCAGCCGGGTCTCAAACCGGTGCCCATATGGGATGCTGGCGCTTCAGGCCAGGACGTTAACCTGCTGTGCCACAGTGCTGACCCCTTAGGATTTCTTTTCAACTATTCATTTATTCTTAGACACATGTTAAACACAAGCATTAACAATGGGCAAGGCACTGTCATGTTAGGGGTCTCTGGGCACAGAGGAATTATTCACATAAAAATAGTTCAGATGGTGTGTTGCCCTGCGCCTCCCAGTGTGCGGCCTTTTGGCCTCCACTCTGCCTCTGCTTTCCTGCTACATGCCTGTTCCACGTGGCACCCGGCCTGCTCTCTGCGGGTATGGACCCAACTTAGCTTCTAGATTTCTTTCTCCCCTTTCTCCTCTCCTCACTCCTGGGCGTTTCTCTCACTGAATGAAACATTTAAAACCTACCATGTAACCTGGTCTATTTGAGCTGGTATTCAGAATTCATCTCTGAATAGACAGTAAGAACCCACAGGATTATTAGTATCTAAAACTATTAATAAGAAAGGATGATATCATAATGGTGACCCAGATGGGTCCCTAAATAACAAAGGGACCTATTTTAAAAAAAAGATCAATTATGAACTGAAACTGATTACTTTGACTAGTGAGATGGCATTGGTACATGCCACCTTGATGGTATTGAATTAGAATCCCCTGGCATGTTTCTAACTCTAACATTAGGGGTAAGTCCAATTGAGCATGTGCTGAACTGTACATCTCCTCCCTCTCTTATTCCCACTCTTATATTTAACAGGGATCACTTTTCAATTAAATTTAAACAACTAAGAATAATTGTGTGTTAATTAAAGAGTTCAACCAATAGTATTAAGTAGAACAAACAAAAAAATACTAGGAGGGATAAAGTATTAAGTTGTTCCTCGACAGTCAGGACAAGGACTGATCAAGTCATCGTTTCTCATAGTGTCCATTTCACTTCAACAGGTTTCCGTTTAGGTGCTTGGTTAGTTGTCACCAATCGGGAAGAACATATGATATTTGTCCCTTTGGGACTGGCTTATTTAACTCAGCATGATGTTTTCCAGATTCCTCCATTTTGTTGCAAATGACCAGATTTCATTGTTTTTACTGCTGTATAATATTCTATAGAGTACATATACAATAATTTCTTTATCCAGTCTACTGTTGATGGGCATTTAGTGACCAGTTTCAGTTCATAATTCATCATAATGATAGGATTAAGAGTCAAAGGGATCGCACAAACCAGACTAGTGTCTGTTAATACTAACTGATAGAATTAAAAAGGAGAGAATGATCCAACATGGGAAGCAGGATATACAGCAGATTCATAGAATGGCAAATGTCCTTAACAGCACTCTGGCCTCAGAATCAGCCCTTAAGGCATTCGGATCTGTCTAAAAAGCACATGAGACTATTTCAGACATGGAAAGCCAAGACACTCTGGAAAAAAAAATCTCTGTGAGTGAGATCCCAGTGGAAAGAATGGGACCATCAAAGAAGGAGGTACCTTTCTCTGAAGTGAGGAGAGAACTTCCACTTGGACTATGAATTTGTCCAAATAAGATCGGAGTTGGTGAACTCAGAGGCTTCCATAGCCTTGGCAACTCATGACAAGAGCCTCAGGTGATTACTGACGCCATAAACAAGAGTGTCAATTGTTAAATCAACAACAGGAGTCACTACACTTAGTCCCCATGTAGAATCTCTGTCCTTAATGTGTTGTACTATGAGATTAATGGTATAAATAGTACTCAAACAATACTTTCTACTCTGTGTTTCTGTGTGAATGCAAACTGTTGAAATCTTTCCTTAGTATATACTAAATTGATCTTCTGTATATAAAGATAATTGAAAATGAATCTTGATGTGAATGGGATAGGAGAGGGAGCGGGAGATGGGACGGTTGTGAGTGGGAGGGAGGTTATGGGGGAAAAAGCTGCTATAATCCAAAAGTTGTACTTTGGAAATTTATATTTATTAAATAAATATTAAAAAAAATAAATAAGAGACTATTTATTAATATTTGTTTTGTTTAAAAGGAAAAAAAACACAACATGGTAAGAATCTTCTTCCCATGGCTTCTAACTTTGCTTATTTTTTTGCATTCCACCCCCTCCCCATCAGCATTTGCAATAATACATCAAAAGGCATTCTTCTCATATCTAGAAAACTCATACAGAAACATGATTTCCCAGATAAACAAAGCCATCTTCAATACTAAAGGCAGGCCGGCACCGCAGCTCACTAGGCTAATCCTCCGCCTTGCAGCGCCGGCACACCGGGTTCTAGTCCCGGTCGGGGTGCCGGATTCTGTCCCGGTTGCCCCCCTTCCAGGCCAGCTCTCTGCTGTGGCCAGGGAGTGCAGTCCTTGGGCCCTGCACCCCATGGGAGACCAGGAGAAGCACCTGGCTCCTGCCATCGGATCAGTGTGGTGCGCCAGCCGCAGCACGCTTGCCGCGGTGGCCATTGGAGGGTGAACCAACGGCAAAGGAAGACCTTTCTCTCTGTCTCTCTCTCACTGTCCACTCTGCCTGTCAAAAAATAAAAAATAAAAATAAAAAAAATACTAAAGGCAAAGCCAGCAGCATTGCAATATCAGAGTTCAAGACATCCTACAGCTATTATTATCAAAACAGCATGGTATTGGCGAAAAACAGACATGTGAGCTGATAGAAATTAATAGAAACACCAGAAATTAATCCACGCATCTACAACCAACTAATCATTGACTATTGAAGTTAAATCACTCTTTGCTGTTGGGAAAATTGGATTTCCACGTGCATAGGTATGAAACAAGACCCCTTTCTCTATACCCTATGTGAAAATTCATAGTTGCTCAAGAATATAAAGCTAAGATCAGAAATCATCAAATCACTAGAGGAAAATATGATGCAATGCATTGACATGGGTAAAGACTTCTTGGTTAAGATCAAAGAAACAAAGGCAATGAGAGTAAAAATATACATGGAATTATATGAATCTAAAGGCTTAATATCCAGGTTCCATAAAGAGCTCAAGAAACTCAACAACACCAAAATACATGATTTAATTAAGAAATGGGCAAAGGATTTGAACAGGCATTTTTCAAAAGGTGAAACTCAAATAACCAACAGACATTTTAACAAATACTCAGAATCACTAGCCAACAGGGAAATATAAATAAAACCAAAGTGAGGTATCATCTCACCCAGTTGGAATGACTGTCAGCTAAATATTAAAAAACAACAAATTCTGGCAGGGATGTAGAGAAAAGCATACACTAATACACTGTTGGTGGAAATGCAAACTGTTACAACCATTAAGGAACACACAATGGAGATCTCATAGAAAACTAAAATTAGATTTAGCATATGACCCAACTATACCACTTCTGGGAATATACACAAAGTAAATAAAATCAGCATATGAAAAAGTCGTCTGTACTCAAATGCTTATGCCATCTGAATTCACAATACCTAAGAATGATCCTCGATGTCCATCAACTGATGAGTGATTAAAGAAAATGGCATATATGAAAATGAAAGAATACTAGTCACCTATGAAAATAATGGAGTCTTGGCATTTACAACAAAATGGATGCAACTACAAGCCATGCTTAGTGAAATGAGTCACCAAAAATAAAAATATCATGTGTTTTCTCTAATTTTGTGGTACCTAATATACGGAAAGATTATAAAAATATTTAATGTATACAAGTGAAATTGACGTTTTTGGATTTGATTATTGTCTATAGCCCTTGTACATGTGTCTGCTAAACAGTGGTCTTTCTGCTTTTTACTTGTTAATCTCATTATTTAGTGCTGCATTAAGCCTTTGGTGTAAAGTAAAATAAAAATATGTTATTTCAAAATTTAAACAAGAAAGAAAGAAAGAGGGAGACAGGAGAGGAAGTATAATATTCTTAAAACTGTATCTATGAACTACATTAAATCTGTTCTCTTTATATTAATAAAATATATTAAAAAAACAAGAAAGAATTTAGGGAATCAAAAATTACTTGGAGAAACTGATTTAAACTCTTAAAGTTTTTTCCTAAAACCATGTAACTTCCTCTATTTGCTTTGAAAATCATTTGATTATCACTCTGTTTAAAAGAATGAGTATAATTTCATAGTAACATGTGATCTTTTTTGAAAAATTTTGTCCTATACTTGACATGCAGATTTACACAAAGAGAGATATTCCATTCTCTGGTTGACTCCCCTGATGACCAAAATGTCCAGGATTGAACCAGGCCAGGGCCAGGAGCTAGAGACTCCATCTGAGTCTCCCATGTGTGTTCAGGGGTCCAAGAAGTTGGCTATCTTCTTCTGCTTTCTCAGTCACATTAGTAGAGAGTTGGATTGAAAGTGGTGTGGCTGGGACCACAACTGGCACCCACAAGGGATGCTGGCATGGCAGGTGGTAGCCTAACCTACTGAGCTGCAATACTGGTACTGGGGTCCACAGGGCAATACCCCTTGACCCTATCTGCAGAGGCTTTGGCACTGTAGCAAATTTTGCTTGGCCTCTCATGCTTTCCTTTAAAATGTTTGTGGAAAACAACATGACCTCATAATTACTGTATTCTGCACATGAGCAAAATTGGCCAGCACAAGTAGCACCTGGGCCCCTTAGAATCATGAATGAGCTAAAGAGTGATTGAGTGGCTGAACACAGGGAAACAAATATGAAGGCAGTCCTGAGGAAACACAGGCAAGTGCTTCAATGCTCAATGGAACAATTCCATTCTTCCAGGCCTGCAGGACTTCCAGAATTGCAGATGGGAAGCATGCCCATCAAGATTTCCATCATACCATCCATGCCTTTTTTTCCCCATTGTTTGGTCACTTAGCACATGACTCAGTTTATCTACACTAATATATTCAACAAGCAGTTTATCCAATGCAGTCTCTTGTCCTAAACATTCTTGAGATTTGTTCCCTCTTTGGCCAGGTATGAACTTTCAAATCGTTTCACTCAGCTCTATTTTCTCCAATTTCTTATTATGAGATAAACTAGTTAGAAGCGGCCACTAATATCCATGCCACAGCCTGAACACTTTGCTGCCTTACAATCATTCACCAAATATGCTGGTCTATCATCTAAAATTTTGATCTTCCACAAAATTTCAGAGCACGTACATAAGAAAGCCAAGTTTTTGCCACAGTGTAACAAGTGTAGCCCTTGGTCCAGTTCCCCATAGGGTCACATCCCCATTTTCATCTGAAACCTCATGAGCATTGCCTTTGTTATCCACACATCTTTCAACATTTAGGTCTTCTGAACCCTCTCCTGGACTGGTATTAATGCTCTGCTTAAGTATTTTAGGTTTCTCTGCCCTTTGCTGCCAAACTCGCCCAATCATTTGCAATAAGCCCATGCCAAAGTCTCCTCCACATCTTCAATTATTGTCATCGTAATAACCTCACTACGATACCAGATTTCAATTTTACTATATTTCTGCTATATCAAAATATCTTAGACAATTAACTTTATTAACATAAAGATTCACTCAGACCTCAGTTTTGAAGGTCCAAGATCAGGTAACCCTAATGGCTTGAGCTCTGGTAGTGGTGGAACAAGATATTTTGGTGGAACACATATAAAGCAATTATCACTTGTTAAGTGGGGAAGTAGAGAGAGCTATGGAAGCAAACTCAGACTATTTTAATAGCCATCTTGTGAGAACCACCATCTGAGGACAGGCTCCCAATGCCTAAACACTTCCCACTAAGCGTAACAGTTGAAAGGTTCAACCACCTCTCTGGGGACCAAGGCTTTAAAATATGGGCTTTGAGAGGGCAGTCAACATCCAAACCACAGCAGTGTGCTTACAGGAGACTATATAACATCACTTCCTAATAATGCAGGAACACCAAGATATTTTGGGGATCATGGGATGGGACGTATTCACCCAGCCCAACTCTTGAGATATCATAGGCACAATATGATGCTGAGTCCATAGACACAGTTCCTAACATTTAAAGATTTGAAAATTCCAATTTTAGATTCTTTAACAAAGTCCAGTGAAAGAGATATAAAAAAGAATCTAGATGACCAACTGCCATTCTTACTGTTCTTATATAATTGATCAGGTTAAGTTTAATGACATTAAATTTATTTTGCAAGTAAATTGGACATGGTGTGATTATCTTTGCTAGAATTGATAAATTGAGACAGAGGATGTTTCAGAAGGGAAGCACTGTATAGCCATTGTTAGATTCTAGCTAATTGTTTTTGAGATTTCATTATTTATATACAATCTGGATTGAATCCTGAGTTCCTTTAGTTTCCTCCAATAACTGACTATAAGTCTGACAACTAGGGACAGTGCTGTGATGTAACCAGTAAAGCCACTGCCTGCGGTGCCCACATCCCATATGGGCGCCAGTTCTAGTCCCAGCTGCTCCACTTCGGATCCAGATCTCTGCTATGGCCTGGGAAAACAGTAGAAGATTGTCAAGTCCTTGGGGCCCTGTGCCAGTGTGAGAGGCATGGAAGAAGCTCCTGGCTTCGAATCAACATGGCCTCGGCTGTTGTGGCCATCTGGGGTGTGAACCAGCAAATGGAAGACTCTCTCTGCCTCAGCCTCTGGCTCTGTGTAAATCTGCCTTTCCAATAAATAAATCTTAAAAAAAAAGTCTCTCAACTAACATTGCCAATTTTGTCCCAAGTTTCTGATGTTGCATCATACACACAATAAAAGAACACACATAAAATGGATGTTTTCTGAAACCCTGCAAGCTGAAGCTGTTTGACATGATAAAGACTTATGAAAAAAACACCAGAAGAGTTGCCGTACCAGTGCTGGCATTGTGGCATAGCTGGTAAAGCCATCACTTGCAATGTCCACCATCCCAGCTTCTCCACTTCTAATCCTGAACCTGAATATTTGCACCCCTGCCCCCCTGTGGGAGACCCAGATGAAATTCTTGGTTCCTGGCTTTGGCCTGACTCAGCTTTGGCAGTTTCAGCCATCTGGGTATGAACCAGCAGATGGAAGATTTCTTTGATGTAGGTTTGATCAGATCCCATTCGCTCTCCTTAAAACTGCAGCTCCTCTGTCTTCACTGTGATCATGCCAACTCAAATCCTCGCTAAAGATTAATCCACTAAATTAAGACACAGAGTCAGGCCTGGCACAGGAATCTGGATGTAAAGACTTGGATTTCAGGGCCAGCACTGAGGTGTGATGAGTTAAGCAATAGATTGTGATGCCACCATCCCATTTGGGTGCTGGTTTTAGTCCCAGCTGCTTAAGTTCCAGTCTACCTCTCTGATAATATGCCTGGGAAAGCAGCAAAGATTATCCAAGTGCTTGGGCTCCTACACTCATGTGGGAGACCCAGATGGAGCTCTTGGATCCTGGCTTCAACCTGGCTCAGCACCAGCAGTTACATAAATCTGAGGAGTGAGTCGGATCTCTCTCCTATCACTCTCTGTACTCTGGCTTTTAAATAAAATAAATTTCAAAAGATTTATTTATTTACTTATTTGAAAGGCAGAGATACAAGCAGAGAGAGAGAGAGAGAGAGATCTTCCATTACTGGTTCACCCCCTAAATGTCTGCAACAGCCAGGGCTGAGCCAGGCCGAAGCCAGGAGCCAGGAGCTTCTACCAGGTCTTGCTATGTGGATACAGGAGCCCAAGCACTTGGACCATTATCCCCTGCTTTCCCAGGCACATCAGTAGGAAGCAGGATTGGAAATGGAGCAGGTAGGATCCAAATGCTCATATGAGATGCCGGCACTGAAGATGGCAGCTTAACCCGCTATGCAACAGTGCTGGCCCCAGTAAAATTAAAAAAAAAAAGACTCAGATTTCAATAATCACCTTTGTAACCAACATCCTGAAATATGATATTAGGAACTTTAAGCCTGATCAAATAAATAATAACCAATCTACCAATGAGTCAAGAAGGGGTGGAGCCCACTTTGCCATCTTAGATTTTCGGAACAATGTTCCATCCTATTGCTGACAGATCAAGGGAAGACCACGATTTCTGTTAACCAACCAGAGACCTGCACATGAGCTGATTTCATGCTATGCAATCTCAACTGTAAGATTCCTCATCTTTAATTCTTAAGAAAATCTGGGAACTCAGTGATAACTACCTGACTCCCTGTCTGAATATTGCAAAATTAAGCCCTACTTTCTTCCACCATCCTGACATTGTGATTGGATTTCTGTTACCATGTAAGTGGACCTGGTTTATAACAATTCCTCCAACCACTCTTAAGAGTTATTGTATAACAGAAATTCTTTGTTAAGATTCGCTTTCTGGTACCATATAAAGGTCTAATTTTAGTGGGGGCATACTTGGAACACCATCTCTGTGACATGAAACACAACTATTCAATTGGACTGCCTGTTACTAGGAATGGGAGACTGGTATAATGGCTCCTTTGTCACTCAGCAACTAACCTGACTCTTCCCTCCACAGCTACCAACTCAATGTGTAGTATGAAAACATCTTGGGGAATTTCAGACACATAAATATTGGGATCCTAAAAATGCTATTCAAAATTAGTACTTTGAGATACTAAGAACCAAAATTGGCACAGCAAGTCCAAGGTCTCTATAACTTCTTGCCCCCTTTATCAGGTGCCTCATGCCTGAAGTTCCCTTTCTGAATAAGGGACTATCTTCCAAAGGAAATGATATTGTTAAGAATTGACTGCCAATTCTCTAAGCAAACAAGGAAGACTATGTCGTAGAAAAGGAGACTGAAAATCTTTGCCTATTTTCACTAAATACATGCCTTTTCTGAAGACTGCTACCTGAGACCGTCTCTGCCTAAGACAGATTTTGTTCCTCATGCAGTTCCTCTGCAGGACTTCCCCTGGTGCTATCAGACCACCTACCAGAAACTACAAGGCTCTCTTTGGCCCAGTACTCAAAATGCTTTTTAAAACCCAAGGATCTTACCTCTCTTTGAGTCTTGTATCTTATGAGTCCCACCATACATACAATCAGAGTAAACTTATAAACTTTTTCTCCTGTTTAACTCCTGTTTTTCAGAGTAAGTTATCAAAATGTGGCCCTTTTGTGGATGCCAGGTAAGAATGTTGATGGGAGCTGGGCTGCAAGAGAGTGCCATGATGTGTTGGAGACTGTGGAGTTGAGTCTCCACATTTCGAATCTAAGATCTCAAAATACATTGTGATACCTATCCATTGATGTAAGGTTTATGGAGGTAATCTTCATAACAATGGCAATAAGACTGAATTGGAATGGGCCTTGGATATTATGGGCTACTCCAAAGTGTTTGGGTTGCAAGAAACCCTCCTTGGTTTTGATTTTATTGCATTTCAAGACCCCAGGGATTCAGCTATTGCCCACTAAGAGCTAGACAAAGAATGTTTTGTTGTTGCCACATAAGAAAACAGAAAATTTTCCTAATCTGGGGAAAGAAAGAGACATACAAGTGCAGGAAGCACATAGAACTCCTAATAGACATGACCAGAAAAGATCTTCACCAAGACACATGGTAGTCCAATTTTCAATAGTAAAACATAAAGAAAAGATCCCGTAATGTGCACAACAGAAATATCAGCTTATCTTCAGAGGATCTCCAGTTAGACTCTAAGCTGATTTTCCATCAGAATTCCTACAGGCTTGGAGACCATGAAGAGACATAATCTTTTACAAATGAAGGTGAAATAAAAACCTTCCAAAATAAACAGAAATTGAAAGAGTTTGTCACTACTCATCCAGCCTTACAAATGATGCTTAAGGATGGGCTATACACAGAAACATTATTCAATACTATGAAAGAATGTGAAAACAAAAAATTTCCTATTATAAACTACAAAGGGAATCCAAAGCGAACAATAGCAAATTTATGGGAAAATGGCAGGGCCAAGTTTTTATTTATCAATAGTAACCTTGAATGTAAAGAGCCTAAATTCTCAAAAGATAGAGAGGCTGGCATGGTGGGTAGTAGGATAAGCTTCTGCCTGCAGCACCAGCATTCCATATAGGTGCTGGTTTGTATCCCAGCTGCTCCTCTTCCAATCCAGCTCTCTGCTTATAGCCTGAGAAAGCAGTAGAAGATGGCCCACATGCTTGGGCTCCTGCACCCATATGGGAGATCCTAAAGAAGCTCCTGGCTCCTGGCTTCAGCCTGGCCTGACCCTGGACGTTGCAGCCACTTGGGGCGTGAACCAGCAGATACAAGACCTCTCTCTCCATCTCCTCACCTCAACCTTTCCTTCCCCTTCAGGTTATGTCCATGGATATGAATTTATGTTACATTTCTCCAGGAATAGACAATAAAATATTCACATAAACATTATACTCTGAAATTCAGTCATACAAATATATCCACTTTTCCTATCATTTTTTCACTTAGACAATCTTAAAGAGTTCTTATTTAAGTCCAAATAGACTTAGCATATTCTTTTATTATTGCTTGCTTTTTAATTTTTTAAACCCTCTTCATTTATTGATTTGAAAGTGCAGAGAGAAAGACAGAGACAGACACAGACAGAGAGACAGACAAGAAGGGTGGTAACTCTCCCATCTTCTTGTCCACTCCCCACATTCCTACAGTAGCTGGGGCTCTGCTAGTCCAAATGCAGGGCCTGGAACTCAGCCTAGCACTTCAAGGACCCCACTGCATAAGCCATCACCTGTTTCGTCTGGGGGTACACAGGAGCAAGAAGCTTGAATCAGGAGCAAATGTGGAATGAGTGTGTCAAGCAGCCGCTGAACTGCCACACCAAATGCACATTCTCTCTTTTTTATTGTTTTTATTTATTCCCCCTTTCATTTTAGTGACAGTAGAGTATCCCTTTGAAAGAATATACAGGATTTAACTTTTTATTATACAACAGAGACATTAAAGTCCTCTCAGAGTAGTCAGAAAGTGCTTTGGCATTACAATGACACTGCAACCAACAGACTATTACATATGCCACTTCAGCTTGGTATACAGATCTTTAAGAGAAATTCTCAAATGTGCAATTGGTAATTCAAGTACATACATTTTACTTTTTGATGTATAATTATGACTATTGACATTCACATTAAGAAATATGTGACTCTCATATTTCCCAAAACCCTTCCTTGTTAACTGCTGTCAGATATTTTTTTCTTGCCCTTCCTAGAGGTAAAAGGCACACCACACAATTTTACTTTGCACACCTTTTATTGTCATCTAGTTTCAAATTTTTCACAATTTCAGCTATTTAAACAAAAATGTGGTTGTAGCTCTACTCTCGCTGATGTACAAGGACTCATCACAACTTAAATAACCTCTCTAATGTGTAATACAAATTGCACATCTTTTCTTCATCTTGCCATGGCTTTTGGCTTCACTCAAATTATTTTTATGAATAATTTCAAATTTTGTTCCCATTTCTTCACAATAATTAATTCAATAAAAATTCAGTTTGGTCTTCTGTGGACTCCAATACCTGATATTCTTTAAAAACTGCATTTCATTTTTAAATTTCCTTGAAAGAAACTACTATGACAATTTTTAAATGAACAACATTATTAGGCTATTAAAACAAAAGAAGTCCAATTTTATATTTTCATTCCCAGAAAAATCAGTCTTTAGATTTTGAACCAAGAAATTTCAAAGGCAAACCAAATAACTTAGCAGGCCCAGGTAGTACCAGGGTGAATATGGTACCCAACGCATCAAGGAAACCTGTAAACCATGAGGATCCTCGGTTTTTAGTTGCTTCAATTTCTTTATTTAGCTCTCTTATCTGGTTATTTAACTCCTCAGCATTTTTTCTAAATCCTTCTGTAAGCATTTCTTCTTGGACCTATAAAATGGAAAGAATCCACACTTCAAAATCCCTGTTATTAGAAGTTAATATTTGTATTTCATGATGTCAGCAGTTAAGCATGTACATCTATTTTTCTACTATGTTAGAGTATTTTTAGAGGAATTTGTCCAATATACCCAGAAGTTTTGGCTTGAATAGTGGGAAAATCCATGGTTATATTTTGTGAAATTTTCTTACCACCATTTTCCCTAGGGTGGTGGGATTGTGTTACAGCCCATAGAAAGCCCATTGGGAAGGAATGTGGGTTAAATTCTAATTAACTCCCATTTCCACTGAGGTGGCACAGCTGAGCTCATCTGGCACATAGCAGGAGTTGCTGGTACTGACCGAGCGCCACGCTGGGACAAAGAATGTATGACACTCTAATCGTGCAGGAGGAATCCAGCAGGTCCAAAACAAATGGAGCAGATTCACAGCTTTCAGTGTTCTCTTATCAGGTCAAGTCTGAGCCTTTCAGACCAGCTATATTTGTTTTAAGTCTCTTTGAGAGTTCTGCAGAAATCTTAACCACTAGTGGACTAAGATCCCCTAGAAATGGGGCTGAAGGAGAGCATCTCTTACCGGCCCCAAACCCAGGAGAATGTCATTTGTGCCTCCAAAGTACAACACTCCAGAAGTGGCTGGAGTCTCCTAGATTTCCATGCTTCAGGGGGACCCAGGTGTATTTGAGGTTGCAGTGGGACAATTGTCTTTTAGGTTCCCTCTGGGATGACACCTGTGCTTGACATTGGGTCCCGCCCTTCCCAGGATCCAGAACACTGTCCCCCGGGGCACCGCCCAGCCCCGAGACTCACCTTCAGCTTGTGCTCCAGCATCCTCTCCTGCTCTCTGAGGAGGTCCTCCCTTTCCCGCTCCATCTTCTCCTTCAGTTGAGCGATGTTCTCCTGGAAGCTTCTCTCTTGAGCCTCTATCTTTTGCTGCATCTCCTGCTCCCTCTGTCTTAGCACTTCCCGTTCCTTCTCAGCGGCCTCCCTCTTGGCCTCCTCAGCTGTTTCACAAAGCATTAACAAGGGAAGAAAAACCGTTGAGTTCAAGACCAGGCAGCTTTGACAGCAATGCTATTTCCCCTGAAACAGCAAGAGCGTGTTTCAGAATGTGCCAGAAAGGCACTGACAGGCTTGGTGTGCAGCCCAACAGCCCTTGTTATGTTCAAGTCTAGCGGAGTACATGCTCCACAGTCAGAGGAAGCCTCTTGCTTCAGAAAAACCACCCTGTCCAATCTATAAGAGGGCATCATAGGAATCTCCCCGCCCCGCCCCACCGTCCTGTGAGCTGAGCCCGGCCCCGTACCTGCTAGGGCCTTCTCTCCATCAGAGAGAGCTTTGTCTGCCTGCAGGATGGAGTTCTCTGCTGCTGCCTGAGACTCCAGGAACCTCTGGAGCACCTCAGTTGCCTGGAGAAACAAGGAGTAAAAATACTTTAGACAGCAAGTATCTAAGTCTTCTGATGTGGAAATTATTGTTAATAAAAGTACAAATCTGACCCTGTGAATCCTGCATCTTCATCGGTCATAGCAGAAACTCCAAGCTCTTTGGTGAGGCAAGAACTTCCTCTAGGGCAACTTTCTTCCTGGCTCTGCAGTCTCCATTCCCAGCAATGCTGCCCACCACCCCCAGCCCCACTCCGAGGCCAGAGCCAACGAGATTTACGTGCAGTTTACAGACACGTGTCCACTTGGCTTGCAAGATTTGCACATTGGTTTTCCTCTGCCTGGATGCTCTTCTACCCTTTCTTATCTAGGATAACATCCATGGATACTTCAATATATGATTCTTACCTCCTCCAACAGGAAGATTTTCTAAGCTGCCTTCTGAGGTTTTTCTCTGAGGTTGTATTGTGGTATAATGGACAAATAACAACTGTGTATGTTTAAGATATAAACAAAGGATGTTTTGATGTATGTGTGCATGCATCATGAGGTTCTTTATATTAGGCTAATTAATATCTATAACCTCATATACCTTTTGTTTTTATGAGGTGAGTATACTTGAGATCTCTCTTAGCAAATTGCAAGTGTATAATATGCCAGTTTAACTGCTATCACCCTCATGTACTGTAGATATACAGAACTTATTCATCTCATAGATGAATGTTTGTAATTGTCGACCGAAATGATAACATTCCCTTTGCTCTCTGTTAATATGAGCCCAACCTCTCTTTTTTCTTGAGTATAAAAGAAAATCATGAGGTTAAAAAAAATCAGGGTTAAAGCCCTGGCCTGAAGCACCGGCATACCATATGGGTGCTGGCTCTAGTCCCTGCTGCTCCTCTTCTGATCCAGCTCTCTGCTATGGCCTGGGAAAGCAGCAGAAGATGGCCCAAGTCCTTGGCCCCTGCACCTGCATGGGAGACCTGGAAGAAGCTCCTGGCTCCTGGCTTTGGCTCAGTGCAGCTCCAGCCATTGAGACCAACTGGGGAGTGAACCATCAGATGTAAGACCTCTCTCTCTGCCTCTCCTCTCTGTGTAACTCTGACTCTCAAATAAATAAGTAAATCTTAAAAAAAAAAAAAAAAAAAAGCTGGCCGGCGCCCTGGCTCACTTGGCTAATCCTCTGCCTGTAGTGCCGGCACCCAGGGTTCTAGTCCTGGTTGGGGTGCTGGATTCTGTCCCGGTTGCTCCTCTTCCAGTCCAGCTCTCTGCTGTGGCCCGGGAGTGCAGTGGAGGATGTCCCAAGTGCTTGGGCCCTGCACCCGCATAGGAGACCAGGAAGAAGCACCTGGCTCCTGGCTTGGGCTCAGCGCAGCACACCGGCCGTGGCGGCCATTTGAGGGGTGAATCAACGGAAGGAAGACCTTTCTCTCTGTCTCACTGTCTCTCTGTCTAACTCTGCCAGTCAAAAAAAAAAAAAAAAAAAACTAAGTCATGTAGCATTTGTTTTTTTGTCTGCCTATTTCATTAGCATAATATTCCCCATGTTCATTCACATTGTCAGGATTTCTCTCTTTTTAAAACTGCATAGAACTCCTATAAAGGTATGTGTTAGCATGTGTGTAAACATACATAATAGTTCCTCCATCTCTTCATCCACTGCTGAGAGGTTAGGCTGTTTCCCTGTCTTGGTTGTTGTGAATGATGCTGTATTGGACATAAGAATATAAATAGCTCTTCAAGTTGCTGTTTTTATTACTTTTGGAAATATAAGACCACTAAAAGCTATTAAAACTAAATAAAGCTATTAAAACTAATAAAAAATTTTTGATGAATATGTAGGATATAAAATCAACATAAAATAATCCACAGCACTAACTGCTAAGGATTTGAAAAAGAAATCAAGGAAACAATCCTACTTACAATAGCATCAAAAAATAAAATCCTTAAGAATAAATTTACCAAGGACGTGAAAATCTATGCTCTGTAAGATTAACTCAGTGATGAAAAGAAATTAGAGAGATGAAACAAATGGAGCTATTTCTAAAATTCATTGCTTAGAGGAATTAATGCTGTAAAACGCTCGTGCCACTGAAAGTGCCACACAGCTTCAGTGCAATTTCTATCAAAGTGACAATGACAGCTTTTACGGAAAAAAAAAAAAAATGTATACGGAGCAGCTGAAACAGCCACGAACCACAAAAACAACGCTGCAGATACCGCACTTCCGGAATTGTGCCAGAGGCCTCTGTCTTTCCACTAGACGTGTTTCTAACTGACAAGATTCAAGCTGTGGTAGAAACCTTCCCAAGGGCAGAAATAGGAAAAGGGAGGCTTCTGTCCTGGGAGTGGAATGTGGCTGTTATCTGCTTGCCTGTGAAAGCTTCAGCTGCAGGCCCTGTCTGCTTCCATGTAACCAGTCAGGTTCTGCTTGTTCCTACAGAGCAATGATGTTAACTCTTGCCAGACAGCAGATGGCTCAGACTGTGTGTAAAAATACATATCTTCAGTTACTATGTTCCTATGTGCAGTACTGCATCAGTCCTGAGGCTAATACACTAGAATATCCAATCAAATGTGTACATGTAACCATATAAGGGAGAAAGAGAGGCTAAGACCAAATATTGGGAAAAACTCTTTGTTCTGGGCTCAGGATCTTGAATAAGGAATTCCACCTGTGCTTTATGCTGTCATAATAAAAGACTACTTCCAGTTAAGAGGCCTTCCTGTCTTGCCTCAGTACACAAATCCTGCTACAGAATCTCAGGTCTACAGCAAAGCTAGGGTGGTTTTTGTTTGTTTGTTTTTTTATTTTTTTTTATTATTATTTATTTGACAGAGTTGGACAGAGAGAGAGAGAGAAAGGTCTTCCTTCTGTTGGTTCACCCCCCAAATGGCCGCCACGGCCAGCACTGTGCTGATCCAAAGCCAGGAGCCAGGTGCTTCTTCTTGGTCTCCCATGTGGGTGCAGGGGCCCGAGCACCTGGGCCATCCTCCTCTGCATTCCCAGGCTACAGCAGAGAGCTGGACTGGAATGGGAGCAACCAGGACTAGAACCCGGTGCCCATATGGGATGCTGGCACCGCAGGCAGAGGATTAACCAAGTGAGCCACAGCACTGGCCCCCAAGGGTAGTTTTGATATTGGTATTAAAACATATACATAGACTAGTGGAACAAATAGAGAGTCAAGAAAAAAAGCCCATGTTTTTATGATCAAATAGCTTGAATAATGTTCAGGAAGACACATCAAGGAAAAATATTCTCTTCAAGAAATGGTGCTGGGAAACCTGGATACACAAAAGAATGAGATTGACCCCTAATTCGACATCATGTGCAAAAATCAACTAAATATTAATGACCTGAAAGTGTATAATTCTTAGAAGAAAAGATAAGGGAATAGATCTATGACATTAGCCTTGACAATGATTTTTTGGCTTTGATACTAAAAGCACAAGCAGAAAAACAAAAGAAACAACCAGGCTATGTTAAACTAGAAAGTTTCTGCTCATCTAAAGAAGCAATCAGCAAAATTAAAAGGCCACATACAGAATGAGAGACCACATTGGCAAACCATATATTTCATAAGAGGTTAGTATTCAGCTTATATAATAAGTCACACAAAATAAATAAGGAAAAAATTATCTGAATTTAAAATGGACAAAGTAGTTTTTATAGATATTTCTTAAAAGGAGACATTCAAATGACTAACCAGTATATAAAAACATGTTAAATGTCACTAATCATCTGGGAAATAAAAATCAAACCATAATGAGATATCAGTTCACACCTGTAGGAATGGCTATTATTCGGGGCCAGCATTGTGCCACAGTTGAGCCGTTTGCAACCTTGGCATCTCCTATCAGGGCAAGTCCCAGCTGCTCTGCTTCCAATACAGCTACCTTAAAAAGTGCCTGGGAAAGCAGCAGAAGATGGCCCCAGCGCCTGGGCCCCTGCCACCCATATGGGAGACTGGGATGGAGGTTCCCAGTTTCAGCACGGACCTCCCTGGGTTTACAGCCACCTTGGGGGTGAAGCAGTGGACAGAAGATCTCTCCCCCCACCTCGCTCCATCACTCTGCAATTCAAACAAATACAAATAAATCTTGAAAACAATGGCTATAATCCATGATTCAATTTGTAAAACTGCTGGCAAGAATGTTGAGAGAAGTGAACCCTTGTACAACCGTTGGTGGGATCCATGTGAAGCTCCCACAAAAGGAAACAAATGAGATTCTAATGATCACATACATGGAGCATCCTGGTCAGCCCTGCTACCAGCCAAGGGTTTCTCTAAAGGTAACTCAGTAGCTTCTCTGTGCATCACATTCCCCAATTCTATAATGGGAAATACGTTAGTACTTAATTTAAAGTATTCTGAAAATTAAATTGGTATTCAATAAAATAATCTGAAACCATGCCCAGGATTAGGAGTGAATGTGCAGACTGTTAGCCATGAAGGTCACCATTATCAGCGTTATTATTATCAGTGCATACCAGTATGACAGCTGTATCTTTCACAATACCCAAATCACTAAGAATTTGTCCACCTCAGGTGAAATCACAGGCATACTGAGAAACATTTTATGTATCCAGAACAAAAACTATTCTTTTGTTTGATAGATAAAATAAATACTGTCGCACCTGGATGCATGATTCCAGATCCACTTCTGAGGAAAACTATTTACAATTTATCTAGGAATATCTAATTATATATGGAATAAAGAAACCTATAGCATCAAAATATTACTGCATTATTCTGTCATAAGTCTGTTTTCTATAATTCTAACAAAATCTTTGAGTTTGGGCTACTTTATAAGAGGTTTAAGTCACACTCTGGAGGTTCAAGGGCACAACACCTGCTTGAACATGGCTCTGGCCAAGATGGCTCAGGTTCTCACAGAGAATGGCATCCCAATGGAACACGTAAAATGGAGAGATCATATTACCAGATAGGAAGCCAGAGAGTGATTCAGGGACCTTCCTGGCTTTTAAAACAACTTGATCACACAAGAACCAACTCAGTGTCCCGCAAGAACTACTACTTTAATTAACCTCCTCTGAAGGCAGCCCTCAAAGACCTAAGAACCTCGCGCTAGGCCCCATCTCCCAAAGGTCTCATCACCTCTCACATGGGCACACCGAAGATGAAGCCCCCAGCACATCAACCACTGGAGGACAAAGCACATCCAAACCATGGATACTGACAGTCCCTGCTCTCTGTCCTCAGATGAATCTGTGGTCCTCACTTTCAGAAGGAGCAGCCAAGACCCCGCCTCCATTATGCTGACCCACCCTACCCACCACCCCATTCCTCACCTTCACTCCCTTCCTGGGCACCAGCTCATACTCCTCTTCAACCTTTTTCCTTGCTTCTAAGTAGAGACGGTGGCCTCCAGGCGCAGAGAAAACCCCTCTTGAAATACTTTCCATCAGGGACGCTGAGAGTCGTTTAAGCTCAGCCTGGCAGTATTTGACAGAGGCCTCTTCATTCTGCAGCAGGAACTCTTCCTTCATCTTCTCTATGGT
Source organism: Oryctolagus cuniculus (assembly GCF_051225735.1). Lineage (NCBI taxonomy): Eukaryota > Metazoa > Chordata > Mammalia > Lagomorpha > Leporidae > Oryctolagus > Oryctolagus cuniculus. The sequence continues at coordinate 82,486,732 of NC_142873.1, forward strand.
TTCCTGCCAGGGAACCATAAGGACAAACATTAGAAAGAAACTGTTACTGGGAGAAGCACGAGGATGGCCACAGAGTGGACGAGGACATGGAGTGGACCAGTAGTCTGGAGTCTTGTTTCAGTGCCACTTCTGATCATTGTCTGTTTAACCTTTGCAAAGTCTTAATTCTCTAGGGGACAGTCTCCATACCGTAAAACACAGGTCAGAAGACCTGAGCTCTGGGGTTCTTTACTATACAATATGATTCACAGGGACTTAGTCACCAAGACTGAACAAAAGAAAGTTGTTACTTGGCTCAAATTAAAATGTCCTCAGAGCACATGGATTGTTACAGACAGAAATATGAATATATAGGAATACATGGAAATGGAATCTAATTGGTTAAATATATTTTGAACCAATTTATGAAAATTTTATGAATTCCTTTGATGATGGCTCAAACTATGAATACATAAGAACCAAGTTTTTTGTTTGACCTTGAAAGTTGCAATCCATCTGGGTTTCCTTAATACAAACTGAGAGATATTTGTTGCTTATAGAGTTCAGGCCTAGACAGATGAATAGATACATTTTCTATGAAGGTGCCTATGGTCAGCAGAATTATGATTTCCTATAAGACTTTTCTCCTCTTGGTGTGCATCCTGTGCATAGTCCCTAAGCCTGAGAACATGATGGGTATTTTCCTTGATTAGATCACATAATACAGCACAAGTTGCCTTTACAATGGAAAATACTCTATCTCCTACTATCCAGTCACATGAGCCCTTGAAAAGCCCTTTTCTGACATCAGCCTCTTTAGCTGATGTCAGAAAAGGAAACCAGAGAAATTAGGAACAGGAGAAGGATTTGATGCAACATTCCTAGCTTAAAGATAGAGGGGTCCCCTGCCCCAAGCCTTCATTTGCAGACCAAGCTCATTGGACACCTCCTTCCAGTCTGTCTACAATGAGCAGAGGACACAGACACCCTGATATGGAAGACTCACCTACAGACTGTGTGACAGTAATGCATGCTGTTTTTAGCTACTAAACTCATGAGAACTCATTTTGTAGTACCAAAAGATAAAGTGTCCTTTCTTTAGAAAATGGGTAAAGGAGGCCCACAGAGCTCCTTTAGTCTCAAGAATCCAGATAACTTCTACTACGGTTGGGAGATGATCATGAGGTCATAAGATATCTTTCTAGAAAAGACAGATGAGGAAGGATAAACGCTAAGATATGTACCGCAAGTTTCTTCTGGAATTTCTGGTTATCATCCTTGAAGGAGTGCTCCATGAAAATTTCAATGGCTTCCCTCTCACAGGCTGCGTGCAAGTCCAGCAGCTCCTGGAGCGTGTCTGTGGGGAACCTCACTCGCTGGGCCACTAGTGCCAGGTAGTGCTCGGCTGCCTTCTGCACGGCTGCAGCATTCTCACGCTCAGCCAGAGTCGTCACTGCGTTCTCCAAGCAAGGGACGGCTCCGCTGTTGATGGCATCTACGTACATCTCCACCAGACGGCCCAGCCCTGATTAACGCATAATGTTTAGAAAGTAAGTAGATAGTTCTCTTTCATTGCTTTCACAGGAATTAAGAATCAGCATTCTAAAAAAAATCACAAAAATTCTATTTATCTTGAAGTTTTATTTCTTCCTGCTGCTCCTACTCCTTCTCCCTTTTCTTCTAATTCTCCCACTCCTTCTTTTCCTTGCACTCTTCCTTTCTAATCTTGTTCTGTGAATCCTTCTTGTACAATAACATGTGTGTTATTGCTATTCACCCTTTCTATTATGGTTCTCAAATTCACCAAAATTCAAAATTAAATACTTGATTATAAGGAATATCATTTAGAATTTCCTAGAAAAGTACTTTTGCATTTTAATAAAATAAAAATTTATTAAACTAGGAAAGGAAATTACATAATTTGCAAGACTTCCTTCCAAATAAAATGCTAATTCTTTGATAAAAAAATTCTCGGAAGTTAGCATCCAACCTTGTAGCATATTGAACCAAACATGACCTGATAATCATAGCATGAGGACTGTGTGACTGACTTGGTCACATGTCGATGAAGCCAGCCTAGTATGTAAGATTAGTTTTAATTTTTGTTTTTCAAACTCTTGATGAGTTTGCATTGGACTCACGGATTATTGTTTATGTTCTGATTGGTATTAATTTCTGGTATTAATTTTTTGCTTCTTCACCAAGGAATTCTTATCCTATAGGACTTCTCACGTGCAGATTTGCTTCTGTAATAGATTTTTATGCTTCCATCGATCTTGGGTTCGTTTCATGAGATAATTGAAGCCTCGGTAATCCACCATTTGGGGAAAATTTAACTAAACAACATCATTTGTAGGTGTGGTAGGAGCATCTCCTTCTCTATATTCTTATACAGAAGCAAATGAAATGATTGACAAGCCCACAGAAGAATCACAGCTTCATCACACACACTGAACCACAGGGAGACATGTTTTGAGACAAAAGAAACTCACGATTTCCAGTGACAATGATTCCCTGTCTCAGGGTCTTGGTCTTCCCATGTGTGAAGATGTAAGAGCAGAATTTTTTTGACTGCACCTTGAAATTTAATTCCAGTTGGTCTTCTGGCACTTCTTCTATACAGATTAATAAATTTTTATCACTTGTGGGCCGGTCAAAGACAAAGCACTTCCGTTTTGGAAAGAAATACCTGATACATGTTCTAGGCTTGTTGGAATTCTCGATTCTGGGGTTCTTTCCTGTAGAATTATAAAAAGAGCACTCATTGAAGAGACAGCTTACAGACAAAGGGGCTGAGGACCTCTAAAGGAATTTTTGCATTACTGCAGCCCCTGTGCCTGGAAATTTTCCTTTATCCCATCCTGAAAAGCAGCCTTAGGCTAACTGACCCAAAGCATTGGGAATCCGTTATTGTACAGAACTGGTGGTGAAGGAAATACTCTGGAGAGGAATGGGAGGCATTCACTGTGAGTAAAGAAACCTATCATGGATCCTTGGCCCTTGTATTGTGGTAGGTAGAGTGACTGCATTTTAAAATTATTTATTTATTTATTTGTTTGTTTATTTATTTTAAAAGTCTGAGTTACCAAGAGAGAGGGAGAGACACAGAGAGAGAAATCTTCCATCCACTGGTTCATTCCCCAGATGGCCACAATGGCCAGTGCTGAGCCAGGCCAAAGCTAGGAGCCAAGAGTTTCATTTGGGTCTCCCATGTGGATGGCAGGGGCCAAACACTTGGACCATCTTTGTCTGCTGTTCTCAGGCCATTAGCAGGAGCTGCACTGGAAGTGGAGCAGCCAGGACATGAACAGGTGCCCATATGGGATGCCAGCATGGAAGGTGATGACTTTATCCACTACACCAAAAAGCTGGCCCCATAGTGACTATTTTAAAATGTTTTCAAATAATTGATTATAAAAATTCTCAGAAATACATTCCTGGTATTGCAGTCTTACATTAGAATTGAAACATAGACTTTAAAAACTTGTTAGAAATAAAGATGAGATGTTTCTGAAAAAATAGCATGAGAACAGATAAAATTCAAGTCACTATTATGTTTATAGACTACTTCAGCAGTAAACTTCAAAGTAAAGTTAGTCTAAATATAATTGGGGGATCTCATTACTTTTCAAAGGCAGTTTATATTGGACTGGGTAGTATCTTGATGAGGGATTCCAAGGCATATACTTTGTTCAAAATAACTGCCAGAGCCGGCGCTATGGCACAGTGGGTTAAAGCCCCTGCCTGAAGCACCAGAATCCCATATGGGCACCAGCTGGAGTCCCAGCTGCTCCACTTTCAATCAAGCCCCCTGCTAATGCACCTGGGAAAACAACAGAGGATGGCACAAGTCCTTGGGCCCCTGCATTCATGTGGGAGACCCAGAAGAAGCTCCTGGCTCCTGACTTCGGATCAGCTCAGCTCCAGCCCTTGCAGCCATTTGGGGAGTGAACCAGCGGGTGGACAATATTTCTCTCTCTCTCTCTCTCTCTCGCTCTCGCTCTCGCTCTCGCTCTGTCTCTCTCTCTCTCCGTATTTCTGTAACTCTTTCAAATAAATAAAATAAACCTTTAAAAAAGTAACTGCCTATTGAAAGAATGAATAAAATAATTAACTAAATGTATGGCCCCTCTAACTGCCACTTCTCTACTCTTCTAAATGGAATGTAATAAAATTGCAATACTAAAATAATAAGACATTGCCTAAGGCTGGAGGGTGAACATAGTGTTATGAAAAAGACCAGTTGAAGGATTCAACCATAGTGCTGGAGGCACACAGCAGCAATTTCCCCCTTTACTACTGAGATATAAAAATGCTCCTATGAAGAATGGAACAGTCAGGATAATAAAGCAAATCAAGTGAAATTTATTTTAAGAATTAGGTCATTTTTTTCAAGTGATTCTGCATTTACTAACTAATTGAGTTGTTTTTCTCAAAATAGAGTAAGAGAAATGCTTAAATTTATTAAGTAACACAAATAGTTGAGTCTCAGGAGTGATAGCATTGATGGTAATGTTAGGGTCTGAAAATGCCCACTGCCTGAGGAACAAGAGACTTTCTCTCATGCAACCAGAAAAGGGTTAAAGATTTATTGATCCAACATGTTGGGGCTCTCTGAACATACAAGAACAGAGGAGCCTCGAGGAACTAAAGTATAGGGTTTATAAAGGCAAAAACCGCAAAATCGGGAGAGGGGAGAGAATACACGGTTGCTAAACGGTTGCTAAAATCTTACAATCAGCAATTATGATCTTAAGACATAGACAAATCACATCTTCATTATTAGCCCAGGTAACCCAGGTACAACCTTTCTACTTTTAAGCTTGAGCAATCATGCTAGGGGGTTTTTGTGCTCTGCCAAGGGTGATGTAGTACACTGCTATTGTCTGACTATTTGAGATCATAGTTTCAGACCAGAGTCTCACGGTTGGGGGTGGGGGGTGCTTTCCCAGAATGGAGTCTCAAGTGCTCCAAAATGGAGTCCCTACTGTCAAGGTGCTACTTCACTCTGTCTTATTTTCACAGCTGCACCAGGAAGGTTTAAACCTGTAAGCTTAAGCTTAACTTTTTACACCTACACATATACAATTTTAACTCTTCAGTAATCCTCACTTTTTTTCATTGTATTGATTGGCCTAAAATTGTTTGATACAACATTTAGCTCTGAATTTCCTCACCAACAAATTCATGAAATCTGTTCTCTTTTATTAATAAATTTATAAATTAAAAAACTCCTCACCAAGTGTAAATCTCAAATTCTGAAAATTTTCAGTAATAACTGCTAAAATCATGACCACCAATCACCAGTCACCATGAGCATGGGCCTTAATCCAGGCCCAAATAAATATTCATTTCAAATGCTATAGGACAGTGCTCTGTTGATCTCCCCCTTGCTACTGAACTCGTCATCCCCAGAGTACATTCTGATACCTGGAATCAGCTTCAAGGCATTCTCAAGGTACTCGTCTTCCGTGATGGGCTGTCCATTTAACTTCAGCTCCAGGGTGAAATCCCGTACAGCCCAAATGAAGTCTGGAAAGAAGCTCACAAACTCTGTGGAGTCCTCTACTTCATGAGATGTTGGGGAAGATTTTGCCCTGATTAACTCTGTTAGTTCAGTTACGTAGCTGGGATCTTAGTTAAGGGAAAAGATCCTACTACAAATTCCAGATCTCATTGGAAAGCAAGTTGGGGGGCTGGCACTGTGGTGCAGCAGGTTAAAGCCCCGCCCTGCAGCATCCCATATAGGCAACAGTTCAAGTCCCAGCTGTTCCACTTCCAATCCAGCTCCTTGTTAATGAGCCTGGGAAAGCAGCAGAGGTAGCCCAAGTCCTTGGGCCCCTGTACCCATATTCTGGGAAAAAGCTCCTCGCTTCTCAAAGAAGCTCCTGGCTCCTGGCTTTGGCCATTGCAGCCATTTGGGGAGTCAACCAGTGGATGGAAGCCCTCTGTGTGTGTGTGTCTTCCTGGCTTCGGATCGGCACAGCTCCAGCCGTTGCAGCCATCTGGGGAGTGAACCAGTGGATGGAAGACCTCTCTCTCTGTCTCTACCTCTCTCTGTAACTCTGTCTTTCAAATAAATAAAATAAATCTTTAAAAAAATCTGGACAAATATTCCCTTTATTCCTAGGTCCACTCTAATTCAACCAGGAAAATTGAGTCACATAAAGAAGAAACAGTCTCAGCTGCCATGTCCTAAACTCAATGATATACAGCGGCTCTGTTTCTGCAAGGATACTGCAGCTGCTCCAGGGCCTGGTGGTTGATGGTGCCCAGGCTGTTGTAGACAAAAGCACTGCTCAGAAGCACAGCCAGGGCAAAGATCCACGAGTCATTCTTGGGGTCCCCCTAGAAAGGACAATAGAGCAAGGGACTTAGACATGTACTCTTCATCCATTCATTGTTTTGGTTGTTCATTCACTCTTTTGTCTGTACTACAGTTGAATAGTTGGGTTAAAAACAAATTTTAAACATAATGCTAAAAATAAAATGTCTTTTGATATGTACAACATGCAGGGCTTAAGTTTGTTTAATGAAAAAAATGAATGACAGTGTCAACATGCATAAAATATTTAATAAAGTATTTAACACATGTCAACTAATAAGTGTACAAATATTCCATTGTAATGTTTTTCTCAATAATGGCTATACTAAGGGTACACATCCTATGCAATTAAGTTCATTAGCTGTTCACTGGGTCAGACCCTGCATTTGTTTTTGTGCATATGAAGTCCCATATGACAATCCCTACCCTCAAGAGGATGACTTTCTAGAGCCACAAACAGACCAACATATAAATGTAAACAAACTTAGAATCCTTGCCATGAGTGGAATCCAAAGTTGTACTCACAAATAATAGTGGAGAGAGGGAGGCCTGTGTATATGAACAATGGTTCTGAATTCAGAGTGAGAAAGGATTCTGTGTGACTGGGGCATGATAGCAGCAAGTAGAGAATAGCTCAGCTTTAAACGGTTGATAGGCAGAAAATGGACTTGTGGACATGAAGGGATCAAGCAGGCAAAGAACCAACAGAAGGCAAGCTAGAACTGTCAGCTCCCAATCACATCAGGGAAGTACAGAATGATCCCACTTATGGAAGCAGTGAGTATACATGCTGGAGTGGAAGAGGAGGATAAATGAGATTCACCTCAAGCTATGAAAGGCTTTACCCTATCACAGTGCAAGTCAAAGGGTCAGCCAGTAGTACCTCTTGCATCACTTAATATTCTGGCATCCTTTGATCCTTAACAAATGTAATTAAATGAATAGAAGGTTGGTGTAGGCCATGATTTATTAAAAAATCAACAGTCTATATTGGTTATACATAGATAATAAATGTCTTTAAAACTAAATTTTTAAGCTCACAATTTCTGTGTGTCCCTCCCATCCTTTTATAGTAAGAGAAACCAAAGATCTATTGTTGCTTCTTTCAATTTATACTCAGACTCATTTATGAAGAGGAAATTTTGATTGAACATGTTTTTTGGATCTTCCTTATGTTTTCAAAGAAGTCAGTGAAGGATTCATCTCCAACGTTCAGAGACTTGGTTTAAAAAACTGTGTAATGATAAACAGTTTTTCTAAAGATGATATAAATAGATTTCATCACCGATTGTCTATTTTCACAATCAGTGCCTCCAACTCCATCAACACCATCAACACCATACACTTCAGTAGAGCCCATTGATCCAATAGAATAGAGCTTTCTCAGGAAGCTCTCCCTAACTCAAATGATCAAATTTGTTTTCCACTTTTTGCACTGGTGGTACTCTGACCAGATTACATTGTAGTCTCTACAACTAGCATCTACCCATTACCCTATTTACAGTTATATCTGTGGTCCTTAGTGCAGTGTCCTGGAACTCACTTGTTCATTCATATTTAATAAATTAAATTATTTATGCCAGCATTAAAAATAATAATATTTCTCCATAATATATCACAATATGAGGTTACTAAAGAAATCTGAGGAAGCAACTTAACTTCATTGCTCATTATTGGATTTGCAGTTTAGAGAATTATGTTAGAGAAGGTGAAGTGATGTGCCAAGTTAAACTGTAAGAGGAAATTGGGAGTAGAGAACATTCTAGGCCTTACCTTTTCCACATCACCCAGGCCCTCAGTGTCCAGGAGGACCAGGGTGTGGTTTGGCTTGGAGGGGTGGGGCACGCACCACATCCAGATGCCTTTGGTTTGAGATTGCACCGTGGAGCCCAGAGGGAAGCCTGAAGAGAAAAGGAATAACAAACCCTGACAGCAGACTGACCAAATGCCCATTAAACCTGCAGCAATGTAAGTGCTGGTCATAAAAGGGGTTACTTCTATTTCACCAATGAAAACTACTTTTATATATATGATTTTCTCAAGAAAAATGCATTCTTTCAAAGACCCAAACTATGCCACATGATAGAATTAATATAAGTCTAATTATTATGCCATTTTATGTGAGACTAAAGAGCTCTCTCACATCCCAGCCTCTCCTAGGGTTCCATCAGTGGGAAGCCTCACAGGAGACAGGAAGGCAGGCACGTGTTCCTTCTGCTTCCACCTTGCTGGGCCTCAGCATCCCAGTGGCTCAGTCCTCTCTGTCAGGTCACGCAGCTCCATGCAACAGTTCTGGTCTTCACCGAATCCCAGCATCTACTCTTTGCTTGTCTGCCTAGATGCAGGGGTGGTAATGTCCACCTGGCTGTTGTTACTGCTATTCTATGTGTGCTTTTTCACTCTTATGGGTTCCTTTTACACAGTCTATGCCCTTATAAGTAGTCCCCTCATTGAGCTCTCTTCACTTATTTTCTGAGCAGGCCATGTGTGTCCTGCCAGAACTTAGACTGATACAATAGCTTTTGTGATTTTACTCATCCCATCTCTCCCTCCTCATTTTAACCTTTTGCTTTCTCTCCTTATTTATTTATATTTATTTATTTATTTATTTTTTTGGACAGGCAGAGTGGACAGTGAGAGAGAGAGACAGAGAGAAAGGTCTTCCTTTGCCGTTGGTTCACCCTCCAATGGCCGCCGCAGCCGGCGCGCTGCGGCCGGCGCACCGCGCTGATCCGATGGCAGGAGCCAGGAGCCAGGTGCTTTTCCTGGTCTCCCATGGGGTGCAGGGCCCAAGGACTTGGGCCATCCTCCACTGCACTCCCGGGCCACAGCAGAGAGCTGGCCTGGAAGAGGGGCAACCGGGACAGAATCCGGCGCCCCAACCGGGACTAGAACCAGGTATGCCGGCGCCGCTAGGCGGAGGATTAGCCTAGTGAGCCACGGCGCCGGCTGCTTTTTCTTCTTAAAGCTAAAGATGAATCCCGTGTTCTGTGCCTCAGGAGGGAGATATAAATTAAGGAAAGGCAGAAGAGAGCTGTGCTTTCCAAAGGCTGAAACCCATAGGGAGATAATTCGAGGATCATGCCCAGGAACCAGTGGATGATATTTGCTATCCAGCAGTCCTGGATTTTGACCATCTGCCATATGTCAATGCTTCCTTCAACTGACAAGAGAAATGGATGTCACTGGGTACCTCCAAGTTCATCATCTGCATGGTTCAGGTCAATCCCCTTTGACTCCCAGGATGCTCTCACTGAGAGGATAGTCTGAGATGGTCTGCTCTTTCCTACACCGTGGAAATATCTTATTGCTCCCTGATCAATAGGGATGAATCCAACACCCTGTAATCCCACTTGCAAAAAGGACAGCGTATGAATGGAAGTGATACTTCAAAAATTTGTGGAAAAACAGAATTAAATGGTAACTTAATTCAGCACAAAAAAAATTAAAGTCCTGTGTATTTTTTCATAATACAGTTTCCATGAATCTTGAAGATCTCTGAAATGCATGGATTTGAAAAAAACTTTTGCACAAAAATAAACTTACCTTTTGGTTCTATTTTCTGCAAACCTTTTAAAGTTACTTCATAAAAAAAAAAAAAATTGCACACACAGTGAGTCACACCTAAAGAGAGGAAGTGGTAATCTGATCCTGCTCATGAACCTGAAATGGAAGCAAATTTCTTTCTTTTTGTTTTTCCTAGTAGATGGTGGGCAGCAAGTGGCAACACAAGTACTAGGATGCCTGTGAATCCTGGGTGGGGTTCTGGGTTCCTGCCTTTGACCTGCCCCAGCCTCAGCTGTTGAGAGTATTTGGGATTGAACCAATGGATGGAAGATCTCTGTCTGTCTCTGTATCTCTCCTTCTTTGTGTGTCTCTCTGCCCTTCAATAAATAAAAATGAATTATACAAATGTAACAAAAAGGAAGACTAGTGGAGTGGATCTTTTGAAAGAGGGAACTCTCCAGTAATGGACTAAAGAATGGACACGCATGGCTGAGGTTGTACATTTGGAGGGGAGAATGAGAAGTTTCTTCTTTGGAGGAGTCATGTTCTTCTTTACAGTGACTGGAGACAAGGAGTGACCACCCTATGTTGTCACTGTTGACCCCTACTGTGACCCACACTCACCATGGTTCTGTCCTGCCAGACGATTCATGAGGTAGGATTTTCCTGTACGATACAATCCCACAATGGCCACCACCACCACAGGCTGAGATATCTGGTTAAGAATCTCCAGTGCTTTGGGATTCACTGTCAGCTTCTCTTCCCAATTTTCCACTAAACAGATAGGGGTCTTCATGGTGATATCAGTTGCCATGGTAACCTGTAACCCAGAAAAACCACTCAGTGGAATATGGGATCCTGCAGTCATCTCTAGTGGTTCTGGGGGACAAATGCACATGAGCTTTTTGCTTGTGGAATGTGTATATCAATCTCCTATGTTTTATACATCTCTAAACGAAAAAATACTTTGCGTAGCATGTCAAGGTCTAGCACAGATGCCTTACATATTTTACTTGACAATTTCTACGAGAACTCAAAAAAACTTTGCCCAGGCTTTTTCAGAATAGAACAAGAAAGGCAAAGTGCTGATGTCAGATCCCTAAGAACACAAACATTTGAGACACGTAGGGGCAGAACATGATAATAAGGAGATAAAGAGTGGTCAGTAAAGGCATTCCAGGAAAACTATGTCTCTCATTAATCCACCAAATATTTCATGGTAGCTGCTATGTCCTGTACCTTGTTCTAAGTACACAGTATCAAGCAGTGAACAAAACTGACTTAAATTCCTGTTGCATGGAGGTCTGTTCTAGTGAGGGACGATAGTAAATACATAAAATAAATAAAAACAAACTATGTTAAAATAATGGTATGCTCTCAGAAGAAAATTAGCAGAGAAAGAGGAATGGGGAGGGTTGGGGGTTAAATCACACATATATGGTAGTCAAGGAGGACCTCCCGAGAAAGGGAGGAATGAATCGGATGAAGACAGACTGAGAAATACGTGGGAGCACAGCAGGCTGCATGGAGGAGGACCATTAAAGATGGAAGTGAGATGAAGACCTCAGCTTTTCTCAGAGTAACTAGACAAATACTTTATTTGTATTTCAATACTTTATTCTGTCGGAAACAGATACTTCATATCTATCGGTGATAGGGAGGAGATTCAGGAGCCTGGGTATCTAGGATCTGGCCAGATCTGACAGAATCCCACACCTGGGTGAAATGTAATAAGTAGAGCATAGCATGAAACTCAGATTCAGAAAATAGTCAGCTTGGACTGTCACTTTCTTTCTTGAAAACAATGCTAAGCAGCATTCGCATGTTCATATAACTTTACTACCTATGTGACCACCAAAGATATTATTAACTTCTCTGTGCCTCTAGTTCTCCTTCAATAAAATGGATATACTAATAAGGAAAAATACAGTGATTATTAAATATCTCTTAAAATCTCTGTATTGTAATCATTCCTATATAAGCAAAGCTTAAAAATAGTTCCTGAGAAGGCAGATGGTATAATTCCTAAAGGAAGGTGAAGGACTGGCTTTGTACAGAAACAGTGACACAGCTCCCCAAGGCTCCAGCAAGCAAGGATTAACAGGCAGGAGCACCCAGTTAGAAGGGATGACAGAGGGAGAATGAATCAAGCAAGGGGACTCTAGAGATGTCTTGGGATGTCAAAGCACAATGCTAGACTTGGACTTCAAGGGTTCAAACCCTGGAGTACAAGTCACTCATCGTCTGGTGATCTTGAAAACGACTCTCCTGTGTGAGCCTGGACTTTCCTATCAGTGATAGGAATATCATGATTTTAATCACTGCCTGATTCAGTAAAATAACGCTGAGAAAAATGTTCTCAAGGAGAAATTTTTAATTTCCATAATTAAAATACTTTTCATACAATGAACAAACAAATGTACTAATATGTACCTATATGTTCTCTAAGCAGAAAATTATCAAGAAATTATAAATATCCAGGATCTCTGCTAGATAAAAGCATCAATTTGTTTTTTAACAACATTTTCCTTAAATTTCTTTTCTTTTTTATAGGTGGTTGGGAGCAGAAGCAGAGCAGTGAAACATGAGGTTTTTATTGCTGTGTAATAAACCAGAGGAATTATAGAATATTTTTCTCAGAATGTAAATTTTGATTTGGGGTAGGCATAGATTAGTTTACAATGTTTCCTTTGTTTCTTTCTTTAATGCAAAACATTCTAATTATTCAAATCAAGAATTTTTTTATTTTTTCAAATGCTTAACTGACACAAAAATTGTACATATTTGGGATGTATGTTGTGGTGCCCCAGGTTAAACAGGCTATTGCAGGCATTTGAGGAGTGATCTCACTGATGGAAATCTCTCTCTCTCTCTTTCTCTCTCTTTCCTTTTATCTCTCTGTCCCTCTGCATTTCAAATAAATAAAGCTTTTTTAAAATTATACAAGTTTGGGGTGCCTTGTGATATGTTGATACATGTATACATTGTATAATGGCCAATCAAGTTAAACATACATACCTCCTCAAACATTTATCATTTCTTAATGGATAAAGCACTCAAAATTTTTTCTTCTAGATTATTCTGTTTTTAAGAAAAATATATAGTATATTTCTACCTGTAGTGACCCTATGTTTAACAGACACCAGAACTTCTTACTCTTATCCAACCATAATGTTCCATCTGTTAAATTACCTTTCCCCATGCCTTCCTACCTGCTCAGCTCCCAGTCTCTAGAAATGATACTCTCAACTTCTATGAGATGATACTTTAAGATTCCATATGTAAGTGAAATCATGATGGGCTTGTCTTTCTGTCCTTAGCTTATTTCACATAACATAATCACCTCCAGTCCCAACCATGTTGTTGCAGATGACAAGATTTCATCAGACACATGGAGAAAGCTCAACCTCCTCACTAAGAACCATGGGAAATGCACATCAAAAACCACCAAGAGCCATCACCTCACTCCAGTTAGATGGAGTATTATCAAAACACAAAAGATAACAAGTGCTGGCCAACAAGTGGAGAAAGGGGAGTCCTTGCCTTTTGTAGGTGGGAATGTAAATTAGGACAGTCATTGTGGAAAACAGTTTGGAAGTTCTTCAAAAAACTGCAAGGAGAACTGCCATCTGATGTAGCAATTCCATCACTGGGTATATATGCAAGGGAAATGAAGCCAGCGTGTTGAAGGGACATCTGCTGTACTGTTCACAATAACCAGTACACGGAAACGTAAGAGTCCGTCCAGATGAAGGGTAGATAAAACACTGCACAAATATACAATAGAGCACAAATCAGGAAACTTGCAACACCAAGTAACAGGTGGAGAAAACAGCTCTGTTAGATGGCTGTAGACCAATGGTTTCCAAAGGTTACTATCCAGCAGGGTCACGTGGGCTGAGGGCTGCAAATGCCTGAATTAGGAACTTCTCACAAGTCCCTCGGATCACTCTGATGCAGTTCTTGTAAGCACTGTGCACTCTAAAAGTGTACTTACGCGCGTGTGATTAGACCACAGTTATTCAAACAGTTGATTAGTGAAAGTGAGATTAGGATTCCATGAAATTTAACTTTGTGGTCTCTTTGGAATATTAAATGTGGTTTTAAAAAAAAAAATCAAGTGAAACTTCAAGGATTTAACTTGTCTAAGATAAGGATCTTTTCTCTGTTTCTCAAGGTCCAGCAGGGGACAGCCAGGAGAGGTGTGCACACAGGAGAAGGGAGGCAGGAGGGAGGGACTCCACAGCAGCGCCTCTGCCAGGGGCTGGATCTGGGTCCCTGTGCGCTAAAGAGAGGGGGATCCATCCCTCCTCCGCGCCCGGCGCGCGGCTGGACTGCAGCCCCTGGAGGAAGCCGGAGCAGGAGCAGCGCGTGCGAGGGACACCCGGCGAGCCGCCGCCGCCTCTACACCCCGCAGAGACGCTGAGCCGCCAGGAGAAAGCGCTCGCAAGACACCCGCCCAGGTCCCGGCGCCGTCCTCTCGCTGTCCGTGCCTACCGCCCGCGCCCAGCCTGCGCTAGGAATCCGTTGTGGTCGCTGTCAGTGAAGGGAAGGGGCAAGGACAACCAAGCGCCGGCGCGCACTCACCGGGTCTGGGCGCCTCAGTCAAGGCCAAGTTCTCTGCTGCCCGCACACACCTCTTGAGGTCTGCTTCTCATCTGGCTCCTCGGAAACCCACTGTTGAGCTGGGAAACAAAGCCTATCCGACCTCTGAAATAGGGCAGAGAGGAGGAGAACGGAAACTGAAACCAAAACCACATTCCATAGTTGCGTGGTTTGCAAAGTGTCAGGAAACCCAGGAAAGTCCGCGGATCCCGGCCAGTTTCTGAACTTCTGCGCCCCTCTCCTCACAGACAGAGAGCCATCCCTGTGTCCACTCGGCCATGCTTGAATCAGGAGCCACCCGTGCCACACCACTGCTGTGTGGCATCCCTGATGGCACTGCCTGGGTTACACCGCACACTCCTGGGCAAGCTGACTGCCCTGGAGAACAGGCCCAGGGACTTGCACAGGAGCCTGGCAGGGACAAGCGCCACATCCTCCGAAGTCCATCAGTGGGATCGCTGGAGGGGGCGCCTGCTCTGGCTGCTGCTGGGGATTGCTGAGGACACACAGGCAAGCACCCTGGGCTCCAGGCAGACCTCAGAAAGGGCCCCTTCACGTATGCGCAGCCCTGTGAGGGTGGCTCAGGTAAGCTGAAGGTGGCTCAGCTCTCACTACTCCAAATGCCCGAAATTCCCATTTTTTTAAAGGACAGATTCATCTACGCAAGGCTTCACCATCTGATTTTTAGCTTAGCTCCAGTCTGCTCTCTCTCAAGGAATGAGACTGAAGTTTTCAAAATAGCAGGGACCTGCTGTCAGGTCAGTTCTCAGCGCACCTCTCAGCTCCATTAGAGAGGGCAGGCATCTTCATAAAGTCAGCATTTATTTCCCTCCATCCCCATAAAGGGCGGTGGTATTTACCTTAAATCGTGCTAAGGAAATGAGTGCTACCTTTGGCTTTAGAGATAGTATGCATATGATAAAAGCAAAGGTACACTCATATGTACCAGTCAGTATTAACCCTGACCACACAATGTGTTATAGTCCATCACCAATTGTATACACATGTCATAACTCTGCTTCTGGTTAGGTCAATTTGCCAGTGTAGTAGATGTGATTATTCATGGTTATTCACTCTTGCCTCTTCTCTCATAGGTATTTCCCCACTGTGTTTATGAGGTTGACCATGTGACTTGCTTTGCAAATGAAATGCCAGTGGAAGAGAAAGCATTTGTGAAGACCTTTCAGAGTCTCACCAGCCTGCCTGTGCATTTGCATCCACAATGAGGATACAAACTGCTCAAAGGGATTGCTTCTTTAAATTCATCCCAGATGAAAAGAACACAAAAATAGAATTTAAACTAACCTTAAATCTGGATCCGAATTCTGTGGCAAATTTGAGTTACTTCACAAAAAATAAACGTGAATTTTTTCAAACCATTCACATATCCAGGATTATGGTGTATAGTATTGCAATAGCAGCTGGCTAAGCATCTTTCTTGCCTCTCCCCCAAGCATGCACACCTTCTGCCATCAGTTCAGTCTTGCTGGGTGGCTACAGAGTATTACTGCTGTTGTGGGCTGGGTTAGCCTCAAACTTCTATTTCCAGATCTTGTCTTTTACTTAGAGAAGAATTCTAAGTAAGGCCTCAAACACACCATGCAGCATGATAAGGTTTGTTTAGAAAGTGAGCAGAATACACAGGAACACCAGGGCTTTATTAAGGGAGAGAGGGCCAGGAAGGGTAAACAGGGACCTCCATACCAGTCTTTCTCTGGGCCCACCAGGAGAGAGAGGCAGCAAGCCAGAGAGAGAGAGAGAGCCCAGAGCTCCCCAGGCTTCTTACTCCCTTCCAACAGGGGAGTGCTTACATACTCTGATTGACAGGTGGGTGGATACAAGTGGGATCACATGGGGGCCGGGAGGTATGGTCTCCAGCTCATGAACTATCTACCTGATGTGTTTTCCCACATCACTGCACTTTCTGTGCTTCGGCAAGTTTCTGGGGTGTTGTAGGGAATGGGAACAAGTCTGAGGACAATAGAGCAATTCCCTGAGCACCAGTAGGTGTGGCTCTGTCCGATGACAAGGCAAAATCATGACTAGATGACAACCAAAATGATGTCTGAAAAGCCTTTGGATTCAGGGACAGAGATACACCCTTGAATGACACCTGGCTGTGTGCATGCAGCAACACATTCCTAATTGGTTGAGCTCTGTACCATGTCTGTGCACAGGGATTTTATTGTAACTGAAACCACTGCTCACATCCGGCGCCGCAGCTCACTAGGCTAATCCTCCGCCTTGCGGCGCCAGCACACCGGGTTCTAGTCCCGGTTGGGGTGCCGGATTCTGTCCCGGTTGCCCCTCTTCCAGGCCAGCTCTGGCCAGGGAGTGCAGTGGAGGATGGACCAAGTCCTTGGGCCCTGCACCCCATGGGAGACCAGGAGAAACACCTGGCTCCTGCCATCGGATCAGCGCAGTGCGCCGGCCGCGGCGGCCATTGGAGGGTGAACCAACGGCAAAAGGAAGACCTTTCTCTCTGTCTCTCTCTCTCACTGTCCACTCTGCCTGTAAAAAAAAAAAAAAAAAAAAAAAAAGAAACCACTGCTCATATTTTATTTCCTTTCGGAGGATACAGAGATGAATATGGTATCATTTCTACTTTCCACGTGTAGGAACTATGACAGGTAAATTTACATTCTTCTGTGAATAATAGAAAAATTCCAAGAAATTATTACATGAAGATAGTTATTTGTTATATGAATTTGTTTTTGTATATTTACATTTTATTTATTTGAGAAGGAGGGAGACTGAAAACAAGAGAGAGACAAATAGGGAGACAGAATGGGTTGCCATGGATATACTGTGTTTTCCTGCCCAAATTCCATTAACAGCCAGGACTAGGCCCAAATTTAGAGCTGAGAACTCAACCTGAGTCTTCCATGTGAATTCAGGAACCCAAACAGGAGAGTTTTTGTATTTACCATAGTGCTTATTCTTGTGACTGCCTGGCACATTTCACTCAAGTATGGCGAAATCCACACCCTTTATCCCTGACTTGCTCCTCTGTTCCTTCAGCTACCTTGCCCTCCTCCTCCTCTTCTCTCCATGCTTTCTGTCTGCTTTTCCTCTTCCTGAGGTTTTCTGTGGTTTGGATGTGGTTTGCACTCCAAGAATCCATGTGTGGGAGTGGGAGACTTGATCTTCAGTGTAACCTTAAAGAGGTAGGATCTAGTAAGAGGTCCTTTTTAAAAAAAAAAAAAATACACTTATTTTATTTATTTGACAGAGAGAGAGAGAGAGAGAGAGAGAGAGAGAAACTTCCATCTACTGATTCATTTGCCAAATGGCCACAATAGTCAAGTCTGCACAGATTCCATCTGGGCCTCCCACACGGGTCATAGGGTCCGTGCACATCTTCCACTGCTTTCCCAGGCACATTAACAGGAAGAAAGGAGAATCAAAAGTGGAGCAGCCTGTGTTCATATGGGATGGCAGCGTTGCAGGCAGAGGCTTAGCCCTTTGCGCCACAATATGGATCCCTAGTAGGAAGTCCTTAGGTCACTGGGGCCATTCCCTCAGAAGGATTAAGTTATTTCTCTGGGTTAGTTCTCAGGAGAGGGTTTTTATAAAGTGAGCAAGCCAGGCCCTTTCCATGATTCTCGTCACTGCTGTTTGACACGATGGCATGCTGCTGCAAGGACTCTCACTAGAGCTGAGCCAAAGCAGCACCAGGCTTATGAACTTCCAAAACTGTGCACCTCCAAAAGTGTACACCAAATAAACTTCTTTTCCTCATAAATAGCCTGCTCAGGATGGTTTTGTTTTATTTTGTTTTGTGATGAAAACTGGGATAACCCAGGGTGCTTACAGAACGAGTTGAACCAGAAATTTCTATGCACAATAAAGATTGGTCTATATATCATTTTGCTACTTTTTAATACATGCATTGTTTTCAAACATGAAGACCTACTGAGTATGAGGAAGTAAAATCATTAAATATACATGAATTGTTTCAGACTAGTAATACCCCCCTTAAAACTATTTCTGTTTCAGGAACTAAAGCTATTTATGTTTTAGAAATGGTTGCAAGTTGGGTGATGATTTAAAGCACACTTTGGAAAAATGTTTTTTGGCCGGCGCCATGGCTCAATAGGCTAATCCTCCGCCTTGTGGCTCCGGCACACCAGGTTCTAGTCCTGGTCAGGGCAGCGGATTCTGTCCCGGTTGCCCCTCTTCCAGGCCAGCTCTCCGCTGTGACCCAGAAGTACAGTGGAGGATGGCCCAAGTCCTTGGACCCTGCACCCGCATGGGAGACCAGGAGAAGCACATGGCTCCTCGCTTCGGATCAGCGCGGTGTGCTGGCCGCAGCTCGCCGGCTGCAGCGGCCATTGGAGGGTGAACCAAAGGTAAAGGAAGATCTTTCTCCCTGTCTCTCTCTCTCATTGTCCACTCTGCCTGTCATAAAAAATGTTTTTTAATCTTTGCCAATGTGACTAATGTATTTTTTTTAACATTTTTTAAAGGCAGAATGATAGAGGAGGAGACAGAAAGAAAGAGATCTTCCATCCACTGACTCTCTCCCCAAATGGCTGCAATGCCCAGGGCTGGCCCAGGGTGAAGCTAGGAGCCCAGAGCTTCTTCTGGGTCTCTCACATAGGTGCAGGGGCCCAAGCACTTGGGCTTTCCTTTGCTGCTTTCCCAGGTGCATGAACAGGGAGCTGGATCAGAAGTGGAGCAGCCAAGACTCGAACCAGTGCTTTTATGAGATGCTAGTGTCACAGACAGAGGCTTAACCTGCTACTCCACAATAGCAGCTCTACAAATGTAATTTTGATGTAACCCTTTGATTCCTGAGAATGCCTGTGACAGAAATATGTTCATAGGCACATCCAAGGCCTCAAATCTGACCATAGCAGAAATGCATAGATTCCAAGCACTCATCCCCCTGTGAATAAGTGAACAAAATGTGGTATGTTCGTTAAATGAAAATATTGATAGCAATGAAAATTATAACCTTTTATACACCAAACAGCACAGATGAATACTGAAGCCATTATGTTGAGCAAAATAGCTGGACAACCAGAGTATATCTTGTCTGCTTCCTCTCTTAGATAGTGCACACACAGAAAAACCTCAGGTCTGAGGTTAAAAGGAAGACTCTTGTCTCTTTTATGATACAGTTACTTAGTAGAATTTGGGCTTTTTTTGTAATCATTGTAAAGTTAAAACCTGATCCAAAAGTGGATCTTACACAGGTATCATCGATGGAGACTCAGATCCTGAAATTGCCAAAGTATCAAAAGAATTTGACAAACTGGACAAGAACTCACTATTTCTGCCAACCTTTTCTCTTGCTCTCTCTCACCCTCTCAGTCTTGGCAGCTGAATATTTTTGGAAATTATAAAAACTGAAGTTGTCCACTGCTTTTTGAAAGTGAAACGAAAGTGAACACCAGTATCTATTACAGGACACAGAAGGGAGCTTTATTTCTTCTCACAAATGAAATTGAAAGTGAAAGTAGAGAAGTTTTCTTTGAAACAGAATTAATGATAAGAAATCAGCTGCCTTTTGTTCTGACCAGTACAATCTATTGTTTATATCAGGGAACCAAAACATAGTTTCAAGGACAATTGAATGTTTTTGTAAATGTTTATGTAATAAGGCTAGCCCTGCAGCTCAATAGGCTAATCCTCCGCCTGCGGTGCCAGCACACCGGGTTCTAGTCCTGGTAGGGGAGCCAGATTCTGTCCCGGTTGCCCCTCTTCCAGGCCAGCTCTCTGCTGTGGCCCGGGAGTGCAGTGGAGGATGGCCCAAGTGCTTGGGCCCTGCACCCCATGGGAGACCAGGAGAAGCACCTGACTCCTGCCTTCAGATCAGCGCGGCGGCCACTGGAGGGTGAACCAACGGCAAAAGGAAGACCTTTCTCTCTGTCTCTCTCTCTCACTGTCCACTCTGCCTGTCAAAAAAAATGTTTATGTAATAAGGGAATTTCCTAAGTACAAATAAAGTACTTTCCAAATTAAATAACTCTATTATCTATAGATAAATTTGGAAATCGGAAATTTTGGTTGAGTGATTTAACTTCAGGCATATTCAGCATGATTCCATTTATAAAAAATGCTTATAAACATATAAGTATATGTTTACATATAAAATATATGAAGATACTTCAATATAAGTATATGTATATATATAAAAATATATGAGGATACTCCAATGAGATAATATTGCTGTATCAGTGAATGGATTAATGATTCTTCATTAGTTTCTGTGAATTATAAATTTTTGCTCAATAAATATAAAGTATTTTTATAATCATAGAAATACACCTACATAACAATAAAGATTTTCCCATTTGGAGAAGAAAATCATGCATTTCAAAAAAATATTTTGATAACTTCTAGGTATTGGGTGTTTCTTCTCAACTGCTCAATTATTGTTTGACACATGTTTCGTAAGCACCAGCTATGGGCAAGAAACTGTTATACTAGAGTTCACTGGGCACAAGGGTCTGACTCATACAAAGATAGTTCAGATGGAAAGGGCTTCTTGGAAGGAAGAGTCATACTGATCCCATGGTTGGGCAGAAACTAGGTTTTGCAGTTTCCGGAGTTAAAAGAAGAACTTTCTCCTACTAATATATCAGAAAGACATAACTCAATGCCAAGAGCAGACCGAGCAAGCTGGAGCAAATTATTATTGTATTTGTGTGGTAATTTGCTTTACATATTTCAGAGTATTTCAGCAATGTGCTGTACCCTTACCTAGAATTACCTTAAGAGGATGCAAAGGAACATTGTTTTATCCATATAAATGGATAAAAAAGCATTTGCTCATTGGCTTAAGAGTTGATAGAAACAACAAAGGGATGCGTCAGGAGAAATGAATATGTCCTGGGTGCTTAACCAACAAGGCACAAAGCGCAAGGAACAACAGGTGCAGTATCCCTCTCCAGCTGCCAAACCAAGTTCTGGGCTTGTACCTGCAGTTTTCCTTCTCCCCAGTGCGCAGAGAATCCCGCCAAGACCAGCATTCCTGCCATAGAACATAACTGTGCCTCCTGTTTCATAGAGTGGACCTCCCCAGGTGCAGACAGGTTGTTTAAAAGGTCTTATCCCCTGGTGCCATGTGTATGCTACAGTCATACACATTGTACTGTTAGGCACAGTTTGTGGCTTTCAGAACTTAGGGTCCCTGATTTCTAACCACCAGGGTTACTAATGTTACCCAAAAAACCTGACATCTGCCAATGACCATGTAACTTCTTCAACACTAAAGTGGATGCAAAGGACAAAGGTACCATCTGCAAAAGCCCCTGCAAGTGTCAGGGACAGTGTAAAACAGTGATCCAAGAGCATCAGAGAGCCCAGTTAGTATGATCAGGGCTTAACCCAAGAGTGTTTTATTACCTCTCATCTTGAAGAAGTTGAAATTATAAACTTACAAGAATATGAGATATTAGGCAATTTCCCTAAAAAGGAATTCAGAAACCAGGATAAGGCTGAGTCATGATCCTGTGAGCTTCTGCCACATCTTCAATATGCACCAAGAGTTCTTGTTCTTTTGTAGGTCAATCAAAGGTACAGTACTGCTGTTCGGTGAAGAGTCGCTTAATACACTCCCTAGCCAAGTTGGAGTTTTGGATTTTGGGATTCCCGCCTGCAAAAGCGATAAACAAAAATCAATCGTTGAGAGTTCAGCCTTCGGGAAGGGGGATTCCTTCAGGAGGGTTTTCATTTCCGGAGACTGCTGCATCCCTGCAGTTCCTTTGTCTGTACCTTTTTAATTCTATTGTGTGAGAAGTCATTGCAGTTCAACCTTGTGCCACTTTTCTGAGGCATAGAAAATTCTATTTCTTATCAGAGGTCAAAGGTAATGGTATCATTCTGAAGAGCAGGAGGGAGCATGGATCCATAGTGGAAGGGGTAGAAGTTCTACTTGTTTTCCTCAGTGCTTGTATGAGCTCCTATGGATTAAGTCATTAACAAATGTTTACTGAATGGTCAGGAATAGAAGGATGAGAGTGCTTTTCCGATCTTACTGTATCCCTGACCAGAATGATAAGGTGGCCTTCCCTAAAGTGACTCCAGTAGCTTGAGTGTGATTTGAAGACTGCTATGCTTCACTACATCAGAATACGTTAGATTTTTTATTTCCACATCAGAATTGTAAAAGTTTATTTTTACAGTTCCTCACTTATTTCTCCCAAGAGAGATTAAAAAGGTAAATAAGTAAAACCTGGATTGCCCAAGGGCATTGATTATAATGAAAAGGAGCTCCAGGAAGGCTGGAACTAGTGAAAGCAAAGTTTGAGGGTAAGTGAGCAAGAGAGGTAGAGGTAGAGGTAGAGGTAGAGGTAGAGGTAGAGGTGGAGGTGGAGGTGGAGGTGGAGGTGGAGGTAGAGGTGATGATGGAGAGGGAGATGATGAGATGGAGACGGAGAGGGAGAGAGGCAGGGAGGCAGGGGTGGGGGTGGGAGACTGAAGGCTGAAGATTCTAGAAAGAGAGGAGTAACTGACAAACTAAAGAGAGTTCCCAAGCTATAGTGTGTTTGCCACTCATTTACTTGGGTTCAAATACGGGATCTATTTTTCACTAGCTCAGAGACCCTTGGCTCTCTATTCCTCTTTTTCTTTCTCTTTAAAATGGAAATTCGAGAAGTAATACTTCATTAGGTCCCAGGAGGATTAAGTACCTCATAATGTTTATGCATATTTAAAATGGTGCTGATACATAGTAACACTTTGTAAAGCGGTTTTTGCTTTTTTGATTATCTGAGGAAATAGCAAGGATGGAACTCCAGATAAGGTTGAAGGATTGGCATTAGAGAAAAACAGCTGGAGCCAAGGTGAGTGTGGAGGCAGGGACTTGAGCCATGAAGGAAGGGTGCATTCCACAAAGGGATGAGCAGCCAGGGGAAGGCAGGGAGAAGACAGGGACTGCGGTGGGGGCCTGGGGAGTGTGAGGGGTGTGGCCAGGCAAGGGGAACCCAGAGCCAGCCTGGGAGGTCCCAGCACATTTTAGAGCAGAGGTTTCAAAAGCTGCTATAGGTGCCCATCATCCGCATTTGCACCCTACAACGAGGACAGCAAATCTCAGGTGAGAATGACTCTTTCAAGCCAATCGCAGTTGAAAACTACACCCGAAGAAGCTTGAATCTACCCTGAGGTCTACAGCGTAACTTTCTGCAACCAATTTGTGTTACATGAGCAAAAAATAAATATTTGTTTTTATTATTGATTTCTCACATATTAGGGATTGTGCAATGGAGAATTAATACATTAAAGTCTGAGAAAACTTCCCACCTCTCCTGTAAATACAGGTACAGTTTCCTCCACTACGATGATCTTTCTACTTGACTAGATTCTTGTTTCCTTTGCACTGACAATTTCCTGGAACGTTTGAGAATGTCCACACAGTATAAATCAAATAAGGCTGGAGCAACTTCTCCGCACACCTATAGATATAGTGCTGTCTGTTGAGGAGCAGGAAACCTTCAGCAAACACCAGCCAAAGGGAAATCTAGAAACTGTATGACAGCAGGGACTGGGGATTGCACTCTTGACTGATGCTAGCTGTAGTGTGTGCAAGAAGGCCTTTCACGTTTGTCCTTCCTTGTGCCACCCATGGGTACAGGAATCATGTTGTGGATGTCTATATTACTCTGCAGATAAATAACATAGACATCTCATCTCCTTTTTAAAAAAAAGTCATCATAATGAAACTGACCTTTTTTTCAGAATAGCAGGATACAAAACATAATCCAAACTTCAAAATCTTACCCAGACTACCAGAAAAGTGGCTCAGATTCTAAAATAAGTAGTCACTTTGACCACAGAATTTGGGGAAACTTCTATTGGAACAGATGGAAGATGATTCTGCAACTTTTCCTCTATAAGTGTCACCTTTTGCTCTTTCTGATTTTTCAGTTTGACTATTAAACATTTGCAAATTATAAAGCCCTCATTCTTTGACACTTCTCAAGAATATAATGGTTCTGGTGCCTGTTTCAAGACAAAACTTATCCCTTTACTTTGAAATAGGACCAATGACAAGACATCAGCTATGGTTTTCTTGACTAAATAAAGTCCATTTTTCGCATCAGGAAATCTGCTCCCCTCCTTCCTCAACAACAATAGAAAGAAATCCACTAGTGACAATTTAATCTTGGCAATGATTTGGAATGAAACACCTAACTCCATCAACACACTTCCCTTCCAGGTAATCCAATGTTACAGACTTAAGACAACTGTGCAAATATTAAGAAGAAACTAAAGGGGCAGTGCTGTGGCTTAGCGGGTAAAGTTGCCACCTGCAATGCCAGCAGGTGAGAACTCTGGCCCCTCTTGAGAACTCCGCAGCCCTACGGAAGGCAGCCATATGGGCACCGGTTCGAGTCCCGACTGCTCCACTTCTGATCCAGCTCTCTGTTGTGGCTTGGGAAAGCAGTGGAGGATGGCCCATGTCCTTGGTCCCCTGCACCTGCATGGGGGACTGGAGGAAGCTCCTGGCTTTGGATTAGCGCAGCTCTGGCCATTGCAGCCAATTGGGGAGTAAACCAGTGGATGGAAGACCTCTCTCTCTCTCTCTCTCTCTCTCTCTCTCAGTAACTCTTTCAAATAAATAAATAAATAAATCTTTAAAGAGACAAAAACAAAGAAGAAGAAATTTAAATAAGAATCTGTATGTTATATATGTATAATGATTGCATTAATGAGAAAATGAGCATGTAAGTAGTTGTCTGCTTACTTAGATTAAAGTCTAGACATATTTACTCCACCACCACAGGAAAAGATCAATGTTATAGCAATGGTGGTTTTAATCTACTCATTTAGCAAAAGTCCTGAATACAATACAGTATTAACTATAGAGAAGCTAGATTCTAAGCATTATTCCAGAAGGGCAGGAATCAAGAAAGATAAATTCTCAGACACACTGCAAGATTCTTCTGCAACCCCTGATTATCCTCCTTAGAGCAGAGCTCTATAAAGACTGCAAGAGCTTCCTTCTCACAGGCGGTATGCACGTCCAGCATCTCCCGGAGTGTGTCTGTGGGGAACCTCACTCGCACATTGGAGCAGTCGGCTGCCTTCCGTAGGGCTGCGGAGTTCTCGAGAGGGGCCAGAGTTCTCACTGTATTCTCCAGACCAGGAATGGCTCCACTGTTGATGGTATCCATATAGGCCACCAACTCACTCCTCATCCCCAAATGAGCCAGCAAATACAAGGATAAATAACAATTTCTCACTCATTGTTTCACTGGGGTTATGGATCTCCCTCTGAAAATCACAAAAACCCTGTGTAGCAGAATATTTTCTTTTCTCTTTTTATTAATATACCACCTAATAATATTACTGTCTTGACTATTCAATCTATTATAATTTTCCAGTTCATACATTACAATTTAAATTGCTGACAGGGGCTGACGCTGTGGTGTAGCAGATAAAGCTGCCACCTGCAGTGCTGGCAGCCCATATGGGCACCGGTTTGAGTCCCGGCTGCTCCACTTCTGATCCAGCTCTCTGCTATGGCCTGGGAAAGCAGTAGAAGATGGCCCAAGTCCTTGGGCCCCTGCACCCACGTGGGAGACCCAGAAGAAGCTCCTGGCTCCTGGCTTCAGATTGGCAGAGCTCCAGCCATTGCAGCCATTTGAGGAATGAATCATTAGATGGAAGACCTCTCTCTCTCTCTCTCTCTCTCTCTCTCTGCCTTTCTTTCTCTCTGTGTGTAACTCTGCCTCTCAAATAAATAAATAAATCTTTTAAAAATAAATAAATAAATAAATAAGTTCCTGGCACTCAGAAATAAGATTAGGAGCTTCCTGGAAAAATATTTCTCCTTTAAAATAAAAAAAAGAGACAAATTACTCAAGAAATATAAATGACATAAACGAAAGAACAGCATTCATCCAAATGGGCTGGAGTCTTCCATTCCCAGGAGTCCTTGCATCATTGCAGCTCCTGTTCCTGTAAATCACTTGCAAGGCCATTGCATGTTGCCTCACTGGAAATCAGCCTTGGGACCATCACTTGAGAAAAGGTCCATCTCTATTCAGAAGAGAGAGTCAAGCAAGTACTTCTAGAGGAAGAGGAAAAAGAAACATTTATACAAAAGGAAGAAATGTGCTGCTGATTCCCCTAGTGCTGGCGTGGTGTCTGGTATATTGTTTGTTCCTTAAATATGTTTGAATGATTGATTAATTTTTTAAGAAGCTTGGAAGCACATCTCTGATCTTACAATCTCCATACCAGCATGAACAGAAAATAATGCTAGAAATAATGATGAGATAATGCAAGGGAAAATGTCAGCAGGACAAATGATACCCACATCAGTGTAGAATGCCTTATAATCCTGAACAAGATACACCATCACACACACACACCATGACTATATTTAGAATCTTTCTTTAACTTGACCTCCATGTGACTTGGGAATCGTTTCACTTTGCTGTAGTAAATGCATAGTCTTGATCAAGCCTTACAGAGCATTTCTTTCTGTATCACACATCAGATGTACAGTAAACAATTTTTTGAAAAAATTAATTAATGAATGAATAAATAAAAATGGATATTCCCTCCAGATGCTATCAGTTATCCACTCTGAAAAATAATATTTGTTAAATTTATACTATTAACATAACTTACTGGGTCAGACTTTAGAATAACATGTGATATGAAAAACATAAAATGCAGAATTTCATAGTCTTACTGGAAAGATATGTCAATGTTTCTTGGACCATTTAGTGTCTACCATTTCTATGAAAGATATAAATAGCCAGACACTAATAAAAGATATTATATGAAAAGCATTTTTTTAAAATTTTATTTAATGAATATAAATTTCCAAAGTACGATTTATGGATTACAATGGCTTCCTCCCCATACCGTCCCTCCCACCCACAACCCTCCCCTTTCGCACTCCCTCTCCCCTTCCATTCACATCAAGATTCATTTTCGATTATCTTAATATACAGAAGATCAGCTTAGTATACATCAAGTAAGGATTTCAACAGTTTGCTCCCACACAGAAACATAAAGTGAAAAATAATAGATGATTTTTTTAAATGATGATGAAATCAGATCAGACCTATTGTCATGTTTAATCCCAGTGAGAGTCAAGTTGGGAGTTGATAATTTCTTTCTTTTTTTTTTTTTACAGAGGATCAGTTTAGTATGCATTAAGTAAAGATTTCAACAGTTTGCACCCCCATAGAAACACAAAGTGAAATATATTGTTTGAGTACTCGTTATAGCATTAAATCTCAATGCACAGCACATTAAGGACAGAGATCCTACATGAGGAGTAAGTGCACAGTGTCTCCTGTTGTTGACTTTACCAATTGACACTCCTGTCTATGGCATCAGTAATCTCCCTATGCTCCAGTCATGAGTTTCCAAGGCTATGGAAGCCCTCTGAGTTCTCCGACTCTTATCTTGTTTAGACAAGGTCATAGTCAAAGTGGAGGTTCTCTCCTCCCTTCAGAGAAAGGTACCTCCTTCTTTGAAGACCTGTTCTTTCCACTGAGATCTCACTCACAGAGATCTTTTGCCAGAGTGTCTTGGCTTTCCATGCCTGAAATACTCTCATGGGCTTTTCAGCCAGATTGGAATGCCTTTAGGGCTGATTCTGAGGCCAGAGTGCTATTTAGGACATCTGCCATTCTATGAGTCTGCTGAGTATCTCACTTCCCATGTTGGATCACTATCCCCTTTATTTATTCTATCGGTTAGTGTTAGCAGGTACTAGACTTGTTTATGTGCTCCCTTTGACTCTTAGTCCTTTCATTATGATCAATTGTGAACTGAAATTGATCACTTGGAATAGTGAGATGGCATTGGCACATGCCACCTTGATGGGATTAAATTGGAGTCCCCTGGTATGTTTCTAACTCTATCATTTGGGGCAAGTCAGCTTGAGCATGTCCCAAATTATACATCTCTTCCCTCTCTTATTCCTACTCTTATGTTTAACAGGGATCACATTTCAGTTAAATTTCAACACTTAAGAATAACTGTGTATTAATTACAGAATTAAACCAGTCATATTAAGTAGAACAGACAAAAAAAACTACTAAGAGGGATAATGTATTAAGTTGTTCATTAACCGTCAGGGCTATGCTGATCAAGTCACCGTTTCCCATAGTGTCCATTCCACTTCAACAGGTTTCCTTTTTGGTGTTCAGTCAGTTGTCACCGATCAGGGAGAACATATGGTATTTGTCCCTTTGGGACTGGCTTATTTCACTCAGCATGAGGTGTTCCAGATTCCTCCATTTTGTTGCAAATGACTGGATTTCATTGTTTCTTACTGCGGTATAGTATTCTAAAGAGTACATATCCCATAATTTCTTTATCCAGTCTACTGTTGATGGGCATTTAGGTTGGTTCCAGGTCTTAGCTATTGTGAATTGAGCTGCAATAAACATTAGGCTGCAGACCGCTTTTTTGTTTGCCAATTTAAATTCCTTTGGGTAAATTCCAAGGAGTGGGATGGCTGGGTCGAACGGTAGGGTTATCTTCAGGTTTCTGAGGGATCTCCAGACTGACTTCCATAGTGGCTTGACCAATTTGCATTCCCACCAACAGTGGGTTAGTGTCCCTTTTTCCCCACATCCTCGCCAGCATCTGTTGTTGGTAGATTTCTGAATGTGAGCCATTCTAACCGGGGTGAGGTGGAACCTCATTGTGGTTTTGATTTGCATTTCCCTGATTGCTAATGACCTTGAACATTTTTTCATGTGCCTGTTGGCCATTTGGATTTCCTCTTTTGAAAAATGTCTATTGAGGTCCTTGGCCCATCTCTTAAGTGGGTTGTTGGTTTTGTTTTTGTGGAGTTTCTTGATCTCTTTGTAGATTCTGGTTATTAACCCTTTATCTGTTGCATAGTTTGCAAATATTTTTTCCCATTCTGTTGGTTGTCTCTTCACTCTCCTGACTGTTTCTTTTGCAGTACAGAAACTTCTCAATTTGATGCAATCCCAATAGTTGATTTTGGCTTTGACTCCTTGTGCCTCCCGGGTCTTTTCCAGAAATTCTTTGCCTGTGCCAATATCTTGAAGGGTTTCTCCAATGTTCTCTAGTAACTTGATGGTGTCAGGTCGTAGATTTAGGTCTTTAATCCATGTTGAGTGGATTTTTGTGTAAGGTGTAAGGTAGGGGTCTTCCTTCATGCTTCTGCATGTGGAAATCCAATTTTCCCAGCACCATTTATTGAATAGACTGTCCTTGCTCCAGGCATTAGTTTTAGATCCTTGATCAAATATAAGTTGGCTGTAGATGTTTGGGTTGATTTCTGGTGTTTCAATTCTGTTCCATTGGTCTATCCATCTGTTTCTGTACCAGTACCATGCTGTTTTGATGACAACTGCCCTGTAGTATGTCCTGAAATCTGGTATTGTGATGCCTCCGGCTTTGTTTTTGTTGTACAAGATTGCCTTAGCTATTCGAGGTCTCTTGTGCCTCCATATAAATTTCAGCACCAATTTTTCCAGATCTGAGAAGAAGGTCTTCGGTATCTTGATTGGTATTGCATTGAATTTATAAATTGCTTTTGTGAGAATGGACATTTTGATGATGTTGATTCTTCCAATCCATGAGCATGGAAGGCTTTTCCATTTCTTGGTATCCTCTTCTACTTCTTTCTTTAAGGTTTTGTAATTTTCATCGTAGAGATTTTTAACATCCTTGGTTAAGTTTATTCCAAGGTATTTGATTGTTTTTGTAGCTATTGTGAATGGGATTGATCTTAGAAGTTCTTCCTCAGCCATGGCATTGTCTGTGTATACAAAGGCTGTTGATTTTTGTGCATTGATTTTATACCCTGCTACTTTGCCAAACTCTTCTATGAGTTCCAATAGTCTCTTAGTAGAGTTCTTTGGGTCCCCTAAATAAAGAATCATGTCATCTGCAAAGAGGGATAGTTTGAGTTCTTCCTTCCCAATTTGTATCCCTTTAATTTCTTTTTCTTGCCTAATAGCTCTGGCTAGAACCTCCAGAACTATATTGAATAGCAGTGGTGAGAGTGGACATCCCTGTCTGGTCCCAGATCTCAGTGGAAATGCTTCCAACTTTTCCCCATTCAATAGGATGTTGGCTGTGGGTTTTTCATAGATTGCTTTGATTGTATTGAGGAATGTTCCTTCCAAACCCAGTTTGCTTAGAGTTTTCATCATGAACGGGTGTTGTATTTTATCAAATGCTTTCTCGGCATCTATTGAGATAATCATATGGTTTTTCTTGTGCAGTCTGTTAATGTGGTGTATCACATTAATTGTCTTGCACACATTAAACCATCCCTGCATACCAGGGATAAATCCCACTTGGTCTGGGTGGATGATCTTTCTGATGTGTTGTTGCATTCTATTGGCAAGAATTTTATTGAGGATTTTTGCATCTATGTTCATCAGGGATATTGGTCTGTAATTCTCTTTCAGTGCTGCATCTTTTTCCAGCTTAGGAATTAAGGTGATGCTGGCTTCATAGAAAGAAGTTCGGAGGACTCCCTCTTCTTCGATTGTTCTGAATAGTTTGAGAAGAATTGGAGTTAGTTCTTTTTTAAATGTCTGGTAGAATTCAGCAGTGAATCCATCTGGTCCTGGGCTTTTCTTTGTTGGGAGGGCCTTTATTACTGTTTCAATTTCTGTCTCAGTTATGGGTCTGTTTAGGTTTTCGATGTCTTCCTGGTTCAATTTAGGTAGGTTGCATGTGTCCAGGAATCTATCCATTTCTGATAGGTTTCCCTGTTTGCTGGCATACAAGTCCTTGTAGTAATTTCTGATGATTCTTTTTATTTCTGTGGTGTCTGTTGTTACATTTCCTTTTTCATCTCTGATTTTATTGATTTGGGTCTTTTCTCTTCTTTTTTTGGTTAGTTGGGCCAATGGGGTGTCAATTTTGTTTATTTTTCAAAAAACCAGCTCCTCGTTTGGCTGACTTTTTGTAATGTTTTTTTTTTTTTTCGGATTCAATCCTGTTGATTTCTTCTCTGACTTTAATTATTTCTCTTCTCCTACTAGATTTGGGTCTGGTTTGCTGTAGGTTTTCTAGATCCTTGAGGTGAATAGAAAGCTCATCTATTTGGTGCCTTTCCAATTTCTTGATGTAGGCACCTATTGATATAAACTTTCCTCTTAACACTGCTTTTGCTGCATCCCATAAGTTTTGGTATGTTGTGCTGTTATCCTCATTTACTTCCAGAAAGTTTTTGATTTCTCTTTTGATTTCTTCTATGACCCATTGTTCATTCAGGAGCATGTTGTTCAATCTCCATGTGTTTGCATATGCTCTAGGGATTCCTGAGTTGTTCATTTCCAACTTCATTCCTTTATGGTCTGAGAAGCTGCATGGTATGATTCTAATTCTTTTGAATTTGCTGAGACTTGCTTTATGGCCTAGTATGTGGTCAATCCTAGAGAAGGTTCCATGTACTGCTGAGAAGAATGTAAAATCTTTAGCTGTAGGATTGAAAGTTCTGTATATATCTGTTAGATCCATTTGGGCTATAGTGTCGTTTAAATCTACTGTATCCTTGTTGATCTTCTGTCCTATTGATCTGTCTATTTCTGAGAGTGGAGTATTGAAGTCCCCCAGTACTATTGTATTGGGGTCTAAGTCTCCCTTTAAGTCTGTTAACAAATCTTTTAGATAAACCGGTGCCCTGTAGTTAGGTGCATGTACATTGATAATTGTTATATCTTCCTGTTGAATTGATCCCTTAATCATTATGTAGTGTCCCTCTTTGTCTCTCTTAACGGTTTTTGTGGTAAAGTTTATGGTGTCTGATATTAAGATGGCTACGCCCGCTCTTTTTTCATTTCTGTTGGCATGGTATATCTTTTTCCAGCCTTTCACTTTCAGTCTGTATGGATCTTTGTTGGAAAGATGTGTTTCTTGTAAGCAGCAAATAGATGGGTTTTGTTCCTTAACCCAATCAGCCAATCGGTGTCTTTTAACTGGACAGTTCAGGCCATTCACGTTCAATGTGACTAATGATAAGTGGTAACTTTGCCCTGCCATTTGCCAAAGATAAGTTCTTATATATGCTTTGAATTCCCTGTGATCTTTTGCTGTGAGCTTTCCTTCCTTGGTTTCCTTCCTTTACCTTCTTTCATATTGATGACCGTGTTTCTTTGATTCTGTGTGTAACACATCTTTAAGCATCTTTTGCAGGGCTGGACGAGTGGTGACAAATTCTTTCAATTTCTGTTTGCTATGAAAAGTCTTTATTTCACCTTCATTCACAAATGATAGCTTTGCAGGATATAATATTCTGGGCTGGCAGTTGTTCTCTCTTAGTACCTGGGCTATATCTCACCATTCCCTCCTAGCTTGTAGAGTTTCTGATGAGAAGTCAGCTGTGAGTCTGATTGGAGATCCTCTGAGAGTAATCTGACGTTTCTCTCTTGCACATTTTAGGATCTTTTCTTTATGTTTCACTGTGGAGAGTTTAATTACAACGTGTCGTGGTGAGGATCTCTTTTGGTCGTGTTTATTAGGGGTTCTGTGAGCTTCCTGTACTAGGATTTCTCTGTCCTTCTCCAAACCTGGGAAATTTTCTGCTAATATCTCACTAAAAAGGCCTTCTAATCCTTTCTCCCTCTCCATGCCTTCAGGAACTCCTAGAACCCGAATGTTGGGTTTTTTAATAGTATCCTGAAGATTCCCGACAATATGTTTTAGATTTCTAATTTCCTCGTCTTTTCTTTGGTTTGACTGTATCCTTTCCTGTTCTCTGTCTTCTAAGTCCGATATTCTCTCTTCTGCTTCACCCATTCTGTTTGTAAGGCTTTCTAATGTGTTTTTCATTTGATCTATTGAATTCTTCACTTCAGTCACTATCCCAGTTTCCTGTTGTACTAGTTGTTTCGTTTCATTTTGATTCCTCCTTAATATTTCATTTTCACGAGAGAGATTTTCTATCTTGTCCATTAAGGATTTCTGTAGTTCAAGAATTTGTTTTTGAGAACTTCTTAATGTTCTTATCAATTTTTTGAGATCTGCTTCTTGCATTTCTTCTATGTCATCATCCTCATAATCTTGAATTGGGGTGTCTTTTTCATTTGAGGGCGTCATGGTGACTTCCTTGTTTTTATTACCTTGGTTTTTGCGTTTGTTATTTGTCATATTGGAGATATTTGGTTTCTTCACTGTGGTGCTTTTTCTTGGTATACTATGACTCTAGATTAAGTGGACTATCTGTTTTTGATGGAGCCTTAGGGCTTGAGATGGGTGTGGCCTGAGAGCTCTGTTTGGTGTTCCAAAGGTGACACTCCCAGGTTGGGCGTGGTAAACCTCTCTCTCTCTCTCTCTCTCTCTTTTTTTTTTTTGATTCAAAAGGGAAGTTATTCTGCACAGCTGAACGAAGTTGGAGGTAGTTAGCAGGCAAATGATATACCCGCAGGAGCCAGAGATCGGAAGCTCTTTCCCAAGGACCACACAGGGAATCTGTTCGGCCCTCGGAGTGGGCTCAAATTCTCCTTCAGTCTCCCACTGGGTTGCCAAAGTTACAGAATTGTAGCGTCTCTGGAGAGTGCTCACGTGAATTCCGTGAGTTCTCTCCCCCACCGTCTCTTTTTTCACAGTCTCAGTTCAGTAGCACCACAAATTTACTAGGTCCTAATCTCCTGTTAATTCGCCCCACCCAGAGTCAGGTTTTTCTGCTAGGCTCAGGGCCGGTGCAGACCTGAGGTCGCTCTGCTTATGACATATGTCCAAGATGGCGCCTGCTCTTTGTCTTGCTCTCCCTTGAGAGGTGAGCGGAGAGAGAGAAACCCGTGTCCGTACCAGTCACCTTTTTTTTTTTTCCTCTCTCTCTCTTCCAGTTAGCTTGGTGAAGTCCCCCCCCCGGGGGTCGTTCCCTCTAGTCTCCTCTCTCCGCTTGCCTGCCGGTGTCTCGGGTATTGAGGTTCGGCTCACCTCGCGTTCCAGCGCTGGTGTGTTGAGTCTGCCGCTGGTGTCCCGAACTGTGGGCTCCCACACTCTCCACGCAGGTCCGCTCCCCTTTCAGCGCCGATGTGTGGACTCGGAGCCCTAGACGTCCCAAGTCTCTCCGCTGTTGTCTGTGTGGCACGCACTCCCCTTCGAGCACTTGCGCGCAGACCCTGCAGCTTGCGCAGCTCGGTCCCGCGGCTCGGCTTCCGCGGCTCGGTCCCGCGGCTCGGTCCCGCGGCTCGGCTTTCGCGCGGTGGGCGACCTTGTTCTCCCAGTAGGTCCTCCGATTCACGACCACTGGATCCAGAAGAGTTTCTTCTGCAATATTTTCCTGCTTCTTTTTTCTGAGGCTACCGTAACTCCCCTTTTATTAAACTAAATTTTCCCGGACTATTGGTGCGCGCCCTCACTATTCCGCCATCTTGGCTCCAGTTGAAAAGCATTTTTAAAAACCATTTGATTTCATTGTACATCAGCAACTTCCAATCTGCTCAGCTCTTTTTTTCAGTATACATGAACAGAACATCTAATAAGAAACCCAAATATATGGGCCTGAGGAAATTATAGCACTGACTGTACCCTGGAAAATTTTATTTATTTTTAATGACAATTTATTTATTTTTTTGAAAAACAGAGTTACAGACAGAGAGAGAGAGAGACAGAGAGGAAGGTCTTCCATCCACTGGTTCAACACCCAAACGGCCACAGCAGCCAGAGCTAGGCCAATCTGAAGCCAGGAGCCAGGAGCCAGGAGCCAGGAGCCAGGAGCTTCTTCCTGGTTTCTCATGTAGGAACAGGGGCCCAATCACTTGGACCATCCTCCACTGCTTTCTCGGGCCATAAGCAGAGAGCTGGATTGGAGGAGGAGTGTTGAGGTTGATTTGTTCTGAGATGGTTTGTTCTGAGAGGAGGAGTGTGGTGGGGGCAAGAGGCACAGAGTCACCACACAGATCCTGGGAGTCAGGTGAAAGCAGGTGTGAGGCAAGCAGCCTGCAGACTCGTTTATTTCAGTTGGTACAACAGCTTATATAGCCAAGACAGCCAATCTGGTCAAGGGGCGGTTTATGCCCTAACCAATCACAGCCTGTTGCCAGGCAGGCTTCGTTTGCCATGTGGTTTTCAAAGCCATCCAATCACAGCCTGTTGCCAGGCAGGCTCTGAAGCCATCCAATCACAGCCTGTTGCCAGGCAGGCTTCGTTTGCCATGTGGTTTTCAAAGCCATCCAATCACAGCCTGTTGCCAGGCAGGCTCCATTGCCAGGTGGGTTTCAAAGCCATTCCTGATTAACTGACGCTCACTTGCCAGCGGCCATCTTGGCATGGCCTTCTCATTCCACCACAGAGGAGCATCCAGAACATGAACCAGTGCTCACATAGAGGCTTAGCCCACTACACCACCATGCCAACCCCAAAAATTTTATTTATGATACTAGTTGGTATAAACCAGTTCAATGTTGGACCATAAATCTCAGGGAATTTGTCGCTCCCCCTCTTCGTGGAGGAACGACACTAAACCCTGCCTAGGCTTCATATCCGAGTCACGGCACCATTATGTCGCTCCCCCTCTTCGTGGAGGAACGACACAGGACCCTGCGCTGTTCTTTCGTCTGCTCGGCCCTCCCCGGGTTTGCTGCTGGTTCTTCCCGGGTTGGCTACTATCCCTTCCACCTCCGTGGAAGGGCGGTTCCCCCTGGCCGCTTTCCCCACTTCCGCAGGGGAGCGGCACACCGCCGGCCGGCTCTTCTCGGGGGCTGCACAGGTGTTCCTTCAGCTAGATGTTCCCCATAGATGTTCCCCATAGATGTTCCTGGTGCATGCTGTCTCTCTCCTCCTTTATAGTCCTCCTCCGCCAATCCCAACTCGGCTGCCCACACGCCGAGTATGCTGCTCTCCTCCAATCAGGAGCAAGTCCTACAGTTTATTAGTTGAACTGGAGGCAGCTGTGTGGAAGCTGTTTACTTCTCTCCCAGTGCCATATTGTGGGAGAGCAGATGCATAGAATAAGTCTTAATTCCAGTAACTCAGTCCAGTCCGGGCTGCTCCCCACAGATCCCCCTTTCTTTTTATTTTTGGCGTTGATACGCGCCTGTCTTCGGTGTCCCGCAGCACACACTCTGCTCTACTTGCTAGAGTTGCCACAGGCTCTTACAAGTCCTATCCATCAGGCAAACCGAATCCGGGTCCTCTCTTCGCCATGTTGTGAGGAGGTTTTTAGGCGCTGATGCGTGCCTGTGTTCGGTGACCTGCGGCTCACACTCTGGTCGAGCCGCCTGCTGGCGCTTACCGCCTTAATTAGGCAGACCGAATCCAAGCCTCCTAATTGTTGTATTGTGGGGGAAGCCTTACTGATGTTAATTCGTGCCTGTCTTCGGTGACCTGCGGCGCATAAGCTGCTAGCCGCCCAGGTGCTCATCGCCTCACTTAATCAGGCAGACCGAATCCAAGCTTTCTTATTGCCATGTTGAGGGGAGGCCTTTCTATTTCTCTATTTCTCTATCTCCGGGCATTCCTATTTCTCCCATTCCACTTCTATCTTCCAGCATTCCTATTTCTCTCACTTTACTTCTAAAACTTCTGTTTCTCTTATCCCTGCGGCTTCCCGCTCTCATTCTTATCCCCGCGGCTTCCCGGCTGCGCCCGCCCCGAGGCTGCTTCTCGGCAGCTTTCCGGCTGAGCCGCTTCAGCCCGCGCCTCTCTCATCTGCGCAGCTTCCCGGCTTTGCGCGGCTTGGCTTCGCGTGCTCCGCGGTCTCCACGCCCTTCGCGTCTGCACCACAGCCTACGCCAGCCCCGTTCCCTATCTATTCACGCCCCGTGCTCTCTCTGCACGCGGCGGCTTCCGCGAGTAACACAGCGTAGCTTACGTGTCCGCCACTAGCATTCAATCTAAGTTCCCCGGGCTAGCCTGGCGAATTCAACCCAGCTTACGTCTCCGCCCCACGATCTGGCTTCCTGTCCTTTGCTCCCCGGGCTAATCAGACGGATCCCAATCTGGCTTACGTTTCAGCTTCTGGTTTCAACTTTTCCACCCCCTATTCCCGGGCTAACTTGAGAATCCCAAAGTGGCTTTCGTGTCCGCCTTGGCCTGCCCCCCACGGCTTCAATTTCCCTAACATTTTTCTCTACCCGGTATGTTTCCCCAAACTTTCCTCCAACGATATTCCTCCCTCATTTCTCCTGGCCTCTCCCCACAGTCCGCGTCCGAGTCTGTCTGTTCTAGCGTTCACTTTCGCTTTCGACCTTAGAGATTTCTCCCAGCTTCCCCCCGTAGTCCGTATCTGAGTCTATGCCTAGGCTTTCAATAGCTTCTTCCGGCACCCTTTTCGTCCGGCTTTTCCCTAGGCTGTTTGCTAGTCTCTCTCTCCGGTATTTTCCCAGTTCTTCCCGTTTCTTCCCTCCTAAGTTTCATATCCGTCCTAGGTTTCCTATCCGAGTCACGGCACCATTATGTTGCTCCCCCTCTTCGTGGAGGAGCAACACTAAACCCTGCCTAGGCTTCATATCCGAGTCACGGCACCATTATGTCGCTCCCCCTCTTCGTGGAGGAACGACACAGGACCCTGCGCTGTTCTTTCGTCTGCTCGGCCCTCCCCGGGTTTGCTGCTGGTTCTTCCCGGGTTGGCTACTATCCCTTCCACCTCCGTGGAAGGGCGGTTCCCCCTGGCCGCTTTCCCCACTTCCGCAGGGGAGCGGCACACCGCCGGCCGGCTCTTCTCGGGGGCTGCACAGGTGTTCCTTCAGCTAGATGTTCCCCATAGATGTTCCCCATAGATGTTCCTGGTGCATGCCGTCTCTCTCCTCCTTTATAGTCCTCCTCCGCCAATCCCAACTCGGCTGCCCACATGCCGAGTACGCTGCTCTCCTCCAATCAGGAGCAAGTCCTACAGTTTATTAGTTGAACTGGAGGCAGCTGTGTGGAAGCTGTTTACTTCTCTCCCAGTGCCATATTGTGGGAGAGCAGATGCATAGAATAAGTCTTAATTCCAGTAACTCAGTCCAGTCCGGGCTGCTCCCCACAGGAATTGAAACTCCAACCACTAGAATCTTTCAAATAATTATAACCCACAAAAAATATCACCAGTAGCTATTACTATTAGCATCAATCCAGTCCCAAACAAAACTTGGGATAGAATGATCCCTGCACCATCCCCAATCCAGGATATGCTCCGTTACCTGGATTCTGCTTCAAGACATCCCATAAGTATTAACCTTCACTGCTGGGCCATCCATCTAAGATCAGCTTCAGAATGAAATCCAGTACTATCCAATATCTGGAAACTCATGTACTTATTCACGTCATCTACTCCATCAGGAGCCAAAGGATTTTGTCCTGACCAACTGCTGGTTCAGTCACACAGCTGGAATCTTATCCAAGAAGTGAGCATTGCCCTATACTACAACTTCCAGATCCTGTTGTGGGCAACAGGGACCCCTGTTGGGCTTATTTGAAGCTCTCTTCTCCAAAGGTGAAAAAATGCAAGAAGATGTAAATTGCACAGGAAAGCAGGATTTACTTAAAGGGCAAGCACACACTCAAACATCAGTGTAGCTACCTCTCTTCATGAGGAAGGAAGTGTGACCACCCCCACTAAAGTTAGGGTCGGTGGTCATTTTACAGGGTGAGGGTGGTGCCATAAATGAATATTCAAATGGTGTAGTTGGGGTGGAGTTTGAGTACTTACTATTTCTGGGTCCCTTTTTTCAGGAATCTCAGAGGTCTCACGGCATCTCCATGCATGGCTTCAACATATATGGCGTCACCTCTAGGGAAGACGCATCAGCATCTCACAGGTGATGGGAAGTGAGGTTCAGTGCACAACCGGGAATGTGTGTGCCGAGCCTGCAGCCGTGTTGCATCAGCAGATAGCAGGTGGGGTTTTAGGTGGTGCGAGGCTGCTGGCAGGCCCTCAGTTCCTCTTTACTAGCTCCCTGCTTGCCCACATCAACCCCACTGGGAAATAACTTTTAAACATTCAGTTTTGCCCCAAGTCTCCTTCTCTTCGAATATGGCGATTGAGTGACTAGAAAGGAGATGTCATTTCAGCTGCCATTCCCATCAGTGCAATAAAGTGTGGTGTCTCAGCTCCTGGAAGGAGACAGCGGCTGCCCTGGTTGATGTGGTTGATGGTGCCAAGCTTGTGGACCAAGGTGCTGCTCAGAAGCACAGCAAGGGCAAAGATCCACGAGTCATTCTTCAGGTACAGAATGCACAGTACAGCAAAGCGCTTCCTTCCTCTAACTCTTCATTCACTAGTTCAGATGAAAGTGTATTTCACAGATATCTATGAATGCTGTCTTCACAGTTATACTCCTTACATAATCATATGCTTTTCTTTCCTATTTTATGATTTTGTCATGAAACTTACATCAGGTGATATTAATACATTCAGGACTGATTTCAAAAATAGTATAGGGCTGGCGCCGCGGCTCACTAGGCTAATCCTCCGCCTTGCGGCGCCGGCACACCGGGTTCTAGTCCCGGTTGGGGCGCCGGATTCTGTCCCGGTTGCCCCTCTTCCAGGCCAGCTCTCTGCTGTGGCCAGGGAGTGCAGTGGAGGATGGCCCAGGTGCTTGGGCCCTGCACCCCATGGGAGACCAGGAAAAGCACCTGGCTCCTGGCTCCTGCCATCGGATCAGCGTGGTGCGCCGGCCGCGGCGGCCATTGGAGGGTGAACCAACGGCAAAGGAAGACCTTTCTCTCTGTCTCTCTCTCACACTGTCCACTCTGCCTGTCAAAAAAATAAAAAAAAAATTAAAAAAAATAGTATGTATGCATGCATGCAATGTTTGCATATAAAGCAAATATGACAAAATATTTTTAAAAAGTAAAATGAAAAACAAAAAGAAATACAGCTGAATAGTAAGACAAAAGTTTTTGAATAAAAATTTCAAGACAATCCAAAATTCTTACCTAATGTTTTATATTCATAGCCAGCCCCTTGAGAGCTTTAGTTTATCTATTAAAAGAAGTGAATAGGGGCCAGCGCTGTGGCTTAGCAGGTAAAGCTGCAGTCTACAGTGCCCACATCCCATGTAGGCACCAGTTCGAGTCCCAGCTGCTCCACTTCAAATCCAGCTCCCTGCTAATGAACCTGGGAAAACAGCAGAAGATGACTCAAGTGTTTGGCACCTACATGAGAGACCCAGAAGAAGTTCTGGGCTCCTGGCTTTGGCCTCTGCCTTTTATTTTTTTGTAACTCTGCCTTTTAAGTAAATTTTAAAAAAAAGAAGAAAAGTTCAATGGGCACATATAGATGTAATACTTTTTAACATTTTGTCATATTCACTTTACATACAAACATTTTTTATATATATATACACACATATATATACTATCTTGATAGCAGGGATGTATATATTAATATCACACAAAGTGCAATCCATGAAAGAGATCATAAAATGTGGAAAGAAAGATATATTATTATTATATAAGGACAATAATTTGGTGAAGACAGCGTTTATAATATCCAAATACAAAATAATATGGCATGTGCCCACATACACACACACACACATATATATATATATAAATATATATAAACTTCCACATGTGAGAATAATCATGAGGTGTTTGTCTTTCTGTATCTGGCTTATTTTAAAGACAAAAAAAGGAAGAAACATTTGTATAGAACTCTTCTTTATGACCTAGTAGAGCATAAGATCTAATGGACACTTGGAGTGGAGGTTAAAATTTGGTGGGAAGAGTCAAAAGTTCTTCGTGGAGAGAAATTGAATGGGGCACAATTGTAGGTACTCAGTATCGAACTTAGAATACTACAGATACAAATTCCTGCTTCATGAGACCTCATTACAGTGGAGGGACACAGATAATAAAGGAAAACAAAAAATGTTCATGTTAGATGCAGGAACTAAGCAGGAAATGAAAACAGGGAGAATTTAAGGATTGAATTTATATGTAGGACATTCAGAGGAAGAGACAAGATGAAGGGGATCAGTGAGTTTCAGGAGGGCAGTTAGGAAATCTCGTGAGTGGCTGCCTGGTTGAACGGAGGAGAGTTTGTGAGAGAAGAAAAAGATAAAGAATATAGCTCCAGGCCTGCGCTGCGGCTCACTAGACTAATCCTCCACCTTGCGGCACCAGCACACCAAGTTCTAGTCCCAGTCGGGGCGCCGGATTCTGTCCTGGTTGCCCCTCTTCTAGGCCAGCTCTCTGCTGTGGCCAGGGAGTGCAGTGGAGGATGGCCCAAGTGCTTGGGCCCTGCACCCGATGGGAGACCAGGAGAAGTACCTGGCTCCTGGCTTCAGATCAGCGCGGTGCACCGGCCGCAGCACGCCGGCCGCGGCGGCCATTGGAGGGTGAACCAACGGCAAAAGGAAGACCTTTCTCTCTGTCTCTCCCTCTCACTGTCCACTCTGCCTGTCAAAAAAAAAAAAAAAAAAAAAAAGAAAGGTAGCTCTCTTTCTATAGTAAGGGGAGGGACATCCAGCAAGGTACTCCTTCTGGATTCAATACTGAACAGGCTAATAACACGTAGCTACTTAACAAACTCTGTAATTTCCCAGGATTGATAGACTATTTCGCCAATGAACAAGTGAGACAATGAGTTGCTCTAAGGCCATATGTCCCAAAAAGCTGGGAATTATCATCAAGAAGTCTAGGTTAGCTGAAAATCTTTCTGTCAGAAAAAAATGAAATTATTTTTAGCAGACTTCCTCTATACTGTTTCTATTCTTTCTCTGTAACTGTTGGAGAGCAGCAAAAAGTTGTTGGAAGAAAAACAGAACTTGGGCAGATTAAACATAGCGGAGTTTATTGGATGGCTCATCCATTGGTCAGTATCCCAAACCAGTAGAGGTTCAGAGAGCTACTCCTAGCAACACAGGCAGGCAGTATTTGCCTATGGAAGAGGAGGTGACCTACAGAAACAGCTTGATCGCCCACAGCTTGGTATTTGCCTTATTTGAGCATGGTTGGAAGAGACAACTACCTTAAACGGATGTGATCGGATCAGTTGTAGCTATGATGGGCTGAGATGCAGCTGTTAGAAGAACAGGAGTGTATTCATAAGCACACTTAAATCAGGCTGCATTCACTACATTCAGAGGCAGCTCTGAGCCAACATTTTAACAAAGTAAAACTTGACTCTTTTCTTGTGTGAGATAAGAAGGAGAATTTTTTATATTCTTTAATATTTCAAGAGATTTTGGAGAAGGAATATGTATGAGCTTACAAAATAGTGCATGTTCTTTAAAATATGTTTCTTTGCTTTTCTTTTTGTTCTTGTTTCAAAGAACTGATATATCTCTGGGGGGTTGGTCAGGCACCTGCGTTGGAATGACTCGTTCTAGTTCGAGTTACTCAACTTCTGACCCAGTAGTGGATGGGCTCAAGACCCAAATCTAAGTGACAATAGTCTTTTCTCTAGATTCAATTCAAGAAGCCCCTGTTTCTCTCATGTCTTTGTGCATCATTTTGTTTTTGTTTGGTTTATTTTTTTTTATTTTTTTAAAGATATTATGGATTTATATGAGAGGGAGAGACAGAGAGAAAGGTCTTCCATCTGCTGGTTCACTCCCCAAATGGCTGCAATGGCTGGAGCTCCACCAATCCAAAGCCAGGAGCCAGGAGCTTCCTCCGGGTCTCCCACACGGGTGCAGGGGCCCAAGCAACTGGGCCATCTTCCACTGCTTTCCCAGGCCACAGCAGAGAGCTGGATGGAAAGAGGAGCAGCCAGATAAAGAACCAGCGCCCAAATGGGATGCTGGTGCCGCAGGCAGAAGATTAACCTACTGAGCCACAGTGCCATTCCATAGATTTTTTATTTATTTATTTGAGGCACAGTTTTATAGACAGAGAGGGAGAGACAGAGAGAGAGAGGCCTTCCATCCACTGGTTCACTCCCCAAGTGACCACAACAGCTGGAGCTGGGCCTATCCAAAGCCAGGAGCCAGGAGCTTCCTCTGGGTCTCCCACATGGGTGCAGGGCCCAAGCACTTGGGCCATCTTCTACTGCCTTCCCATGCCACAGCAGAGAACTGGATGGAAAGAGAAGCAGCCAAGACACAAACCGGTGTTCATATGGGATGCCGGCACCACAGGTGGAAGCCAAGCCTGCTATGCCGCAGCATTGGCCTCTGTGCTTCATCTTGTTAATGCAGTTATTAAGATACAACTCTAAAGAAGAATCTAGGCTGCTTCCTCCTTTTGGACCACAAGCAAGATGGTTGTTTTTTTTTTTTTTTTTTAATTATTTGATAATGGAAGAAATGAAGTTGGAGTCTTTCCTCCAGTCCCCACGGTTTGTAACTGCTGCAGGGAAGAATATCTTTGTAAAGTAGATTCAGGAAATCTCTACTACAAGAGTTTAATGCTGCTAGAGGAAGATTCATTGAAACGGTTCACCAAAGTGATGGAGGTCAGTGAGGCTTTATTTAACTGAAATGAGGTTCATTCACATCCTGTTTGTTGAACACCGGAAACAACCTGGCATATTCTGTTAGAAACTGTGGTTGGTTTTTTCGTTCTTGGTTTTTTGACACTTAGCATACTCAGCTCTGGCACCTGTTGTTAATACTCAAACAGGCAGAGTGCTATTTTTTGACATCCTGCTATATAATATTTGGTGAAAGATCATGACACTGGCCTCCATCGGGTGCTTACAGGAAAGTACAGGTACAGAGCAGGAGACAAGAGTGAGACCCTCGGCTGAGCATCTCAAGGGTTGAAATTAGGGGCCGGCACTGTGGCGTAGTGGGTAAAGCTGCCACCTGCAGTGCCAGCATCCCATGTGGGCACCGGTTTGTCCCCGGCTGCTCCACTTCTGATCCAGCTCTCTGCTAT
The DNA here is from genome assembly GCF_051225735.1 of Oryctolagus cuniculus. Lineage (NCBI taxonomy): Eukaryota > Metazoa > Chordata > Mammalia > Lagomorpha > Leporidae > Oryctolagus > Oryctolagus cuniculus. The sequence goes on from NC_142873.1 coordinate 82,530,824, forward strand.
GGCCTGGGAAAGCAGTGGAAGATGGCCCAAGTGCTTGGGCCCTTGCACCCATGTGGGAGACCCTGAGGAATCTCCTGGCTCCTGGCCCCTGGCTCCCGGCTTCGGATCAGCACAGCTCCCACTGTGGCTGCCAATTGGAGAATGAACCAGCAGATGGAAGATCTCTCTCTCTCTCTCTCTATTTCTCTCTCTCTCTCTCCCTGCCTCTCTTTCCCTATGTGTAACTGACTTTCAAATAAATAAATAACTCTTAGAAAAAAAAAGCGTCGAGATTACACAGCAGTGTTGGGAGAACAGAGATGACCCATGCCTTCACTAGGAGCCTTGAACTGAGCAACAAGTAAACAGTAGCCCACTGTGAGGAAAGAACAAAATCACAAAAAAGAAAGGGGCCATGCAGCCTGTGAAACCGGGAGTGAAATGCCACTACTGGCCGTACCTAAACACACTACTGTTGGAGAAAAGAACTGGTGAGATTTTAGGCTTGTGATGCATGGAAGACCATTGGAGAACAAACAAAGCCTAAACTCAGCTGAACCATGACTACACTGAAGCGACACTCGCCCCAAACCTCAGAACATCAAAGAGGGGTGCCTGCTTCCAAACAGAAATATTATGATCTCAAACCCAACTTGTTTTTTCAGCAATACCCAACATCCAGTTAAAAATTATGAAATACTGTTAAAAAATTATGAAAAACTCATGTAAAAACTATTGATTTTGAAAGAATAAAGCAACAGAAACAAGCAAGCAACAGAAACAGAGATAGATCAAGTGTTGGAACAACCATGGAGGACCTCTAAGATCACTTCAATTCTTACGTTAAATGATCTAGTAGAAAGCTGATCAGTATATGTGAGGTGGGTTTTCTGCCAAAAAATGGAAACTATTTGTATAGTTGGAAATGTTGTAAATGCAAAGGATCATATTGGAGAAGAGGAATTCTTTTAATATGTTTAACAAAAGACTGAATGTGTACACAGCCAAGGAAAGAATCAGAGGCCTTGAGATAGACCTATGGAAATTAACCAAGCTGAGATTTGAAGACATTCCAGAGTGAAACAAATAAAAGTAAGCACAGACATCCCACAAAACAATAAAATGCCATAGAAAGGTTCACTATGCATGTGACTGGAATATCAGTGGAAGAAATGGGAGAGAACGAGAACAGAGATGAGAAATCTCCAAAATTACTGAAATGCAACAAACAATAGGTCGAGATATTTAGAGAACATCAAGCAGAAAAACACACCTCTGCACACTATAGGAGAAGTGAGAAGCCTAAATATAAAGAAAGCCTTTTGAAGGCAGCTAGAGAAAAACAAATATTCCATGCAGAGGAGCAAAGTAAGAATGTGAGAGATTTCTTTGAAACCATGCAAGTTAGAAAAAATAGACAAATATTTCTAAGGCAGTAAAAAGAGTCAACCTCAAATTCCCTACCAAATGAAGAAGTTTCAAAATGAATATAAATATAAAATTTGTCTAAATAAATCTGATAGAAAAATATTTGAATGGCTTCAGTGTAATACCAATGAAAATTCAAACCTTGTAGGATATAAAAAGATTCTAAAATTTATGTCAATGTAAATGCAAATGTTCACTTGAAATTAAAATACTTTTGAAGAACATTATCCAAGAACTGATTGTAGCAGAAATACAAGTTTATTAGAAATTGAGTAACACATTGTAATATTTGTACCTGGAAGGGCAAATAGATCAAGAGACCCATGGAGAGAACCCCAAAACTGATATGCTCATACATGGGTGTTTGACTTACTGCAAGCATGGTTTCTTAATAAGTTTGGCAAAAAGATTATCTTCTGATTTATTTATCTTGTGAAAATGAGTTATTCTTCTCCAGAAATATACTAGACTTTGCACCCATACTTCACAAAATACGGAAATTCAATTCTTATATAGTCCTAAATGTGACTGCTAAAATGACACCCACTTTAAAACATAAATGGGTAAGTAGTATCACGATCTTGGGTGACAGAGAATTTTTATAGAAGAACACACACACACACACACAACCACTAATCATAAAGTAAAATATCATTTTACATTATTTACATTAATTATTATTTACATTAAAATTAAGAACTTCTTTTCATAACAATACTATAAAAAGTGTTTTTAAAAGTCACAGAATGGAAATGACATTGTCGAATCATCTAACCAACAATACTCATCCAGAATATGTTTAAAAACTCTTAAAAATTAAGAAAAAGATAATATAAGAGCAAAAGATATCAACAGTCTTCTCACAAAAAAATGAAAAAGAACTAATAAGGAAATTTATGAAAAAGTGTTTCATTTGGTTTATATGGGGAAGATACAAATAACTCCCCAAAAGAGACACCACCACTCAGCCATCACACAACAGCAGTGAAAATTGTTGAGGCTGAGGCCAATCTGCTGGTGAATATGTAAATTGCTAAGCAGTCTTTGATTTGATGATAAATCTGATCTGGGAAGTCTGAGGCCCCACATCCTGCATGCCCTAGAGTCTCCCTAGTGTTACACAGGAAATCTATATACATATACAAGTGTACAAGTTCAAAACATTAATAACATTTAATAACTCAGTAACATTTCTTAAAAGATAATCTTGAAAATCCAAATATTTATCTACAACAGAATGAGTCAATTGTCTTTGACTTCATATAATGCAATATGCACAACTCACAGCTCCATGCAATGGACTATACAAATCTTACAAATATCTCAGTGACAAATGAAGCAAGGCACAACAGAACATGCACAATGTAATTCCATTTGTATAAACATTGATGCAGGTAAAACTAGATTAGATTACTTAGGACCCTACATGTATATGATGAAGTTGTAGAAGAAATTTGGAGCAGTTATAAAATTGATTGGGTCTAGCAGTGTTGTCAGAGGTTATAAAAAGCACTTTTAGGGTTTTAGGAATGCTGAGTTTATGTGCCAGGATTGTGATTTATAAGTTCATTTTAGAATTACACATATATAATTACCTACATATAATATGATACATAACATTGACATTTTATGGTTTTATATATAGACTTCTGCATGTGTTATATTTCCGCATTTTGAAAACAGAAAGAAATGGATATAATTTGTTAAACTATTGCTTTTACAGGGACCAAATGATTATATTTTAATTGATCAAGGTATGGGATCAATAGACATTTCACAGGGTTTTCTTATCCTTAAATATATTTTTACGTTTTAACCTTTTACCAATTTGAATTTTTTGTATTTGTATTTGTGAGATCTAGCTCCAACTTGATCTTTGTATAAATGACCATTCAGTTGTCTCAACCTATTAAGAAGTCCATCTGGAGGGCTGGTGTTGAGGATCAGCACGTAAAGCCAGTGCCTGCAATGCCAGCATCCCAAACAGGTGCTGGTTCAAGTTGTAGCCACTCCACTTCCAATCAATCGCCTTGCTAATGCACCTGGGAAAGCAACTGAAGATAGTCCAAGTGTTTGGGCCCCTACACTCATATGGAAAACCCAAATGGGGGCCATAGCAGGATAAAGCTGCGACCTGCAGTGCCAGCATCCCATTTGGGCGCCAGTTCGAGTCCTGGCTGCTCCACTTCCGATCCAGCTCTCTGCTATGGAAGATAGCCCAAGCCCTTGGGCCCCTGCACCCACGTGGGAGACCCGGAAGAAGCTCCTGGCTCATGTCTTCAGATCAGCTCAGTTCTGGCCGTTGAGGTCATTTGGGGAGTGAACCAGTGGATAAAAGACCTTTCTCTCTCTCTCTCTTTCTCTCTCTCTCTGGCACTACCTCACTCTATAACTCTGTCATTCAAATAAATTTTTTGATACATCTTTAAAAAGAAAACCCAGATGAAGCTCCTGGATCCTAGCTTCAGTCTGGCCTAGCCTCGCCATTGCAGCCATTTGGGGAGTGAATCAGCAGATAGAAGATCTCTCTCCCTCTCTCTCTCTTTCTCTCTATCTAACCCTACCTTTCAAATAAATAAATAAATCTTAAAAAAAAAAAAAAAGAAGAAGAAGAAGTTCATCTTCACCCTGCATAACCCTATAACCCCTATGCAGTCTATTTGCGGAATTTCTGTTCTGTTCTTTCAGTGATCTGCACATTCACAAGTCATTACTACCATTTCTTTTTTTAAAAAAAAAATATTTATTTATTTATTTGAGTCAGAGTTACACAGAAAGAGGAGAAGCAGAGAGAGAGAGAGAGAGAGAAATGTCTTCCATCCGATGATTTACTATCCCAATTGGCTGCAATGGCCAGAGCTGAGCAGATCCAAAGACAGGAGACAAGAGCTTCTTCCAGGTTTCCCACATGGGTGCAGGGGCCCAAGGGCTTGGGCTATCTTCTACTGCTTTCCCAGTCCATAGCAGAGAGCTGGATCAGAAGTGGAGCAGCCGGGTCTCGAACCCAGTGCCCATATGGGATGCTTCAGGCAAGGGCATTAACCCACTGTGCCACAGGGCCGGCCCCCATTACTACCATTTCACTATTTTTTGGAAATTTATTTTGAGATAAAGAATCCTTATACAACACACACATACACACACACACACACTCAAAGACACACAGCACTAATCATAAAGTAAAATATTGAATACATTAAAATGATAATGTTTTTCTCTGACATGTGGCAGTCAATATAGAATACAAAAAATGTATAGTAATGAAATGAACATCTTGTGATATGATTGCTTTTCTTAGCCCTTTGTTGGACACCTGTGGACTTGTGGTCTTTCTACCTCTTACTTGTTGAATATTATGGTTAGTGGAGAATTAAGCCTGTGATTGATTATAGAGTAGATTGAAATTATGTCTTTGCAAAAAAATTAACATAAAAAGGAAAAGGAAGGAAGGAAGAAGATGGAGGGAGGGAGGGAGGAAAGGAGAGGAAGTCTGGTTCTTCTCTAAGAACTGTACCTATGAAATACATGAACTCTGTTCTCTTTATAGTAATAAAAATTAAAGAATAAATGAAAAATAAATGAGATGTTCTTTTCATGAAAATACCATAAAAAGTGTTGAATTTTTAAGTGTTATTTCTGATTTCAGTTATTTTAACAAATGCCCCTAAGTTTTACATTATTAAATATTTTTGTTTTCCTACGCAAGGAAAGAATCAGAAGGTAGTTACTAAGGTGAGGTCTAGACTCAAAAGGCCTCTGAGATATTGTCCTTAGACAATTTATTTCATTTCAATGTCTCAGAAAAGGTAATTTTAATTATCTTTGTTAATGATTGTGCTAACAATTATAAGACAATAGTAAATGCTCACTGGGGATTTGTGAGCCATAGATGAGTTATTATAGCTACCACAACTGGTACAGAATGAATCCTGAATAAATACCAGATGGTTTTAATGTCTCTTCAGGTTGTTAATTATTTTTTTCAAATTTTGTTTGATAAATATAAATTTTCAAAGTACAACTTTTGAATTATTGCGGCTTTTCCCCCCTTAACCTCCCTCCTATCCTCAACCATCCAATCTCCCACTCCCTCTCCCATCCCATTCTTCATCAAGACTCATTTTCAATTATCTTTATAAACAGATCAACTTAGTATATACCAAGTAAAGATTTCAATAGACTGCACCCACATAGACACACAAGTATAGAGTACTGTTTGAGTAGTATTTAATGTAACTTAATGTATAACTTAGAGTAGAACATAGTACAACACATTAAGGACAGAGATCCTACATGGGGAGTAAGTGCACAGTGACTCACGTTGTGGACTTAACAATTGACACTCTTGTTTATGGCGTCAGTAATCACCTGAGGCTCTTGTCATGAGCTGCCAAGGCTATGGAAGCCTCTTGAGTTCACAAACTCTGATCTTATTTAGACAAGGCCATAGTCAAAGTAGAAGTTCTCTCCTCCCTTCAGAGAAAGGTACCTCCTTCTTTGATGGCCTGTTCTTTCCACTGGGATCTCACTTACAGAGATCTTTCATTTAGGTCTTTTTTTTTGCCACAGTGTCTTGGCTTTCCATGCCTGAAATACTCTCATGGGCTTTTTAGCCATAACTGAATGCCTTAAGGGCTGATTCTGAGGCCAGAGTGCTGTTTAGGACATCTGCCATTCTATGAGTCTGCTGTGTATCCCACTTCCCATGTTGGATAGTTCTCTCCTTTTTAATTATATCAGTTATTATTAGCAGACACTTGTCTTATTTATTTAATCCCTTTGACACTTAATCCTATCTTTTTTATCAATTATGAACTTAAACTGATCACTTTAACAAGTAAGATGGCACTGGTACATGCCACCTTGATGGGACTGAATTGGAATCCCCTGGCACATTTCTAGCTCTACCATTAGGGGTAAGTCCTAGTGAGCATGTGCCAAACTGTACATCTCCTCCCTCTCTTATTCCCACAGAGTGTTAATTATTAAACACAGTATATTGGCTTCCCATTGCTGCCATAAGAAAGCACCATGAACTTAGTAGCTTCAAACAGCAGAAGCTTATGCTTTCCAGTTGGGGAAATCCCAATTCTGTGAGATAAAATACAAGTGTTAGGGGTGTTGTGCTCTGCATGGAGACTTTGGGGAGAATCTCTTTGTTTTTCAGTACATTTACAATACAATCAGGTAATTTCACAGCTGTGAGACCAAGAAAATCAGAAGACTTCATCTACTTCTTGGAAATTTCAAGGAATGGCTAATGTTTACCTAGAAGTACATTTTCTTATCCTTTTGCACCTAATGTCAGTCCCCTGTCCTGAGATATCAGGGCATCTGAGGAAGAAAGGAAGCTAAGGGAGCCAATGGGAAAGAACGTTCATGATCATGGTGATAGGTCATGATGGAGGCAACATACTCCTCTGGGGGTTACTAAAGAAAGGAAAACCTTGATTTTTGGCGAAGTCACAAATATAACAGAAGTATTGGCCTAGAAACTAGGTTCTTTGCAATATGGTCTAGGCTAGCAACATCAACAAGTAGTTAAGTGACTTAATTTTGCTAGGCCTCAGGGTTGTAATAATCTGTTTAAGATGAGTAGCAGTGACACCAATATTTAACTTGGAGATGTGGTTGTTCTTTTCAACCATGACATTTCTCCAGTGTGAAAATGGGTGTTACTTCCTCTTGGTTGTATTAGCTTGCAAGGTTAATTACAGCTAGACAAATGCTCAGAGGAATGTATTAGTTTGTTCTGAAATTCAAATCTAGAAATACAACTGAGCAGCATAGACTCTACCTGATGTAGGATGTTCAATGTGATAAATTTCATGGCAAAGAAAAAAGGACAGATATGAAAATTCATCTCCTTTTCTCCTGTGAATAAATAACATGCTTTAGGCAATTAAGAAAAATTCAAGCTCCTATAGCATAACTGGAAAATTCCTTACATGAGTAAGTAGTTAGAAGGAGGACAAATGACAGCACAATGTCATGTTTCTGTAACTTCTAAAACATATTTTACTGGAGATAAATAAAAAAGGCACCAATAATAACAGCAACAGCACAATAAAAAGATACAGGAAAACGTGTTTTAATTCAAGTGTTAAAGTAATTGTTCATTTCCTCATGGAAATTCAGACTTCCTTCTGGAATTTTACTACTGAGGAAAATAAAAACAAGATAATACTGGGTTATAATTTTTAAATGTTTTTGTGGCTGCAAATATATACAGACATATAATTTATACTTTTAAGAGAAAAACCAGTGACTTTTACAAATGATTGCAAAGATTTAAGATCATTTAACTGTAGCACTATGACCAAAAATCCAATTGAATTAACCCCATCAGATCTGTTGGCACCTCATTCTGCACTCCTTATACCACCACTGTATCAGCTCTCAAAAACTAAAAACATGGAATGCAACCTGATTAACCACAATATACATTATCTCAGATTTTCAAAGAGTCTGCTAATGCCATGCCCTTTTTCAGGGTGAACAAAAAGAAAAGCTTTATTTAGCTTTAAAGCTCACAACACGATCTCCATGTTGGTAGTTGCTTTCACCTTCTAAAACACTCATCTCACAAGATCGTCATCGGCGTTCAGCTCGCTGTGTCTCTGTGCAGATGGGCTATGGCTCAGCTGAAGAGCCACGTCAGCCCCCTTGAACAGGCCTCCACCCAGGAGAACTGTACATGTATCCAACACATGCCCACCAACAGGAGTGATGTCCAGCTAATCCCAGGTTTGATTGGTTAAGCTCTACTTGACTGAGCCTATGTGACTGACCTTCTATGTGACTGACCTGACTATACATGACTGACCCTCTCCATAACTGAAAATGTCCTTGAGAGAAATAGGGAAGACTAGACAGGTGGCACTGGGATGCAGGAGAAAGCTGCCTCTCATGTAGCCTAGTATCATCCGTAAATGAAGGCAGTGATAAAATCACCCTTGTTGTATAATCAGCACCACAACATTATAACTCGATAGAAAACATCAGTGTAGTAATTACTAGCTTGTTTAAGTGTAGATTTCTAAGTGTCTACAGTGTTTTTGTTCCTTTGTCTCTTTGGTGGAAAAGAAAGTCTGGTGTTCACCGTGTTAGAGTAAGATGCAATCATCATTTGGAGGTCGAGAAACTTGCTGGAGTCTACGGAGCTCCTCCTGAAGTCGTGCTTGTTCAGCTTGGTGTATTGCATTCAGCCTCTGAGCCTCTTCCTAAAGAGAGATGATGAGAAAATATTAAACTTAGCACAAAAGTGAAATCAATCTTCTTTCTGGTGGCCTACATCATTCACTTGTCCTTCTTTATTTTAACTCACAGTAACAGTAGACAGGCCCCAAATCTCTCTCTTCCATGTGTGTACTTCCAACCCACTCCTGTAATTATCCAATCTGCTTCTCTTTCTCTACCTCCAGAAACATCTTTCAATCTGCAAAATGTTGCTGTCCTTACTGTCCTTAGTATTCCATCCCAACATTATCTTTCTCTTTACACTGTACGATTTCCTGAAGAATCAGTCACAGTGTGACTTTAGTTCTCATTTACACATGAGAGAATGTAATCTATACATAGAGAGAAAGGCAAAGTAACAGAGACAGAAAGAGAGATCCCTAAATGGTCACAACAGCTGGGAAAGGGTCAGGCCAAAGCCAGGAGCCTGGAACTCCACCTGGGCCTCCTCATGGGTGGCAGGGACTCAAGTACTTAGGCCAACTTCCACCTTTCCCAGGTGCATTAGCAGAGAGCTGGATTGGAAACGGAGCAGCTGGGATTTAAACCTGTGCTTCAGTATGGGATGCCAGAGCTGCAACTGGCGGCTTGACGTGCTGCATTACAACAGCAGCGCTGATGGAAAACTAGCAACTCTAAGTGACATCTGGGATCCACTGAGGTCTGAGCCTCAGATGAGGGAATTTCTGCTAGGTCAGCACAGTTTTGGAAGCAGAAGTAGAAGAAAAGATTCTGGAGATCAAAAGCCCTACATTGCCCATCTTGTCATTCAGGAAAGTGCTGAAATCTAAAAAATATCTTGGAGGCCGGCACAGTGGCATAGGGGGCCTAAGCCACCGCTTGCAGTGCCTGCATCCCATATAGGCACTGGTTTGAATCTCGGCTGCTCCACTTCTGATCCAGCTCTCTGCTATGGCCTGGGAAAGCAGTAGAAGATGGCCTAAGTCTTGGGCCTCTGTACCTGCGTGGGAGACCCAGAAGAAGTTCCTGGCTCCTGGCTTTGGATCAGCACAGCTCTGGCCATTGCAGCCATTTCAGGAGTGAACCCAGTGTATGGAAGACTTTCTCTCTCTCTCTCTCTCTCTCTCTCTGCCTCTCTAAAACTCTGCATTTCAAATAAATATTTTAAAAAGTATATTGGAGTAGATCCTGAATAATAGGGGGAAAGTCAGGATTCTGTTCCACAGTGAATAGGTTACAGGAAAGAATGCATTCAGTGTGCTTGGTACAATGCTTGGTTAATAAAAGCCACTGTGTATTGAGCGATGAAAAAACTACAGGACTGGATAAGAACAACTTCTGCAAGTTAAAGGCCTTCAGACCTTCAGAACTAGAGATTGTCAAGGCAAGGATTGGGTATAGACATAGTAATACAAAGTTAATTTAATAAGATATCTATGATCAAAGCATTTTGGCACAGTGGATTAAACCCTACTTGGAACACCAGCATCTTAAATCATAATGTGGTTTTGATTACTAAATTCCTGGCTCCTGGCTTCAGATCAGCCGAGTTCCAGACATTGTGGCCATTTTGAGTGTGAACCAGTGGATGGAAGACTTTTCTCTCTACCTTTCCCTCTCTGTCTCTCCTGCTCTTTTTTTTTTTTTTTTTGTAATTATGCCTCTCAAATAAGTAAAACCTTTTTTAAAAAAATAGGAATTAGCAAGTTGATCAAAATAACTATTATTGTGCTCTAGAAATGTCTTTGTTCAATAGTTTACGCTATTTACTCTGCGCATAGTCCTATTTTAAACATAAATATAACTCACTTGATTACAAAAGTAACCCTATAACTGAGTATCACCACTGACTCTGTTAAGCTAGGAAGACAGGAGACAGACAACGTGCTTAACACAGTATGATGGTACATCAAGTTTCTGGAAAGCGAATTAAAAGATAAGCTTATCTGGCTGCCAGAAATTTTAAAATATATGTGTACACAGTCTTCAAAAATTCCATGGAAAATGTGTATTATGAAAAACTACATGGCCAGCGCCCTGGCTCATTAGGCTAATCCTCTGCCTGTGGTGCCGGCACCCTGGGTTCTAGTCCTGGTTGGGGCACCGGTTCTGTCCCGGTTGCTCCTCTTCCAGGCCAGCTCTCTGCTGTGGCCCAGCAGTGCAGTGGAGGATGGCCCAGGTCCTTGGGCCCTGCACCTGCATGGGAGACCAGGAGGAAGCACCTGGCTCCTGGCTTCAGATCAGTGCAGCACGGCCGTAGCAGCCATTTGGGGAGTGAACCAATGGAAGGAAGACCTTTCTCTCTGTCTCTGTCTCTCATTGTCTAACTCTATCTGTCAAAAAAAATTTAAAAAAACTACACATGGAGGGACCAGCACTGTGGCGTAGTGGGTAAAGCTGCCGCCTGCAGTGCCAGCATCCCATATGGGCGCTGGTTCTAGTCCTGGCTGCTCCACTTCCGATCCAGCTCTCTGCTATGGCCTGGGAAAGCAGGGGAAGATGGCCCAAGTCCTTGGGTCCCTGCACCCATGTGGGAGACCTGGAAGAAGCTCCTGGCTCCTGGCTCGGATTGCCATAGCTCCAGCCATTGCGGCCAGCTGGGGAGTGAACCAGCAGATAGAACACCTCTCTCTCTCTCTCTCTCTCTCTCTCTCTCCATGCTTCTCTCCTATCTCTGTGTAGCTCTGACTTTCAAGTAAATAACTAAATCTTTTTTTTTTTTTTTGACAGGCAGAGTTAGACAGCGGGAGAGAGAGAGAGACAGAGCGAAAGGTCTTCCTTCCACTGCTTCACCCCCAAAATGGCCACTACAGCCGGCACACTGCACTGATCCGAAGCCAGGAGCCAAGTGCTTCCTCCTGGTCTCCCATGTGGGTGCAGGGCCCCAAGCACTTGGGCCATCCTCCACTGTACTCCCAGGCCACAGCAGAGAGCTGGACTGGAAGAGGAGCAACCGGGACAGAATCGGCACCCCAACCGGGACTAAAACCCAGGGTGCTGGCACCGCAGGCAGAGGATTAGCCAAGTGAGTGGTGGTGCCGGCCTTAAATAAATAAATCTAAGAAAAAAAAAAAAAAAACTAAACATGGCTTGTAAAAAATATTTTGCATCAAAATGAACTTGTATTTTCATTCCATTTCCCCATAAACTTTTAGAAGTCGCTGTTATTGAACAGGAGGTGGGGCTCAGATGCACATGCAGCAGGATGGCTCCAGAATCCTGGCTCTCAGCTACCACATTGGACCCTCTCACCCCGCCCAGTGGTTCACCCATCATCACAGTATGGGGAGAGATGGCAAAAAACCCGAGATGAAATAACTGATGAGTACCTGGAGCCGGCGCTCCTTGGCCCTCTGCTGCTCTTGCAACATCCGTGCTCTGTTCATCTCCATTTGTCGCACCTCTTCCTGGTGGCGCCTCTCCTGCTCCTCCATCAGCCGCTGGTTCTCCCGTTGAATGGCCTCCAACCTTTCTGCTTCAGCCCTTGCAGCCTCCGCTTGCCTGCGTGCCTCTGAGGAGAGAGTGGAGAAGGTCAGACCCCTCCAGGATGAACGTGCCCCTTCCCTCTGCCTCCCACATCTCCCTGTTCATTGTCCGACTTCTTTGGGAAAGTCCCCAGGGCCTGTTTCTCCATCCCAGGTAACCAGAATGCACTCCTCATGCCACACTCAGATGTGGCCTGAGGGGCTAAGATGCATCTTTGCCATTCCCACCGCAGTGTAATTATCCCAGGCGAGCCAGGCCAAGTTCAAATGTAGACATTTCTGTTCATCTTACATTGCTTCCATCCCTTCTCACCTTTCATCTCCTCCTCTCTGGCTCTGAGAGCCTGGTCTGTCTGCAGAATTGTAGCACTCACAGACTCCTTGGACTTTAAATACTCCTGCAGAGCTTCCTCAGCCTAGGAGGCCAAAAACATGCAGTCAGGCATAGGGAATGGTGATAAATTATCAATGCTGTCTATTTCTTCATCTTCTCAACTCTCTTCCTCCTAGGAGGTGCTCAACCTGTGCTTGCTGGAACTATCCACCAAGCTGCTCCTGCCACAAGGTGGACATAAACCCCCAACAGGCCCCTTTGAGCACTCAAGGCCACCATATGCAAAGGATTTATTCACAGATAGAAAAATACAGTTACTAGGTGTTTGGAAAACTGTTATGGATTCTGGGGAAAGATGCTCTTACTCCCTCCTGAGACTGAGGGCACTAAGGAATAACTAAGTGAGAGAGCGTCAAGATGGTGGAATAGGAAGGGAGCACACTGATAGTCCAGGAAGAGACAGTTTAATAAAATTGGAGATACTGCAGGTTCAAGGAAGAGTAGGGGAAAAAACAGCAGAGGAAACTCTTCCGGAACTAGTGATTCACAGTGGACCTGCGTGGAGAGCGTGGGAGCCCATGGTTCCGGACATCAGTGGCAGAATCAACACACCAGCACTGGAATGCGAGGTGAGCCGAACCTCAATAGCCTGAGACACCAGCGGGCAAGCAGAAAGAGGAGACTAGAGGGAACGAGGCTTTAAACCCCTTGGGGAAAAGTTCAAGAGGCTAACTAGAAGAGAGAGAGAAAAAAAAGTGACCAATATGGACACGAGTTTCTCTCTCTCTGCTCACCTCTCAAAGGCAAGCAAGACAAAGAGCAGGCGCCATTTTGGACATACATCATAAGCGGGGCGACCTCAGGGCTGCGCCTGCCCACATCCAAGCAGAAAAACCTGACTCTGGGGCGGGTAAAATAACAGGAGATTAGGACCTAGTGAATGTGTGGTGCTAATGAACTGAGACTGTGAAAAAAGACACAGTGGGTGAGAGAACTCATGGAATTCATGTGAGTACTCTCCAGAGATGCTACAATTCAGTAACCTTGGCAATCCAGTGGGAGACTGCAGGAGAATTTGAGTCCACACTAAGGGCAGTACAGCTTCCCTGTATGGTCCTTGGGAAAGAGCTTCCGATCTCTGGCTCCTGTGGGTATATCATTCACCTGCTAACTACCTCCAATTCCGCTCAGCTGTGCGGAATTACTTCCCTTTTGAATCAAAGAAAGAAAGAGAGAGAGAGAGAGATTTACCATGCCTAACCTGGGAGTGACACCTTTGGCACACCCTTAACCCTGAGGAACCAAACGGAGCTCTCAGGCCACACCCATCTCAAGCCTCTAAGCCTCCATGAAAAGCAGACAGTCCACTTAATACAGTCATAGTATAACAAGAAAAAACACCACAGCAAGGGAAGAAGAATCCAAAGAATATCTCCACGATGCCAAGCAACAAACGCAGAAACCGAGGAAACAAGAACAAGGAAGGCACTATGACACCCCCAAATGAAACAGACACCCCAAGCCAAGATTATGAAGATGATGAGAAAGAAGAAATGCAAGATACCGATTTCAAAAAATTTATGATAAGAACAATTAGAAGTTTTCAAAATCAATGCTTGAGCTACGGAAATCCTTACTGGACAGGATAGAAAATCTCCTTCGAAAATGAAATATTAAGGAGGAATCAAAATGAAACGCAGAAGCTAGTAGAACAGGAAAGTGTGATAGTGAAGAGAAATCAAAATGAAATGAAGAATTCAATAGATCAAATGACAAACACATTAGAGAGCCTTAAAAACAGAGTCAGTGAAACAGAAGAGAGAATATCGGACTTAGAAGACAGAGCACAGGAAAGTATACAGTCATACCAAAGAAAAGAAGAGGAAATCAGAAATCTAAAAAATAATGTTGGGAATCTAAAGGATACTATTAAAAAACCCAACATTAGGGTTCTAGGAGTTCCGGAAAGCATGGAGAGAGAAAGAATTAGAAGGCCTTTTTAGTGAGATACTTGCAGAGAACTTCCTGGGTTTGGAGAAGGACAGAGACATCCTGGTACAGGAAGCTCATAGAACCCCTAGTAAACATGAACAAAAGAGATCCTCACCACGACACGTTATAATCAAACTCACCACAGTGAAACATAAAGAAAAGATTCTAAAATGTGCAAGAGAGAAATGTCAGATTACTCTCAGAGGATCTCCAATCAGACTCACAGCTGACTTCTCAACAGAAACCCTACAAGCTAGAAGGGAATGGCGAGATATAGCCCAGGTACTAAGAGAGAAAAACTGCCAGCCCAGAATATTATATCCTGCAAAGCTATCATTTGTGAATGAAGGTGAAATAAAGACTTTTCATAGCAAACAGAAATTGAAAGAATTTGTCACCACTCGTCCAGCCCTGCAAAAGATGCTTAAAGATGTGTAACACACAGAAACACAGAAATACGGTCATCAATATGAAAGAAGGTAAAGGAAGGAAACCTCACAGCAAGAGATCACAGGAAGTTCAAAGCATATATTAGAAAATATCTTTGGCAAATGGCAGGGCAAAGTTACTACTTATCAATAGTCACATTGAACGTTAATGGCCTGAATGTCCAGTTAAAAGACACAGATTGGCTGATTGGGTTAAGGAACAAAACCCATCTATTTGCTGCTTACAAGAAACACATCTTTCCAACAATGATGCATACAGACTGAAAGTGAAAGGCTGGAAAAAGATATACCATGCCAACAGAAATGAAAAAAGAGCGGGCATAGCCATCTTAATATCAGACAACATAAACTTTACCACAAAAACTGTTACGAGAGACAAAGAGGGGCACTATACAATGATTAAGGGATCAATTCAGCAGGAAGATATAACGATTATCAATTTATATGCACCTAATTACAGGGCACCAGTTTATTTAAAAGATTTGTTAAGGCACTTAAAGGGAGACTTAGACTCCAATACAATAGTACTGGGGGACTTCAATAATCCACTCTCAGAAATAGGCAGATCAACCAGACAGAAGATTAACAAGGAAACAGCAGATTTAATTGACACTATTGCCCAAATGAATCTAACAGATATCTACAGAACTTTTCATCCTACACAGAAACCATTTACATTCTTCTCAGCAGTACATAGAACCTTCTCTAGGATTGACCACATACTAGGCCATAAAGCAAGTCTCAGCAAATTCAAAAGAATTAGAATCATACGATGCAGCTTCTCAGACCACAGCAGAATGAAGTTGGAAATTAGCAACTCAGGAATCCCTAGAGCATATGCAAACACATGGAGATTGAACAACATGTTCCTGAATGAACACTGGGTCACTGAAGAAATCAAAAGAGAAATCAAAAACTTTCTGGAAGTAAATGAGGATAACAACACAACACATCAAAACTTATGGGATACAGCAAAAGCAGTGTTAAGAGGAAAGTTTATATCAATAGGTGCCTACATCAAGAAATTGGAAAGGCACCAAATAGATGAACTCTCAATTCATCTCAAGGATCTAGAAAAACCACAGCAAACCAGACCCAAATCTAGTAGGAGAAGAGAAATAATTAAAATCAGAGAAGAAATCAACAGGATTGAATCAAAAAAAAAAATTACAAAAAAATCAGCCAAACGAGGAGCTGGGTTTTTGAAAAAATAAACAAAATTGACACCCCATTGGTCCAACTAACAAAAAAAAAGAAAAAAAACCCAAATCAATAAAATCAGTGGTGAAAAAGGAAACATAACAACAGACACCACAGAAATAAAAAGAATCATCAGAAATTACTACAAGGACTTGTATGCCAGCAAACAGGAAAATCTATCAGAAATGGATAGATTCCTGGACACATGCAACCTACTTAAATGAACCAGGAAGATATAGAAAACCTAAACAGACCCAAAACTGAGACAGAAATTGAAACAGTAATAAAGGCCCTCCCAACAAAGAAAAGCCCAGGACCAGATGGATTCACTGCTGAATTCTACCAGACATTTAAAAAAGAACTAACTCCAATTCTTCTCAAACTATTCAGAACAATCAAAAAAGAGGGAATCCTCCCAAACTCTTTCTATGAAGCCAGCATCACCTTAATTCCTAAGCCAGAAAAAGATGCAGCATTGAAAGAGAATTACAGAGCAAGATCCCTGATGAACATAGATGCAAAAATCCTCAAAAATTCTCACCAATAGAATACAACAACACATCAGAAAGATCATCCACCCAGACCAAGTGGGATTTATCCCTGGTATGCAGGGATGGTTTAATGTGCGCAAATCAATCAATGTGATACACCACATTAACAGACTGCACAAGAAAAACCATATGATTATCTCAATAGATGCCGAGAAAGTATTTGATAAAATACAACACCCGTTCATGATGAAAACTCTAAGCAAACTGGGTATGGAAGGAACATTCCTCAATACAATCAAAGCAATTTATGAAAAACCCACGGCCAACATCCTATTGAATGGGGAAAAGTTGGAAGCATTTCCACTGAGATCTGGTACCAAACAGGGATGCCCACTCTCACCACTGCTATTCAATATAGCTCTGGAAGGTTTAGCTAAAGCTATTAGGCAAGAGAAAGAAATTAAAGGGTTGCAAATTGGGAAGGAAGAACTCAAACTATCCCTCTTTGCAGACGATATGATTCTTTACTTAGGGGACCCAAAGAACTCTACTAAGAGACTATTGGAACTCATAGAAGAGTTTGGCAAAGTAGCAGGATATAAAATCAATGCACAAAAATCAACAGCTTTTGTATACACAGGCAATACCATGGCTGAGGAAGAACTTCTAAGGAAAACATCATGCTGAGTGAATTAAGCCAGTCCCAAAGGGACAAATATCATATATTCTCCCTGATTGGCGACAACTGACTGAGCACCAAAGGGGAAACCTGTTGAAGTGAAATGGACACTATGAGAAACAGTGACTTGATCAGCCCTTGTCCTGACTGTTGATGTACAATGTAATACTTTACCCCTTTTAGTATTTTTTTTTGTTCTGGTACTATTGGTTGAACTCTGTAATTAACACACAATTATTCTTAGGGGTTTAAATTTTAACTGAAAAGTGATCCCTGTTAAATATGAGTGGGAATAAGAGAGGGAGGAGATGTACAATTTGGGACATGCTTAATCGGACTTGCCTCAAATGGTAGAGTTAGAAACATGCCAGGGGATTCCAATGGAATGCCATCAAGGTAGCATGTACCAATGCCATCTCACTAGTCCAAGTGATCAATTTCAGTTCACAATTGATCACACTGATAGGTCTAAGAGTCAAAGGGATCACACAAACAAGACTAGTGTCTGCTAATACTAACTTATAGAAGAATCAAAAAGGGAGAGAACGATCCAAAATGCAAAGCAGGATACACAGCAGACTCATAGAATGGCAGATGTCCTAAATAGCACTCTGGCCTCAGAATCAGCCCTTAAAGCATTCAGATATGGCTGAAGAGCCCATGAGAGTATTTTAGGCATGGAAAGCCAAGACACTCTGGAAAAAAAAAAAAAAAAAAAAAAAAAAAAGAAGACCTTAATTAAAGATCTCTGCGAGTGAGATCCCAGTGGAAAGAATGGGGCCATCAAAGAAGGAGGTACCTTTCTCTGAAGGGAGGAGAGAATTTCCACTTTGACTATGACCCTGTCAGAATAAGATCGAAGTCGGCAAACTCAAAAGGCTTCCATAGCCTTGGAAACTCATGACTAGAGCCTAGGGAGATTATTGACACCATAAACAAGAGTGTCAAAGTGTTAAGTCAACTACAGGAGTCACTGTGTACTTACTTCTCATGTGGGATCTGTCCTTATTGTGTTGTCCAATGTGAAGTAATGCTATAACTAGTACTGAAACAGTATTTTACACTTTGTGTTTCTGTGTGGGTGCAAACTGATGAATCTTTACTTAATATATACTAAATTGATCTTCTTATATAAAGATAATTGAAAATGAATCTTGATGTGAATGGAATGAGAGAGGGAGCGGGAGATGGGAGGGGTGCGAGTCGGAGGGAAATTATAGGGGGGGGGAAGCCACTGTAATGCATAAACTGTACTTTGAAAATTTATATTTACTAAATAAAGGTTAAAAAAGGAATAATAAGTTGGACCTAGCACTGTCAATGCTGTTGTCATGGGGCTAAGTCTGCCTGACAGTGAAGCCATTAGTCATGGAAAGGGAACAGAAATAAGAAGTGGGGGATTGGAAACCAAAACAAAGGGAAATTGATGACACTTTACATTCTGAATTGTATCTACATTTGAAACAAAATTAAAACTTTGCTTTGGGCTTTTATAAGCTAATCAATTACTGGGTTTTTTTTTTTTTCTAGAATTAGTTTCAATTATTGGCATTCTGTCCTGGGTAACCAAAAAGATCCCTTTGTGGCAATCAATGCTGATGGCTGAGCAGAGGTCTGATGACTATGGTAATGGTTCCATGCAATTCCAGGGATATCATTCAAGCATAACTTTGGCTTTAGGAACACCAGTACCAGGCACATATTTTTCTATGCATGTTCATTTAATGAAAGAGTAACCTCTGGCAGAGGCAAAAACCTCATCTGAACTTACAGTGGTGTCTTTCCTCCTGTCCTCAATTTTTATAAACAGCTGCCCCATGCATTTTCCATAATTAATAAATCGAATCAGGGATACCTGTATCCCTTTCCTGGGCTTCTGATAGTACTCTGCCTTCAGCTCTTCTGTCTTCTGAAGGTAGAGATTGTGACCTCCTGGTTTCGAATAAGTCCCCTGCTTCACTGCTTCTTCTAGGGGACCAAAAATATCCTGAAGCAGAGCTGAGCAAAGATCCGATGAGGCTTCCAAGTTCCGTTTACAAAAGTCATCACGCTTTGCATCCAGTAGTGCCTACAAAGAGACAAAACCCAGAAGATGTTAGCATCATTTCAGTGTTTCTGGATGGGTTTTCAAAAAGAATCTATATTTTTTTCTAGAAGCACAGAGGAATACAAACAAAACTATAACCATCCCATGAAACCTGGAAAAGTTCCAATGATGATACTTTAGAAAACTAGCATTTACTTTTCAGTTTCAAATTTCCTGAAATCCCATTTTCTTGTTATTTTTCCTTTATGGGTGATCTTCAGACCACAGACATGTAGTCTTCTGCTCTGTTTCTAAACTTAGCCTACTGTTTCACAATTTTTCTCGTTTTAATGTTTTACTGAACCTGGGATCCCACATCATAGTAAAGCTACAAGTCCTTGCTGCTCCACTTCCAATTCAGTTTCTTGCTGATGTGCCTGGGAAGGCAGTGAAAGATGGCTCAACTGCTTGGGCCCCTGCCACCTCTGTGGAAGACCAGGATGAAGTTCCTGGCTCCTGGCTTTGGCCATGACCCTTGTCCTGGCTACTGGCTACTGAAGCTCTTTGGAGAGTGAAATATTAGATGGATGATATTGCTCTCTCTCCCTCTCTCTCTCTCAATCTCTCCCCCCCCCCACCTTTCAAACCAAAAAAATAAATTTTAAAGTGCTTTAAACTAATTGGACTTATAGTAGTTTATTTTATAAAACTCAGATACATCATTTGTACCATTTTAATGTATTGAATTTACAATTCTTTATGTTAGATTTTTTTAAAAGCCAATTTAATACTTTGTAAATACAATCATTTATAGGTTTAAAATTAGTTCAAATAAGTCCATGGCTATAACATGATAAAGTAGTTTGCATATGGGAAAATGAGAGACAACAGAAATAGGGCTCACTAAATCAAGCCCCTCCCGTCTTGAACACATATCCATCTCCCAAGCCATATGTGTATCCATCTCCCACCAAAGGTTACTCGACCCAACTCCAAACCAATCAGGAGCAGGGAGCATCCAGACTCTCATTGCAAAAGACCCCCTACTGCCCTGTTAGTGACTTCTTCAATCTATGCATGCTGTGAATAGTGGATATGTGACCAGTACTGTGGATACATGACCTTCGTGTGGAGGTGGTAGTGAGCAGCACTGACATTTTGAATATGGCGTGTACAAAAGAGGCAAGTGAGCCTGTGGAGAACAATGAAGTGCCCAGTACCAAGGTGGCTAAGTCAGAGTTCAAGAGCACATGACTACATCTCCCCAGCCTGATACATCTCCCATTCATCTTCCCTCTGGAGAGTCCATCAGTGGCATATTCTTGTTGTGCTCAGGTATAAGCACCAATAGGCCTTGTCTGGGTTCAACAATGGCTCCTTGCTAATTTCTATTACAAGTAGTCAAAACCTTGAGCTGGTATCAAAAAGCTCAGAATATGTAGAGCACAGAGTATTACTTGTTTGCTTGTTTGTTTTTACAGTAAAAGTGGCATCATAAACATGTGGTTGACTATCATTATTTCCCAGTGTAGTAGAAATTCCTTTTCTTAATGAAGTCATGTTTTACTATTTATAGCAATACTTTGCCTTGATCTGGAACTTAATATTTGTGAACTAAAACCAAAAAATAACTACCTCTAATTCCTTCTGAAACTTTTGATCCACATCCTTGAAGGAGTCCTTCATGAAGACTCCGATGGCCTCTCTCCGAGAAGCAGTGTGCAGGTCCAGCAGCTCCTGGAGGGTTTCTGTGGGCAGCTGCACCTTCTGGCTCATCTGCTGGTCATAGTGGGCAATGGCCTTTTGCACAGCAGCCGTGTTCTCCTTCTGGGTTAAGGTCAGAACTGCGTTTTCCATGCAAGGCAGATCCCCACAGCTAATGGCATTGACGTAGGTCAGCAACAGGCTCTCTAGACCTTCACAGAGTGAAACCAGGCTTTCATTAATTTGCAGAAAAAGAGGCCATGAACTATACTGAATAATTCTGAAAATGTTAATTTAACATTCTATTTATGAAATTGTTCAGTATTTTGATCAAGTGGACAAAATAGGTTCCTGTAAGAAATAGTGTGATCAACAAGGCAAGTGTTTCCTTCTTTGGGAAAAGAAATAATGTGTAAAGAAGAAAATCTCAAGATGTATGAGACGATTCATCCATATTTCATTCTTCTCCCATGAAGAAAATAATTTTATAAAAGTCGTGCATACTCATTTTATTAGAATACTCAATGCCTTATTCTTTTTAATCTGCCCTCTCTTTTCCTTTTCTTCAATTTTCTATTCTCTTCAGAACTCAATTTTCTTTTTCACTTTAACATGGGCTCACTGCTATGCAGGATTAACCTTCACCAATAAAGTGTGAAGCGAGTAATTTGGAACTGGTTTTCCATATTCTTGTTGAGTCTTTCCTGTTTAACTTCCTTATCATTTACACTTTTTTGTTTGCACTTTTTTGTTTCCCTCTATGATCTAGCAATTATTTACAGAGCTCTAAGACAGAATTCTTAGAAAATACTAGAACAAGAAATCTGTTTAAACCTCTTCGTGGGCTTTAGACTTTTGGGCCTTTGTTTAATTTTGCATCAACCAACTATTTCTACAGAGAATATGGATCTCTTGCTCATACAATACCTATCAAAGGACATGATGCATAATAAGGAACCAATATATTTGTTGAATAAATACTGCCAACTTGTGTGGATTAGTCTATTTCAATAGTGGATCACTTATGGGAAAAATGTATTTCACTTGTTCTATCATCAAATGATATACCTATTTTATGTTTGAGGCCTTTCTAAAAACAATAATAGAAATATCTATTGGGACTTTGACAACCATTGGGACATGTGATACATATGATTTCCATGACTGTAATTGCTTACACATTTGTCTTAAATGTGTCCCTTACTCAAGAGAGTGAATTGAAGGAAAATCCTACAAAAGGTACTCACGAGGTCCATTGACCTTGATGCCTCCCGGAAGAGTCTTGGTCATAGAATGATTAAAGATGTAGGAACAGAATTCTGCCACTTGTTGCACAAATAGAGGTTCCAGGTCATCATCACTCAGTGTCTCAAGTTGGGAAAGCTTCTTCAAGTCAGTGGGTGAGTCAAAGATAAAGCATTTTCTTGTTGGAAAGAACTTCTTTATACACTTACGGGGCAAATTGTAGGACTGAGTTCTTTGATCATCACCTAAATATGGAAAAATGGTATTTATTTAGCATAGGATTTACATCGTGTTGAACAATGATCTAAATACATCAAGTTAATGCCTTTCCATCTGATGTTACTGAGAGATAGAAATCTTAAGAAAAAAAGTGAATAATTAGGAAAAGGAAAAAAAGAAATTTGTTCCAAGTGTATGGGACTAATGCAATTTATTATTAATATTAATTCATTCTAAATTGATGGTATTTTAAACTTCTTTTGTGAAAGAGATAGGTGAGTCAATATGAGAAAGTTTACATTTAACCACCTGTCCTAAACGGATCACTTCCTGGGTTAAACTCCCCATTCCCAACCCTGAAGTCCCTGTCACCTTCTTTCAGCTTCAGTGAGTTCTCCAGGTATTCATCTGCTGTGATGAGCTGCCCGTCTATTTGAAGGTCTAGGAAGAAATCTCTCAGAGTCCACACCAGGTCTGGAAAGAAGCTCACATGGCCAGCAGCGTCTTCACCCACATCTGGGTCAGGTGAGGTTCTCACCCTCAGCAGATCTGTCAGTTCTGTCACATTGCTGACACGCAGCTAAGGAAAAGTGGTGGTGACAGGACTGCAGCTGAGCCCCTTTCAGTTGACTGTATCCCCAGACTTTGATTTTGCTTTAATCAATAAACATGGGGCCCTCATATATGGGCTTTTGTCTTGGTACTTTCAGTGTTTTTGTTATATTTCATTTTGAGGATTCATGAGGTCACACAGATAGACTTTGAAACTAAAACTTCTCTACAAAAGGATACTTCAGTAGGTCCATAGATCCCTGATCAATTTTGCTCATGGTATTGTACACAAAGGTACTACTCAATAGGATCGCCAGTGTAAAGATCTTGATATCATTGCTGTCATCAGCCTAGAAGTGAGAACAAATTTAAATCATTTCTTTCTTAAAGCAACCCAGAGTCACCTGGTGGTAACCAATCACTTCTTTTCTTTTTTTTTAAAGATTTATTTATTTATTTGAAAGGCGGAGTTACAGAGAGGCAGAGAGAGAGAGAGAGAGAGAGAAAGAGAGAGGTCTTCCATCCACTGGCTCACTCCCTAGGTGGTTACAATGGCCAGAGCTGTGTCGATCCAAAACCAGGAGACAGGAGCTTCCACCAGGTCTCCCAGGCAGGTACAGGGGCCCAAGGACCTGGGCCATCTCCTTCTGCTTTCCCAGGCCATAGCAGAAAGCTTTATCTGAAATGGAGCAGCAGGGCCTCAAACCAGCACCCATATGGGATACCAGCACTGCAGGCAGCGGCTTTACCCACTACACCACTGTGCAGGCCCCAAATCATGTTTTATAACATTCACAGAATACCAGTCATCAAAAACAGATTCCTTACCTGCAAATGTTAAACCAGATGAATAATAATGACTGATATGTGAACTTTGAAAACTCTTTGTTTGCCTGAATAATTTTATACTGACCCATATGTTGTTGACTTTTTGTAAAAATTAAGGTTGCCAACAACAGATGCTGGCGAGGATGTGGGGAAAAAGGGACACTAACCCACTGTTGGTGGGAATGCAAACTGGTCAAGCCACTATGGAAGTCAGTCTGGAGATTCCTCAGAAACCTGAAGATAACCCTACCGTTCGACCCAGCCATCCCACTCCTTGGAATTTACCCAAAGGAATTTAAATTGGCAAACAAAAAAAGCTGTCTGCACCCTAATGTTTATTGCAGCTCAATTCACAATAGCTAAGACCTGGAACCAACCTAAATGCCCATCAACGGTAGACTGGATAAAGAAATTATGGGATATGTACTCTTTAGAATACTATACCGCAGTAAGAAACAACGAAATCCAGTCATTTGCAACAAAATGGAGGAATCTGGAACACATCATGCTGAGTGAAATAAGCCAGTCCCAAAGGGACAAATATCATATGTTCTCCCTGATCAGTGACAACTGACTGAACACCAAAAAGGAAACCTGTTGAAGTGAAATGGACACTATGGGAAACGGTGACTTGATCAGCATAGCCCTGACTGTTAATGAACAACTTAATACATTATGCCTCTTAGTATTTTTTTTTGTCTGTTCTACTTAATATGACTGGTTTAATTTTGTAATTAATACACAGTTATTCTTAAGTGTTGAAAATTAACTGAAATGTGATCCCTGTTAAACATAAGAGTGGGAATAAGAGAGGGAAGAGATGTACAATTTGGGACATGCTCAAGCTGACTTGCCCCAAATGATAGAATTAGAAACATACCAGGGGACTCCAATTTAATCCCATCAAGGTGGCATGTACCAATGCCATCTCACTATTCCAAGTGATCAATTTCAGTTCACAATTGATCATAATGAAAGGACTAAGAGTCAAAGGGAGCACATAAACAAGTCTAGTACCTGCTAACACTAACCGATAGAATAAATAAAGGGGAGAGTGATCCAACATTGGAAGTGAGATACTCAGCAGACTCATAGAATGGCAGATGTCCTAAATAGCACTCTGGCCTCAGAATCAGCCCTAAAGGCATTCCAATCTGGCTGAAAAGCCCATGAGAGTATTTCAGGCATGGAAAGCCAAGACACTCTGGCAAAAGATCTCTGTGAGTGAGATCCCAGTGGAAAGAACAGGTCTTCAAAGAAGGAGGTACCTTTCTCTGAAGGGAGGAGAGAACCTCCACTTTGAATATGACCTTGTCTAAACAAGATAAGAATCGGAGAACTCAGAGGGCTTCCATAGCCTTGGAAACTCATGACTGGAACATAGGGAGATTACTGATGCCATAAACAGGAGTGTCAATTGGTAAAGTCAACAACAGGAGTCACTGTGCACTTACTCCTCATGTAGGATCTCTGTCCTTAATGTGCTGTGCATTGAGATTTAATGCTATAACGAGTACTCAAACAATATATTTCACTTTGTGTTTCTATGGGGGTGCAAACTGTTGAAATCTTTGCTTAATGCATACTAAACTGATCCTCTGTAAAAAAAAAAAAAGAAAGAAATTATCAACTCTCACTGGGATTAAACATGACAATAAGTCTGATCTGATTTCATCATCATTTAAAAAAATCATCTATTATTTTTCACTTTATGTTTCTGTGTGGGAGCAAACTGTTGAAATCCTTACTTAATGTATACTAAGCTGATCTTCTGTATATTAAGATAATCGAAAATGAATCTTGATGTGAATGGAAGGGGAGAGGGAGTGGGAAAGGGGAGGGTTGTGGGTGGGAGGGACGGTATGGGGAGGAAGCCATTGTAATCCATAAATCGTACTTTGGAAATTTATATTCATTAAATAAAAGTTAAAAAAAATTAAGGTTGCTTTTTCAGTTAAAGATTGTGAAACAATTGCCAACAATGCATCTGAAAACAATGCTTCCTCCACCTGTGGCACCGGCATACCACATGGGTACCGGTTCTAGTCCCAGCTGCCCCTCTTCTAATCCAGCTCTCTGCTATGGCCTGGTAAAGCAATAGAAGATGGCCCAAGTGCTTGGGACCCTGCACCCACATGGGAGATGGGGAAGAAGCATCTGCGCTGCAGATCAGCACAGCTCCAGCTGTTGCAGCCATCTGGGGAGTAAACCAACGGAAGGAAGACCTTTTTTTCTCTCTCTCTCCCTCTCACTGCCTGTAACTCTACCTCTCAAATAAATAAATAAAAATCTTAAAAAAAAAAGGAAAGGAAAATGTATATTCTGGGGTGGGTGTTTTGGTGTAGCATTTAAACCACCACTTAGGATGTCCACACTCCATATCAGAGTGCATGGGTTCCACTTACAGCTCCGCCTCCAGTTCCAACTCTGTAACCTGGATGGCAGTAGCTGAAGATCCAATAGTTGGATCCTTTTCACCTATCTGGGAAACTTGGATTGAGTTCCCAGCTCCTGGCTTCAACCTGGCCCATCCCTGGTTGTTGGCATTTAGGGAGTGCACTAGCAGGTAAGAGATCCTTGCCTATCTAATTTCAAGTAAATAATTGTTTTAAAGGCCATTGTCTGGTCAAGTGGGAATATAAATTTAGGAAAACCGAAACTTCCCTGGATAAAGAATGCTGAAAGGTAATTCAAAAAGGAATCCCGTAGCCATACCTTCTCTACGTCACCCAGACCTTCTGTGTCAAGCAGAACTAGGGTGTGGTCAGGCTTCTCTGGATGAGGCACACACCACATCCAGATGCCCTTGGTGTGAGACTGCACGGTGGACCCAACTGAGAAGCCTGCAGAGAAGTGGAGATGTTGTAATAGGGGAGGGGCTCTGGAAATAAGGATTGTCTTGATCACTGAAAAAGGATTTAGGGGAAGCAAGATGGAAAAACAACGGAAGGCACAACTAATCTGGTTCTGAATTACAATAAAGGAATAGAAAAATAACATCAAACATCATAGACTGGAAATTTTATTTTTTAAAGAACACCATACTACTAAAATGTCAATAGTTTATAATTATACTTATGGAAATTACTTCCCTGATAGCTCACTCTTTATGAGGGGTGCACATTATGCTCTTTCCCAGAGACTTGTTAAGGGCAAATGAAAAACACAGTGTGAGGCATCAGGACAGACAGCTGCCCTTTGTCTCCCAGGAGATAAAAAGACCAGTGCCTTCCACACATTGGCTTTCAGTGCCCCTCCCCCTCCCCGCCTTTCTCCCTTCTCCTCCCCAGGCTGAGTGGTGACAGTGTGGGTGGACAGAGGAGACCCTCAGAGCATAGCTGTTGCCGCTCACCCGTCTTCTTCCCAGCCAGCTTGTTCATGAGGTAGGACTTGCCCGTGCGGTAGAGGCCCACGATAGCTACCACCACCACGGGCTGCGTAACAGCCGACAGGATCTGCACGGCCTCCTCATTGACCATGAACTGCTCACTGGTGTTCTCAATGAGGCACACGGGTTCTGCCATGAGGATCTCCAAGGCCATGTCCAGGACGTTACTTTGTCTGCAAGGGAAGAGATGAGCTGGGCCAGAATATCTAGTGTTTAAACCGAGAAAATCATTTTGTCTACTGAACCTGGGCATATGCTCCCCCAGCATGGCCTGTTGCTGAAGAATTTTCTAAAAGCTGAAAATAGCTTAGCAAATGTGGGTTGCAGTAGAACACTACATCCTTCATACTCTTGACCACCTTACTGGCTCCTAGCTATTTGGTGGACAAAGGGAAATCCCACCCTTGTGGGAGACCCAGGTAGAGTTCCAGGCTCCTGGCTTCAGACTAGCACAGCCCTGGCCATTGCAAGCATTTGGGAGTGGACTAGTGACTTATCCACTGCCCTACAATGTCTGCCTCTCTCTGCCTTTTAAGCAAGTAAATAAGTAAAAATAAATAAAATTTGCTTTAAAAATCATGATATTAGAGGCAATAGCAGAGTAGAGACAGAATTCAGCACAATAAAGGGTTAACAAGTACTAAGAAACAAAAAACTCAGAGCTATAGGAAAAACCCACTTTGGAAGAGCAAGATCAAGGCTCAAAATACATTACTGTCTGGAAACCTCTTCACTGTTCAGACTGGGTTTCACTTTTCCTGTTCTTTCTTTTTTGGGGGGAGATGAAGAATCTTCATATTAGCAGTTTAGCAAGCTATTTACTTTGTATCTCATTCATTACTCTTTCTCACGAAAATAACAATCATAGCTCATCAGACTTGCAGACTAAAGTTTGAACCAGCTTAACCAGGTTTTAATAAAGAGAAAAGTAGCCTAAGTAGCAATTATAATCGCTTAGAAGTCATGAGATGGCAAAGGGAGAAAAGCGGTTTCAGGATATTTTAAACTCACAGGTTGGTCTCCCCATATATGTATATTTAATTTAGCAAGAAGCGAATGTAATTGGCACTTGATGGATTCTGCTCTGATAACACCATGACTTAATATTTTCTGAGTCCCAATACACCACACCCAGTTAGACTTCCTTCTATCCCAGACAGACCAATTTTAAAACTAAAGGGAACCTTGTACAGTTCTTCCCACCTTTGCCCAGTCTTACCTTAACTGGAGCAATAAAATCAGCGGGGAGCAGAGATCTTTCAGAGCAGACAAGGAATCAGCTTAGACGAGGACTTGATAAGAAACTGCTTTGACGAGAACTAATGAGAGTTCTAACTGCTGTGCCCAGTGTGAGTGTAGCTGAAATGATTTCTAATGTACTTCATCCTTACCCACCTCCTGGGATTCCCCATCCCCTCTCCTCCCCACATCACACCAACTCCCCACCAACAGTTAACTGTGCAGCACAGGGAAACCGAAAGTGGGAAATGACGTTGGGAAACTTGCTTGTAGGAAACTGAAACTGCAAAGCAAAGGCAGTTACAAACAATATTTTCTGAATATTGACAATTGCTGGGCTGGAGGGTTTGGTCGGATTTCTCAGAAATTCTATGTTGCTACTGAAAAGAAAACTTTGAGGTTCTTGATAATGTTTCTAAGTGTATGGTATTTTACCTAGCTTGAAATCTGATATTTATCTTCAGCTTAGAAGCAGGGCAGGAAGAAACCTCATAAAATTTTTGGGGTCTAATTTTTTGAAATGTTTGATACACTTACATAGGGTCAAGTTTCTTGCTTTTTTTTCTGATTTAACAACTTTATTGAATTTTCAGAAGCACTCTACAGTAACACACTTTAAAAGAATCACATAGTACTTAGTAGGTACTTGTATACATGTACAGCTCAGAAGACAAATAACAAACAAAATCACTCCCAGAAAGCTTCAAAAATGGACATGTGTAGTCTAAGAATATGATAATGGCTAAAGGGATACCCAAAGGACCATATTTTGATATGCTTAGGACTACTATTTTCCACAATGCCTCTACAATTAGAGTGCCTTATCTTACAATCACAGAAATGAAAACAGGAATAAAATCCTACTTTATACAGTAGTTTATTTCTTATTGCTTTTTAAAAAAAGTCATTTAAATTTGCTTTTAGAGTATAGATTAAGCCTAATCATCCATGAAACACAATACCTTAAAAGTATTTTAAAAATCAAAGAAAGCTCCATCTTTTCAGTTCACCTGACAAAATGCACCATCCCAGAATATTTATCATCTAGAGCAGTGTTTCTCAAAGTATTGTCCGTGGACTGGGATATAACCCATGAATCATTTGCTGCAGCTTTGTATGCTCTACTGAGCACTAAGTCAAAGTGTTTATCACAAAGTTCAGTGGAGGATGTCTGAATACCTACTTTTGGGGTGGTTTTGATAAGGGGCCCAATCAGGGAGATAGGATTAGATTGATTAGATTCATGAGCTGGAAACCACGCCCCCTTGCCCCTACCTGATCTTGTTACTGGAGAAGCAGAGGGTCCTTGTCTTCCCACAAGAAAGAATTCAGGTGTGAGATAGCAGTAGAAAGCAAAATAGCAAGGTTTATTAGGGTAGAGACATCTGTAAGACAGGACCTGAGAGGAAGTGCATAGTTCACATTTAGGCTGGGGTTTTTAGGGGGATGGGTCTTGCCTTCTAGCCTCTTCTCTCCCCCTCTCCTTCTTCTCCTCTGGAACAAAGGACTTGTTGGGTGTAAATATGAAAAATTCCTCTCTGAGTTTTTCCCACCGAAGTTATCAGTCAGGGGAAGCCTGGCTGGTGTCATGTCTTAGAGGAGGGATGTTTATCAGGCCAGGTAGAAGGGGCAGGACTCCCTGGAAGGTCATCAGGATCCGGGTGGGACTTTGAAGTACAGATACTGGAAGGCTATCAGGATGACTTTGAGATGTGGATGCTGGATTGCTGTAGATGTCAATTCCTTAGGCCCTTGTCACACACACACACATAGGCTCATTTCTGACTTCCTACCTAATAATCTCACCTGTCAATCAGGCTGTGTAACCACTCCCCTTTAGGAAGTGGATAAGCCTCTGGGGAGCACACTGGGCCCACCCCTGTTCTCCTGCATGCCTCTTTTGTACTGCCCATTTTTGCAGCCACTCCTGGCCCTTCTCCTGCCTGAAGGGCTCCTTTGCGTGCCTCTGGCCTACAGACTCTCATACATGGCCCCTGGCCTGCCTCCTGAGAGTTTAGTATTGAAATTGGGGACCTTTACTCAAAATTTTATTAATTATTTTAAGATTAATATTTTGAGGGTCCTTACTGTCTATTCTTCTGAATATCAACTCAAATAAATCAGACACTATGGTAAGGTTTTAGCATCTATTTAGGGAGAGAAATACACAGGAAAGTGAGGGCTTTATTTAGGAGAGAAAGAAGTCTAGAAACACAGGCTGGGTATATCAGGCAGAGGGCAGGCCAGGAGCCACGTGGATCACAGTGTGCAGTTAGGAGCAGCCACAGGTAATGTAGCATGGGCGGGAAAACAGAGAAAGGGGCAGCCACAAGGCTGAGCATCTGGAGGCCTGAACAACAAGACAGGGGCCCCAGCACTCCAGGCCTTTTATTTACTTCCAAAGGGGAGTGGTTATGTCATCTGATTGGCAGGTAAGCATACAGGTGAGGTCAGGTAAGGGCATGAGATCACAAAAGGGGGCAGGGTGAAGGCATGGTCTCCAGCTCACAAATCTGATCAATTTAATCCTATCTATCCTATCAGTATGGAACTTCCCATATAATCTTTCTGACTCCTCTCTCCCTTCATAAAGCTATCACATTCCTGTGTATTTCTCCCACTTCCCCAAACAAATCCTGAAGTGTACCATGTTGCTTGTCTCTTTTGTGCCTGAGCTTAGAATGCTTCTCTAAGCTTAAGACAAGAACCCAAAATATTAAAATTTGGCTTAAGGTTACCCCACAACAGTTTCAAACAAACCCTAGGATTTCATCACCTACTTTTGGAACTGATAATATACATATTGCCTCACTAGAAGAAATCAGACACTTGCATGCCAGTGACAGCAGTTGCCTGTCAATATGCTGCCACTCCTCTTTAATTACTTTTAAAATAGATTCCTGGAAGGGAAAAGATAGTTCCAAGGCATCTATTTTATCATGCTGCAAATGCTTATGTTAATGGTGAAATGGCAGCAGGGAAAAGATTACCGTAGTTCTTTGTCTCATGTGGAAGAAGAATTTCCGTGCAGATGAGGCAGAAGAGAGAAAAGCAAAATTTATATAAGTCAGAGACTTCCTGGCAAAATGGCCAGAAGGGGGCTTCAAGAGAGGCAAAACCCATAGGATTGTAGTATGGATTTTAAGCACAATTTGGCAGAAAAAACTTTCAATCAGTTAACAATCAGTAACAAAATCCATCAAAAGTCTTGATTTTTAATCTGATTTGCTCATGATAAAACAAAGGAGTCCTCAGAAGGGTGGGAGAGATAATGTCTTTCTATTCTCATGATACAACTAGAAACTCAGAAGGGTTGAATGGGCACTTTTCTCTTGCTGAAGGCTACTTTTGGGGAGAAACATGGAGTAGGATATAGCACCTTCTTAGGGGGACTCTCCCAGTTCCTCATTTTCCTCTGGGACCAACCTGACTGCCTATTGTGATTTTTTTTTTTTTTTTTGACAGGCAGAGGTAGACAGTGAGAGAGAGAGAGAGACAGAGACAGGTCTTCCTTCCGTTGGTTCACCCCCAAATGGCCACTACAGCTGGCACGCTGTGGCAGGCGTGCTGTACCAATCCGAAGCCAGGAGCCAGGTGCTTCCTCCTGGTCTCCCATATGAGTGCAGAGCCCAAGCACTTGGGCCATCCTCCACTGCCTTCCCGGGCCACAGCAGAGAGCTGGACTGGAAGAGGAGCAACCGGGACAGAATCCGGTGCCCCAACTGGGATTAGAACACCGGGTGCCGGCACTGCAGGTGGAGGATTAGCCAAGTGAGCCTAGGCACCAGCCTGCCTATTGTGATTTTAAGTTACCCTGATTATGATGAGAAACTAAGATGACTTCTTTTAAGATTTATTTTTTATTTAATTGAAAGGCAGAATTACAGAGAGAGAGAGAGAGATCTTCCATACACTGATTCACTCTCCAAACAGCCACATTGGCAGGGGCTGGGCCAGGCCAAACCCAAGAAGCAATCCAAACAGCAGACTCATAGAATGAGAAACACTCTGAAATACACTCTGACCTGAGAATCAGCCCTTAAGGCATTCAGATCTGGCTGAAAAGCCCATGAGAGCATTTCAGGCATGGACAACCAAGACACTGTGGCAAAAAATTGTCTACATGAAGGATCTCTTGAGTGAGACCCCAGTGGAAAGAAGGGCCCATCAAAGAAGGCTGTACTTTTCTCTGAAGGGAGGAAAGAGCTTCTATTTTGCTTATGGTCCTGTCTAAATACTGACAGAGTGTAGATAAAAAAGACTTCCATAACCTTGGCAGGTCATGTCAAGAGCCTCGGGTGATCACTGACGTCATAAGTAAGAGTGTTGTAGCAAAAATAAACTTATCTGTAAATAGACATTGGAAACAGCTCTGTGAAGGGTATATTTATCTGCAGAAAGACCACTGGGAGAGAAATGTAAGAAGTAAAGTTTGAGAATTAGAGGTGATTTTTAACTAAAGTTAGCTTGTATATTTTGCATCTGTTGAGTTCTCCATTTCTTCCTTGGGTGTGTAAAAGCTAACAACAGAAGACCTGGTGATGAAGTTGAATTCCCAAGAGAACTAGTATATGCTTAACTAAGTCAGGTGTCATAATTCAATTGGTGAAGAAAATTGCAAAACAAAACCTCCCAACAAACTCCTGCCTGAACTTCCTGAAAAGACCTTATAAATAAATAGGTAGGAAAGTACTCAAAGGCCAGCCTAAGCCTATCAAAATTGTGCCTTTCGCATTCCCTCCTCTGCATAAATTTTATTTTATTTTATTTATTTTTTTGAAGATAAGGTCTGTTTTTTTAAAGAAAGCTTTTATTTAATGAATACAAGTTTCATAGGTACAGCTTTAGGAATATAGTAGTACTTGCCCCCATACTCACCCTCCCACCCCTACTCCCATCACACCTCCTACTCCCTCTCCCATCCCATTCTTCATTACGATTCATTTTTAATTAACTTTATATACAGAAGATCAACTCTATACTAAATAAAGATTTCCATAATTTGCACGCACACAGGCACACCAATCAAGAAGTACTGTTTGAAAACAAGTTTTACAGTTAATTCGGCCAGTGCCATGGCTCACTTGGCTAATCCTCCGCCTGTGGCACCAGCACCCCAGGTTCTAGTCCCGGTTGGGGTGCCAGGTACTAGTCCCGGTTGTTCCTCTTCCAGTCCAGCTCTCTGCTGTGGCCTGGGAGGGCAGTGGAGGATGGCCCAGGTGCTTGGGCCCTGCACCCGCATGGGAGGCCAGGAGGAAGCACCTGGCTCCTGGCTTCAGATCAGTGCAGCGCCAGCCAAAGCGGCCATTTTGGGAGTGAACCAATGGAAAGAAGACCTTTCTCTGTCTCTCTCTCACTGTCTATAACTCTACCTGTCAAATGAAAAAAAAGAAGAAAAGAAAACAAGTTTTGCAGTTAGAGTACACCTCAGTTGGGTAGAATATATTGAGAACCCTGCCTGCAGTTAATACAAAAATGCATGATCAAGGCAGTAAACACTTTTACTGAAAGAGTAAAACATGCTGAGGACATCATGAGAAGTCAGGGTGGACTATGAGTGCCTGGGAAAACTCCTCACATTCACCTTCCAGAGAAGGAGTAGGAGATCCAACTTC
This sequence comes from Oryctolagus cuniculus, assembly GCF_051225735.1. Classification (NCBI taxonomy): domain Eukaryota; kingdom Metazoa; phylum Chordata; class Mammalia; order Lagomorpha; family Leporidae; genus Oryctolagus; species Oryctolagus cuniculus. The sequence goes on from NC_142873.1 coordinate 82,564,877, forward strand.
TGTTCTTTCAAAATATAACCAGGACTTGCAAAGGGGTCATCAAAGGGGTCATTAAAAACCTTTGCTCTTCCCTTCTTAGGTCAAATCCTTCATTTCCATAGTGAAATATTCTTTGATTGCAAAGCCAGATTTGGGCATCAATGAAAAGAAGGTAAGGCATGTGCAGAAGTACCAATTTCCTCCCTTAGTAAGTGAGAAAGGAACCAAGGGTCCACAATTGCTCATTTCTTACTCCCTGCTTTGTCTTAACCAAAATTTTGGATTATCTCTTAGCAGTGATTTTACACTGACTTTTGTCTCTTACCACTTTTTTTTTTTTTTTTTTTGCTATTTGTGCTATTTTCTAAACTGTGTCACACGAAATTCTCAGCCCAATTTCCTTTTGATAGCTGTAGCTATCATAAATAAGAGTGTCGAGCCAGCGCCGCGGCTCACTAGGCTAATCCTCCACCTTGCGGTGCCGGCACACCGGGTTCTAGTCCCAGTCGGGGCGCCAGATTCTGTCCTGGTTGCCACTCTTTCAGGCCAGCTCTCTGCTGTGGCCAGGGAGTACAGTGGAGGATGGCCCAAGTGCTTGGGCCCTGCACCCCATGGGAGACCAGGAGAAGCACCTGGCTCCCGCCTTCGGATCAGCGCGGTGCGCCGGCTGCAGCGTTGCAGCCACGGCGGCCATTGGAGGGTGAACCAACGGCAAAGGAAGACCTTTCTCTCTGTCTCTCTCTATATCTCTCACTGTCCACTCTGCCTGTCAAAAAATTTTAAAAAAGATAAAAAAATAAATAAATAAATAAATAAGAGTGTCAATTGTTAAATCAACAACAGGAGCCACTGTGCAACTCCCCATATAGAACCTCTGTCCTTAATGAGCTGTACTATGAGAATTAACTGCAAAACTTGTTTTCTTTTTTCTTTTTTTTTTGTTCATTTGACAGCAAACAACAAAACTAAACATATTCCCTGATCAGTTTTTGCTAAGAATGCCTCACAACAATGAAATACTTCTCCTATCAAGCTCTGCTAGTTATTTTCCACTACTTGCCAAATCCCCTAACAGTTCTTATAGAGCATTGCTTACCTCTCCTGACCCTTTGAACAAACACTTTTCATATTTTATATTTGAACTTGATAAACTTGTAGATTCCTAAAGTCAGAGCTTCTCCTTATTACATTTGTCTCTGATCTAGATAGTGGAGTTTTAAACTATTTTGTTTTGGCTTGACAAGTAATTATTGTATATATTTATGAGAAAAAAATGTAGTTTGACAAAGGTAGATGTTATGGAATGATTAAATTGAACTGATTATGATGTTACCCTCCAGAGGTTTTTTTTTGTACGATACAATCCTTTGAGGTAATTTTGATACACACATCACATCATTAAATATCATCACTATGCTATGCAAGAAAATGCAACATTAATTCTGTTGTCTACCTGAAACTTTGTGTTCTTTAATCAACATCACCTAATTTCCTCCACATCTTGTAATCAACCCTGCTTCTATAATTTCAACATTTTTATATCCCAAATGTAAGTGAAATTATGCAATATTTCCTCTCATTCCTGGCTTATTTTCACTTACCATAATGTTTTCCATTCTCACCCAAGTTCTTGCAAATATAAGAATTTCCTTATTTTAAAATATTATTTATTTATTTGAAAAGGAGAGACAAAGGCAAAAGAGAGAGAGATCTTTCATCTGCTGGTTCACTCTCCAAATGGCTGGAACAGCTGGGGCTTAGTCAGGCCAAAGCCAGAAGCCAAGAACTCCATCTGGGTCTTCCATGTGTGTGGCAGGAACTCAAGTATTTGAACCATCATCTGCTACTTCCCAGGCACATTAGCAGGAAGACAGATAGGAAGTGGAGTAGCTAAGACTCAATCAGTACTGCAATATGAGATGCATCCCTAGCAACAGCTTAGCCCACTGTATCACAATGAAGCTTAATAATATTTCATTGGGTGTGTGTGTGTATATATATATACGTATATGACACAAATTAAATTTCTTGTATTGATTTATTTGCTTAATAATATTCCATTCAGCATATATCCCTTGTTTTTAATTTATTTTACTTACTTACTTTTTATTTGTTTGAAATGCAGACGACAGACAAGCAGAGATCTTCCATTCTCTCCTTCATTCCCTAAAAGCCTATAACAGCCAAGACTGGGTAAGACCAAAGCCAGGAGCCATGAATTCAATACAGATCTCCCGTTTGGGTGACAAGAACCCAAGTACATGAGCCATCATCTGCTGCATCCCAGAGTTTGTGTTACCAGGAAGTTGGAATCAGAAGCAGAGCTGTGACTTGAACTCAGGCATGAGATGCAGCATCCTAAAAAGCTTCTTAACTGCTTCAACTGCTTCACCAAACACCCACACCCATTTTCTTTATCCATTCATCCATTCATCCATTGTTATATACTTAGCTTGGTTGGATTAGTTTAGTTTTCTTTTTTTTTTTTTTTCTTTTTTTTTTTTTGACAGGCAGAGTGGACAGTGAGAGAGAGAGAGAGAAAGGTCTTCCTTTGCCGTTGGTTCACCCTCCAACGGCCGCCGCAGCCAGCACGCTGCAGCCGGCGCACCGCACTGACGTGAAGGCAGGAGCCAGGTAGTTATCCTGGTCTCCTGTGGGGTGCAGGGCCCAAGCACTTGGGCCATCCTCCACTGCATTCCCAGGCCACAACAGAGAGCTGGCCTGGAAGAGGGGCAACCAGGACAGAATCCGGCGCCCCGACCAGGACTAGAATCTGGGGTGCCGGCGCCGCAGGTGGAGGATTAGCCTATTGAGCCACGGCACCAGCAAGGATTAGTTTTTATTAGACAAAGTTAATAGATGCTTAACGTGTCTCAGAGAGAACAGAAGGGAACAGTTACACGTTGGGTAACACCAATCCCCATCCTATAACCTAAATATTCTCTTGTAAAGACACGAGTATCGCAAGGCCTGGAGCAAGCTGCAATCAGGTATCAGTATGAGATGAGTCCCAGCCTCTTGTAAACTGCCCACCAAGCCCCAGATAACATCAAAGGTGAGACTGAAAGGATAAGTCAGTACATCCGGGGCACCCGACTGAGTCCACCCCTTCGCTACTCTGTTCACCGTACCCTACATTTAAACTCAATTCATTGCCATGTCTGCAGGTTGGTGGCCATATCTATACAAGATTTAACACATAAGGGTTATTAGCATACTCACAGACTTTGCTGCTGCAACTTATCCCAAGACCATAATATATTCAGCATCTCCCTCTTCCACTTTCCAATCTAGATATCTCTACCTTCCTCATAACTAGAAGCAGATGTTCCATGTAAGTTATTGGAAAAAGAAGAAAAGATTGAGCTGTGTGCTGGAAGCACTCCTTCTACAAGTGTTACCAAAAAGAATCATGGCTTGGAAAAAACTATTCAATGGCTCCAGGTAGCTCCAGAAGCTCAGCTTAGCTTCTGGTAAAAAACAAATGAGCACCATACAGCACATTCTGCTTACTTACTTACATTTTATAAAAAGTGCAAGTATCACATTGTCTTCAATTTTCATTTCAGCTGTATCTTCACATGACAGTCATTCCGCTGCCCACAAGTACAGTTAAACAGCATATTGCAGGCCCGTGCCGCAGCTCATTAGGCTAATCCTCCACCTGTGGCGCCAGCACCCCGGGTTCTAGTCCCGGTCGGGGCACCTGATTCTGTCCCAGTTGCTCCTCTTCCAGTCTAGCTCTCTGCTGTAGCCCGGGAAGGCAGTGGAGGATGGCCCAAGTGCTTGGGCCCTGCACCCACATGGGAGACCAGGAGGAAGCACCTGGCTCCTGGCTTCAGATCAGCGCAGCGCACCAGCCATAGCAACCATTTTGGGGGTGAACCAACGGAAGGAAGACCTTTCTCTCTGTCTTTCTCTCTCTCTCTCTCTCTCACTGTCTAACTCTGTCTGTCAAAAAAAAAAAAAAAAAAACCAGCATATTGCAGTCACATAGAAATTGTTGTATTTAGTTGTATTACATCTCAGGTAATTCAGATGAAAAAAATGCAAATCTTCACAGTTTGCTATCAGAAATTCAGCTCACAATGGTTATTAATTGATCTAAATTTGTTCAAACTTATAAAAGATCTACAATAGGCCGGCGCTGTGGCTCAATAGGCTAATCCTCCTCCTTGCGGTGCCGGCACACTGAGTTCTAGTCCCGGTCGGGGCACCGAATTCTGTCCCGGTTGCCCCTCTTCCAGGCCACCTCTCTGCTGTGGCCCGGGAGTGCAGTGGAGGATGGCCCAAGTGCTTGGGCCCTGCACCCCATGGAAGACCAGGAGAAGCACCTGGCTCCTGCCTTCAGATCAGTGCAGTGCGCCGGCCGTGGTGGCCATTGGAGGGTGAACCAACCGCAAAGGAAGACCTTTCTCTCTGTCTCTCTCTCTCACTGTCCACTCTGCCTGTAAAAAAAAAAAAAAAAAAAAAAAAAAAAAAAAAAAAAAAAAAAAAAAAAAAGATCTACAATAATGGAATAGTATTTAAAATCTGGTTTAATGGTTTAACAGTTAATACATGTTTTCATGTTTTCTACTTTTTTGGTTACTTTGTCTTAATCTATTTTGATCAAATGCCACATTTGGTTGTGTTTTTCTTTAACTTCTGCATTTTCCAAGTGTTCATCCAAACATAGATCAAATTCACCAAGTAGTTTTATGATTCTCATGACATTTCCATTATTTGAAGAATGTAACTTTTAATCATGACCTCCTATTGAGCAAGCCTCATTTAACATGTAATAATTACCACTACTCATCCAAAATAATGGCAAATGTTCCTCAAGACACTGGTAATTGCCTTTATATTTGATTTAGATGAATCCAAATAAACTCAAGCATTCTTAAGCTCTGTGGAGTCTTCAACATGTTTTGAAAGTTTGTGATATGATTATTCATTTTGAAAAATATATGCTGTAAATCAATTTGTTCTGATGAAAACAACTTACTAAGCGAACACTATATGCTGACTTTTGGTTCTTGAATAGGCTGTCCAGGATCTCAAATGTTTCAATTATTTTAAAATTTGAATACTGTGTATTATCTCAAGCCAAATGCAGACATAAGTAGGCCCAACTAAAGTAATATCAGTGCTTCACATTAAAGAACTTCAAGAATGACAACAGAACATCCCACAAGTCCTGAATGAAATGTCTTTCATTTCATAACAAAGTAAATGTAGATAATAAAGATATTAATTATTGGCTTATTACATCACTTTAATTATGATATCCCTACATGGGGTAGCACTGTAGTATTTGTCTCATGCTGACTTATAAATTATTCCATCCACTTCCATGTTTTTGTCAAATTTGTGAGGAATTTGTATTAATTCTTCATTAGATACTTCATAGACTTAGGCCTGAAATTTTTGATACTCTTTAATTAATAACACAATCTCCTTACTTATTATTGGTTTATTCAGATCATCAATGTATTCTTGAGGCCATTTCAGAAGATTGTGTCTTTCTACCAATTTGTCCATCTCATATAACTTCATTTGTTGGCACACAGTTGCTATCGCCTGCAGTGCTGGCATCCGTATGATGCCAGTTTGAGTCCCAGCTGCTCCATTTCCATCCAGCTTCCTGCTAATGGCCTGGGAAAGCCATTTAGGCATAAGATGGCCTAAATATTTGGGCTCCTGCACCCACATGGAAGATGTGGGTGAAGCTCCTCACTCCTAGCTTCAGCCCAGCCCAGTTCTGGCCATTGCAGCCATTTCAGTAGTGAATCAGCAGATGGAAAATCTCTCTTTGTCTCTCCCTCTCTCCCTTTCTGTAACTCTGCCTTTCAAAGAACTAAATGAATCTTAAATAAAAAAGAAATTGGAGAAGATAAAATAAATTTATAAAGCTGTTTAACTTACAATTTGTGGTCCATTAATTCACCTGTATTTGAGTTAGTATCTGGTGTCAGTTTTCACTCCAATACAGTTATGCTCCTATGTGCCTTCTCTGTGCTATTATCATCAAATATATTTCTATATGTTATGGGCTCTGCAATAAAGATGATAAAGCCTTTTATGCAATAGATTTCTGTAAAATCAAGAAGAGAGAGAAGAAAAAAAGCATTACACTGTTTTTTATAATTATATCATTTCCTTAATGATGCTCCTCATGTTTCTATATGGATTGGTATTTACATCTAAGATCACTTGCATTCTGCCTGTAAACCTTCTGTTAGTATTTTTTTATCAACTACATCTGAAAGCAATACATGTTTTCAAGCCTCTAGAGTTGAACACAGTTTCAAATACAGTCAGTTCCTTTGAAGAGCACTTCAGAGCTCCAATTTTATGGGCAACCTCCCTCTGTGAGTCTGAGTCACGCTCCTTCCACTGGACAGTGGTGGTAATCTCTGATCTTCTCTTGCCTCTCTTAGCATAAAAGTGAACCAGAGGAAGGGTAATCAGGACAGGTGTTCCGAGCCTGCTCTGCACGGACCATGGCTTTGACTCTGTGGGTGGAGGATGGGAGAACTTAACCTCTGATCCCACTGACCAGGAATTTAGTCCCTATGCTTCCAGAGAGGAGAAGGCTAGACATGCCAGTAATCTGGCCCTGCAGCCTCCAGCCTCTGCATGTTGAGCAATACCAGGGTACTGTGGGATCAGCAGAGAACCTTGTGTCTCTTCTTCCTTTCTTCTTCCCTTAGAAATGCAATCAGGAAGCTAAAGAACAGCATAGAGTCTAAGAGTATACAGAGTTTAAAATTTGCAGCCATATTGATAGTCTTATTTTCATTATAAAACAGAGACAATTTCACTTACTCTGTATTATTATAGTCAGGACTGAATTAGACACATTGACTTATTTATGCAGGAAACAATTCAATCATAAAAGCTGTTGTTTTCACATTAGTCACTTAGCTACAGAGAGAGGCAGCTTAGTGAGGTGGTTCAAGAATAGGATATGGGATCAAGACTGCCTGGGTTCAAATTATTTGTGATGCTATGATTTCAGATAAAGGATAAAATCTGTGTGTGCATTGGTTTCTCTAAAGCCATAGGGAAATATTTCTTTTAAGATTTAAGGTGTGTAATCTGTAAGGTGTCCGGCACATAACAAATCTTCCCAGGCAGACGAATCAATTAATTCACAGGCTTTTATTGGGGTTCTGCTCCCGGGTGAGGTTCCCCGGTCCCAACAGAGCAACAGAGTAGGGGCTGGAGAAGTCGCATGTCAGAGATTGGGAGAGCTCCTTTTATAGATTCAGGGCATGGGGGTTAAAGGTTGAGGTGGGTCTGATCCTCATTGGTTGACCTTTACAAGGACTTTCTTCCCCAGAAGTAGGCCTCTCCATTCCCAGAAGTATAGGATTTCCCTCCTCGCTGATCCCAAAGCTACCATAATCCATGTGAAGCAGCCAGCATGGGGCCTGGAACCCCCACAGGATACACAGCACCCTCTCTTAACTGCATGCTTGGTGTTAAGTGCAAGAGCTGGGAGTCCATCAATATGCTAGGCATGTCCTGCCCCTCACACAGCCTCTCTAAGGGAAAACCAGCCTCACCTACTGTGGATCAATGATTTTAGATCAGACCTCAAAACATAATAAGGTGCTCCTCGTACTGGGATTTCTGAAGTGACCCCTAATCAGGAAACATGCTCCATGATATTCAATATCTGATGGGCATTGTGAAAACAGCAAAATGTCTCTGCGATCTCTTACGACATAAGGTAAGGATCATGGTTGAGAAAATCACCAATCCTGTCCCTTGCACAACCCTGGAAATTCCTGATGGTTGTTGAGTCACTGCCTACACTGAGTACTTTCAGTTTCACATTACTCTAAACCTATGACAGATGTTGCTTTTTCCTCATTATTTGCTCACTGAAAAAACTCAGAGAGTGTCACAGTTAGAGGGGTGAAATATAAATCCAGCAATCCACTGAGATAGAGCAGTGGAAGAAGCCACTCCGTCTACGCTGCGCAAAGAACAGGTAAGAGCTCTTCTGACTTCTCTCAGAGCAGCCTCCTCCCAGCTATAAAGCAAGCAGGGCAGGCATGGGAAGGGGTAGAATAGAATCAGTTTGTTTCCTGGAAAGTGAATGAAACCTAGAGAAGCTGCAGCTGAACCCGAGGTGGCACAGGGTATCTGTCATCCAGGGCAATGCTTGCCTGAGGGCCACTACTGTTCTGTGGAACCAGGTGGCAGAGACACAAGCTAAACTGGAATTTGAATGCAGGAGGACTGACTTTCTCTTTATTATCATTGCAGGATTAAACCCATTAAGCTACAGGGAGCTTGCTCAGTACTCCTATAGTTGAAAAAGCTGCCCCTGGGTTATTTACATGACAAAGAACAGTCACTGAGATGCAAAAACCCCTGAAACCCAGGGTTTGAGAAGATTCAGGTGCCCAGCCCTCTCTCTAATCACACTGCTGACCTTTGTTTTCAAAGCGGATTTTTTCCCTCAGAAAGGCCCATCCACTCCTTATGCCTTTTTACTGCTTTACCAGAGTGCTTCTATTTAAAGAGCATCCCTGGAGGCAAGATCTCTGTTTACCTTGACCACACATCACCCCAGACAATTTTGACCCAGGCACTGCTGCCCACTGCCCCCTCCTCCAGTACATTGGCAGGGACATGCTTTATTCTCACCTCTTCTCACAGGTCCGCTTTCTCCTTTCCCTATCCACCCCATCCACCCACCCACCCCCACACACAGATATACTCCTTCTCTTCCTATCTCTCCTCCTTCTCTACCAAATGGAAAAATTGAGACTTTAAGTGTTGACTAGGGATTTGAGAGGGGGAGAGAAGGGAGGGAGGAAGCGAAGGAAATATGATTATCTTCTTAGAATTGTACCGGTAAAATACATGAAATGTATTCTCTTTAAATTAATAAAATGTTTTAAAAATAATAAAATAAGCAATGACAGGAAATACAGATATTTTCTTTGAATAACTTCCTATCTAGATTTTTTTCTTGAATTTTTTAATTTATTTGAGAAGCAGAGACAACAAGTATTCCCATCCACTGGTTCAATCCCCAAAAGTTTGCAATGGCTAGAGATAGACTGGGGTGAAAACCAGGAACTGGGAACTCAACCCAGGTCTCCTAGGTGGATGGCAGGGAACCAGCTACTGTAGCAATCACCTGCCACCTCCCAGGGTATGCATTAGCAGGAAGCTGGAGTCAGGAGCTGAAGCCAGGACTCAAAGCCAGGTATTCCAATGTGAAACTCAGGCATCCTGACTGGTAAATTAAATGTCTACTCCTATGTCTACTTTTCTTGATCTGCAGATTGATCTTTTGATCCTTATTGAAAAGTCTTTTTTAAAAGCAGCAATTCAATATATGCAGTTGTACATTCATACTTCCACTGAGTTAGAAGTTAATTTATTATGAAGCATATGAACCTCAAATTTCAGGGCACTGCTCTGTCATAAGCTCCTTCCAAGGCTGTGGATGGGGGCCTACTCATATATTCACCAGGTCACAGTGCCTGCAGTGTTGATATCCCATATGGGCGCTGGTTCAACCTGGGGTCTCCATTTCCAATCCAGCTCTCTGCTATGACCTGGGAAAGCAGTAGACGATGGCCCAAGTGCTTGGGCCCCTGCACCCGCGCAGAAGACCTGGAAAAAACTCCTAGCTCCTGGCTTCAGGTTGGCCCAGTTATGGCCATTGCAGCCATTTGGGGAGTGAATCAGCAGATGAAAGACCTCTCTCTCTCTCTCTCTCTCTCTCTCTCCCCCCCTCTACCTCTGCCTGTCTGTAACTCTGCCTTTCAAATAAATAAATATTTTTTTAACAATATACTTACTAGAGAGAGGCAGAGAGATTAGGAAAAGAGAGACAGAGAGAAACGGAGCTCACTTAATTGGTTCACTCCCTACATTCCTGCAATAGCCAGGGTTAAGGCAGTCCAAATCCAGGATCCAAGAACTCAATCTCAGTACCCTTCATGGGTTGCAAGGATCCAATGACTATGGTTACCACCAATAGCTTCCAGGGTCTGGTTTCAGCCGCAGCCAGAAATTGAACACAGGCATTCCAGTGAGGAATGAATATCTTAACCAACAACTTAACTGATAGGCAAAATACCCATCCCTAAATTTTGAAATAAGAATCCAAAAGTTTTACACAGTAAGTCAAATAGAAGCTTTGAGTTATGGACTGATTAAATGTTGATCATCCATTGTCATACTACATTTTTAAAATGAACTGCTTTGATAACAGTTACATGATTTTCTAAAATAGTACATATTTTTCCCCTGTCTATGTTGTTGGCTCACACAAAACCTTTGGCCATGCCATGGAATTTTATGACTCCACTTTGTGAAGACAAAAGACTGGAAACTCTAACTCATTTCACCTCTTCCCTTGCAGACAAAGTGATACTCCAAAATGACCTCAGAGATCCACATGCCAGGCCCCATGTGCCTCATTGAAAACATTAATGGACAACTGTTGGTCAATCAGGAAGCTCTGAAGATCCTGTCTGCCATCAAGCAGCCTGTGGTGGTGGTGGCTATTGTGGGCCTCTACCGCACGGGCAAGTCCTACCTGATGAACAAGCTGGCTGGGAAGAAAAAGGGTGAGTGGCAGCAGCTAAACTCTTTTTCTCCTCTCTCTCCACTCACACTGTCACCACCCAGTCTGGGGAAGTGAGGCAAGCAGGATGAGGACGGGGGTGAACACTGAAAGTCAATGGTTGGACCACAGCTGGTCTTTTTATCTGGACTGTGAACCAGGAGATGAGAGTCGGCTCCTTGCCTCTTCCCAGGATGCCTTAGTTTTTCCTTCTACAAGCAAAAATTGTTCATATTTTAGAGTTAGACAGTAATAAAATAATTAATGTACACAATAATCATGCATAATAAACTACAGAACATTCAAAATGTTCTTGAAGTGACAAGTTTGATTAGATGTCTAAGGTTAAACATTGTTCAATCTGTACTGAAATTTTTATTATTATGTAAAATATATGTGCCATAAGATTTAGCCTTCTTATTGTATTTAAGGTACAATTCTATGGCATTAATAAATGGTCATTGGTGTACAGCCATCACCTCCATCAATCTACACAACTTTTTCATCTCATCTTCTGAGACAGAAAATCTGTACTCAGGGGCCCCACTTTGGTGTAGTGGGTAAAACCACTGCCTACTACACCAGTATTCTATATGGGTACCAGATCGAGACCCATCTATTTAGGGATCCCTCTTGAGAATCCTTGAAATTATACAGATTTTCCTACTTCTAAAAAAATAATCTATGGAATTTTGATGGGCATTGTATTGAATCTGTAAATTACTTTGGGTAGTAGTTACATTTTAAGAATACAAAAGCTGCCAACCCATTAATGATATCTTTCCAGCTATTTATGTCTTGAGTTCTTTCAAGAAGGTCTTTAAGTTTTATCTATATGAGTCTTTCATATCCTTAGTTAAGGTTATGCCTAAGTAGTTTATCTTTTTAAAAAAAAAAGGTTTATTATATATCAAGCATTTTCTCTGCCATAGGCACTAGGCTAGTTTTCATAATTATATCATCACATAAAATACAAGCTATTGTTGTCCTTTATTAGGATGAAATTATTGTTTTCAGAAGTTATGAAACTTGCTTGAGTAAAAGTTTAAGTAGTAATAATAAATGGTAGCTCTTGAATTAAAACCAAAGTCAACTTGACTCTAGAATATGAGGCTTTAAATCAAACAGCCCTACTGCTTCTCCAATTTCACTTCTGAAATTTGATTAAATAAATTTCATGAAAATCATGAGATTGGCCAGTAGTGATTTTGGAGAAATAATCTTTAGCTCAGTAAAGCAAAATTCCAGAAATCTCATTACCTATGTCAACAATGCCTCAAATCTATATGTGCCTATTTATTCTGCATGATAGGGAGTCAAGGAGAAGGAGTGGGATAGGCTGCATGGATATATGTAGGCTATTATCTAGGGCTTGGCTTTTGTTGAAGCTGGTTTGTCCACCAGGAGTGTTATTTTTTAAAAAAAATCAACAAATAACTCAAAGCAGGCCTTGCTTGAACCAATTCATGATGACCATGCCATGGATAAAGGATTTTGCCTAAAAATAAATATATAATAAAAATAAATTTTTAAAAGGTTTCTTTATTTATTTGGAAGTCAGAGTGACAGAGAGGGAGAGACACAGAAATCTTCCGTCCGCTGGTTTACTCCCCAAATAGTCACAATAGCTAGAGTTGGGCCAGACTGAAGCCAGGAGTTTCAACTGAGTCTCCATGAAGGGATCAAGCACTTGGCCACCCTCTGATGCTTCCTCAGGCCATCAGCAGGGAGCTGGACTGGAAGTGGAGCAGTCAGGACATGAACCAACACCCAATTGGAATGCCATTGTTGTAGATAGCATCTTTACCTGCTATGTCATAACACCAGATCCAGTAGTTTATTCTTCTGATGTTATACGAAAAAAGATTATTTTCTGATTGGTTCAACATGGCAGATGTGCTGCTGAGGTCATATGGTGCTTCGACCACCACCATGTGGCTGAGGGTCCAAAACTGAGTCAAGGTTTAATAGGTTAAAAAATGTTTGGAGCCAGGAGCCTGTAATTTGTTTTTAATCCTGTGGTTTCATGCTGAAGACACTGTCATGACATCTGGTAAGACTGATCTGATTGTTCACAGAGCAACTCATTTCTATACACTGATTTTGTACGCTACAACTTTGCTGAGTACACTTATTAGTTCCAACAGGGTTTTGTGGTCTACTTAACGTTTTCTACATATAAGAGCAGGTCATCTGCTAACAGAAAGTTTCATTTTTCCCTTTGTAATTGTTATGCCCTCTATTAAATTTTCTTACAGAGTTTCCTTTTTGCTTCCAGTATTATGTTGAACAACATGGCAAAAGACATCATTCTCTTCTTATGTATGATCTCAGAGAAAAAGCTTTCTTGTTTTTATCATTGAATGTGATGCAAATTTCTCATATATGGCATTTACTATGTTATGTTTACTTCCTTCTATTTCTAATTCATTGATTGTTTTTTATCATGAATGTGTGCTGCATTTTTTTCATATGTTGGGTACCTTAATTTTCCTTTTGCTCTGATTATTATATGTGACATAAATACTGATTGTGGATATGTATATCTCTCATAACTTCTATTATACTAACATTTATCTCAATTTCCCTAACTCCTGGCTCCTAACCATGCATGTGTCCTTTCTGATGCCTCTCCTCTCTGCAGGCTTCTCTCTGGGATCCACGGTACAGTCTCACACCAAGGGCATCTGGATGTGGTGTGTGCCCCACCCCAAGAAGCCAGACCATGCCCTAGTTCTGCTTGACACTGAGGGTTTGGGAGATGTAGAGAAGGTAAAGAATGGGCATCAATTTTGGATTAACTCCTCATTCCTGAACATCCTCTAAAATACGTGGTTTTCCTTAAATAAGAGCTTGCATTCAACCATCATAAATCTGTTTCTTTTTACCTGCATGAGAATTAGTTCAGCAACCAGAGGTGAGGAAAATATTCATAGGCAAAATCCTAGTAGAAGAGCCTGGTGGTCAGTTGAGAGTGTTCTAACTATTAACAGGCTATAAACTAAGCAAGTTTACCCAGGTGCCAAAAGGTACCACAAATAAGCTGTCTTACTTGACAGAGACCTTCAGTTAAGGATTTGGCTTGTAAAGCCCCATAACTCTGTGTTTAAATTGAAACAGTCTCACTAGTTCATTGGCTTTAGCAAGTTGACTTCTTTAGCCTCAGCTTTCTGATTTGTAAAATGGATATAAAAGATCTATATTTGCTTTGCAGTATTGTTTTGGGTATTATATAAGATTACTAATGTGTTAAAATGCCTAATGACTTCACACTTAAATAGCTACAAATATTATAAATCTTACTTAAATCATTTTTATTATACAAATATAAAATTATAAATTTTAATTATGTTTCAAGTCTTGGAATGTCTGTTTTATAATTGTCCGCCAATAATCATAAGAAGGCCTCATGAGAATTAGTGTAAACCAAAAATTCTAACAAAAGATATCAAAAGTCAAAGTTCAACAGAGAACCATTTTTCTTTGGATTTAGGTTCCTTTTATAGGTAGTCTTTAAAAAAACACTCCAATTAGGTGAGTATATTTTTACTGCTGATCTGGAAAGTGCCACGAGAATGAATTGATGGAATGTGTTCTGACTTTCAGGGGGACAATCAGAATGACTCCTGGATCTTTGCCCTGGCAATCCTCCTGAGCAGCACCTTTGTTTACAATAGCATGGGAACCATCAACCAGCAGGCCATGGACCAACTGCAGTATCCTTTCTGTGGTCCAAATTAGCACAGATTCCGAGAGGAGATCTGCACTAATAATCCAGCTGTGAGATTTTAAAGCAAGTGCAAAACAAAACAAAACAAAAAACATAAAAAGTAATTCAAGGTACAGCAGGTTAAGCCCCAGCTTGTGATGTCCACATCCCATATTTGAGGGCCTGGTTTTGAGTCTGGCCACTCTGCTTCTGACCCGACTTCCTCCTAATGCACCTTGGAAATGATATTGGAGAGGCAGCTAGTTAGGTCTGTGAAGCTGGAAGCCAGAAGCCACTATAGCCTGCTCACCCTCCTGCCCATGTCCCCTCCTTCTTGTCAATCAAGCACCCTGTCCCAAGATGTATCTCCTTCACCTGGGACCTGGCAGACAGACACCATTATGTTTTAGACAAAATAGGGTTTAATTTTTATTACAGGCTCTTGCCAAGCATAATGGGATTCTTAATGCTGGCATATATAAGATAAATTTTAATCAGAAGATGAGAAAGTGAACATAAACACATGTGAACATGGAATGCCCCACACCTAGAGATACCCATCATGAATTGGAAGTGGGACCAGAAGAGAAAGGGGGTAAAAGAGGGGGAGGTGAGAGAGAGAGAGAGAAAGAGATGTCCAGATGTGAACCTCTTTTATGAGGCTGTAGGGCAGAGTGACTATTTACATGGTGTCTACCTCCCAGGTCCCAGGTGAAGGAGATTCATCCCAGGAAGGGGGTGGTTTGATTGTCAAGGGGTTGGGAGTTGGGGAAGGCTTATGGCTTCCAGCCTTGCAGATCTAACTACCTGTCTATCCCATGTCAGAAACAGCAAGTTTTGTCTCAAGTACTTGAGTCCCTGCCATCTGTATAGGAGATCTGAAAGGAATCCCTGGTCCCTGGCTTTAGCCTGGACTGGTGCTGGCTGTTTCAGCCATTTGGGGATTGAACCAGTGGATAGAAGATATATCTCCCTCTCTCTTTTTCTCTCCTTCCCTCCCTCCTACCCTGCATCTCTTTTTGTCACTCTTTTACCTAAATAAATAAATCATTTAAGAAAACAATTCAAATCAAGGGAAAGAAGCCAAGTATTTAGTGAAGAATTGATACCTAGGTGAGAACAAAGGCACAATGAATGTTTGGGAAGATGTGGAACTAATACAGAATTGGGATATGGTTATTTTCACCAGTTTTCCTTAGTTAACACTCAGCTATGTGACTGAACTGACAGATCGCATAAGAGCAAAATCCTCACCTGATGCAAATGAGGTGGAGGATTCATCTGACTTTGTGAGCTTCTTCCCAGACTTTGTGTGGACACTGAGAGATTTTTCCCTGGACTTGGAAGTAGATGGACAAGCCATCTCAGCAGACCAGTATCTGGAGAATTCACTCAAGCTAAAGCATGGTAATGGATGTGTGGCCAGTAAATGGGGATGACAGAACACCAGACATTACAATTTTTGAGTTTTCTTATATTTACAGCTTTTTATTTCTTCCAGCTAGTAATTCCAAGAAAATAATGCTTGTTTAATATCAATTTGATTTTAAATTATTTTCTCCCTTGTTCTAAAAGCAACTTTCTTTTTATCTCACATCTCACTTTGTTATGACTTGGTAAATGTTGTCTCCTTGCTTAGGGTCTGTGATTCTGTATTTATCTAAAGAATACAGAGTAAAATGAATCCATATATTTGAAGAAAATCAACTAAAGCATGAAGAGAATATTTGTCCAAGTACTGATCAATGACACCACACAAGTAATATTATCAATACAGTGATGCCATTTTTTCTTAAATAAGGTTCATTGCAAAATGCTATGCCCATTCATTTATGTAGTGTCTATGGCTGCTTTCATGTTATAATACTCGAATGGAGTACATAAAGAAAGCCCATCTGACCAGAAAAACCTAAACTATGTATATTTGGCTCTTCACAGAAAGTTTGTAAACACTTATTTTAGGCAAATCCTTTTATGTTCCCTAGGCACCGGTGAAAAAATTAAAAATTTTAATCTGCCAAGACTCTGTATCCGGATGTTCTTCCCAAAGAAGAAATGCTTTATCTTCGATAGACCTACGCACCGGAAGAAGCTTGGCCAGCTCGAGACAATGCACGATGATGAACTAGATCCAGAATTTGTGCGACAAGTGGCCGAATTCTGTTCCTACATCTTCAGCAATTCCAAGACTAAAACTCTTTCAGGAGGCATCAGGATTGATGGCCCTCGTAAGTCCCCTTTCTGGTCCCTCCAGCTTCAGCTTTAAAAAATGCAAATCTACCACCATTCTTGTGTTAAATTTCAGATGTCACCTGCATTTCTAATGGATTTTGTTGGTAGAATTCCCTGGTGAGAAAGGCAGAAAGGACCAATGAAAAGCTGTATTGCTCAAAACTTTCCAAGTAACCTGGACATGCACTATCCAATCTGAGAGTCATTAGACTAGTGTGCCTATTTAAATTTAAATGTAGATAAATTAAAATGAAAGCAAAGTAAAAATTCAGGTCACATGGTTACATTTCTTAGCTAGATGTGGCTTGTGACTACTCTGTTATACAGCATAGCATCAATTATTCCATGAATAGTGATCAAAACAGGCTTACTATGGACAAGGCTGATGGTGAAATGAAAGTGGTATGCCTCCCAACACAACCATGCTTGAGGTTAAAATGGATGCAAATATGCAATAACCACAGGCCTATGTAATCTAGAAACCAGATTCCCTATGCTTGCTGTGCTTACAATACCTATCATCTGGGGATCTTGCTAAACAGAAGGGTCTGATTAAGGAAATCTGAGCAGAAGCAAAGATTCTGCATTTCTAGCGAGTTTCCAGGTGACCCTGTGGACACTGATGCAGTGAGGCAAATGGATGGGAAATGAAATGCTCAGAATTACACAGAATGGCAGCATTGTCTTCACTCAACCTGCAACAAACATCACCATTTGTGCTTCATTTGTAGGTCTGGAGAACCTGGTGTTGACCTATGTCAGTGCCATCAGCAGTGGGGATCTGCCCTGCATGGAGAACGCAGTGCTGGCCTTGGCCGAGATAGAGAACTCAGCTGCAGTGCGAAAAGCCATTGCTCACTATGACCAGCAGATGAGCCAGAAGGTGCAGCTGCCCACAGAAACCCTCCAGGAGCTGCTGGATCTGCATAGGACCAGTGAGAGAGAAGCCATTGAAGTCTTCATCAAGAATTCCTTCAAAGATGTTGACCATTCATTTCAAAAGGAATTAGCGGTAACTTTTCTCCTAAGTTCATGTAGATATAGATGAAAGCAAAGTACTACTAGGAAGTGAAATGGGTTCTTATATTGAAAGAGGTGATTATCAATAGATTTTAAAATGGTGAGAGCTATCTTTTGATAATAATAATAATCAGATGAGAATTTTATTTATACAGACATAAGGCTTTGAAACATGTGTCTTTCACGAATAAGCTAATACTCCTCCCCTTAGTTGGATTCAGTGCATATAAGTAATAATCAAAACCTATAATCAGATTACATACCCACTGGTATCAGACTGATTTGAAAGTCTAGCCAAGGCCAAAGAAAATTTTATTGTTAGTTTCTTGAGAAGGCTTATGTTGCACTACATTTATTCTACATGCAGTCATTTGTCCAATCTGAAAAAAAGTTGACCTTTACTTCCTAAGATGTGGCATGAAGCTAGCAATCTCTACTGTGAACTTCACCTCCCACGAGAAAGACACTTTAGTACAGAATTGGGATCAGGAGGAAGAATCGAGTCTTGAGACAGTACCTATAATTTTCTAGGGGAAATAGACCTTTTTCAAAGAAGTATTTTCAAAATTCTGAGCTCAGGCTAACCTCTCTTCCATGCTCTTCTTTTTGCTTCCTATTTTTCCATGAAAGGCCCAGCTAGAAAAAAAGCAGAATGACTTTGTAAATCAGAATATGGAAGCATCATCAGAGCGTTGCTCAGCTTTACTTCAGGACATTTTCCAACCTCTAGAAGAAAGTATGAAGCAAGGGGTCTTTTCTAAACCGAAGGGCTATCGCCTCTTGATTCAGAGGATGCAAGAACTGAAAGAACAATACTATCAGGCACCTGGGAAAGGGATACAGGTAACCATGAGTTTTCTTTGATTATGGGAAACTGTTAATATGCCTCCTTGAAACATCAATATGACCAAGTATAATTGCAAAGAGACATACATTACTGTCTGCCTAGCATTCATCTTTTTATTCAATGACATATACAAGAGTTCAGTTACACCAGATATGTACCTGGTACTCATTAAAGTACATGCAATTAGCAATAGATTTATAAACTGACTCATGAGATTAACAATGAAACTGCTGTTATCGTCCATTATTACAGCTGGATTGTGGTTTGCAAGGGAGAGAAACTCAAAAACAATTCCTTAAACAAAAATGACCATTCATCAGTCTGAGGTTCAAACTGGCAATGAAGGCCAACTGGATCCAAGATTTTCAACTATGTCATCATCTGTCTTTCTGCCCATTGCTTTCCCACACCTCCACATGTGCCTCCCTCCCTCCCCACATCCTCCACCTCCTACTCTGATCTGCCTTCTCCTGGATAGCTTCATTCTCCAGCAAACTCACTCCTATGGGACCACAGCACCAACAGCTCCATACTTAAAGCCCGCAATCTAAAACCACAGAGTCACTTTTCCCCAGTATCTGTATCGGCTCCCTTTTAGGAACTGATTAGGGAGGTGGGGTTGTGATTGATTAGCCAACCTAGAGTTTGAGTCTGCATCGTGAAATGGAATCTTGAACACTGGGTTCACTGGGGCCAAGAGCAGCAATTCTTATAGAAAAAGAGCTGAGAGACGGGGAGAAATGCTTCCAGTCATTTCCTATGCCAACTCTATCCTCTGGGTTCTAAGGCTGAAGAGACTCTGCAGAAATACTTGAAATCCAAGGAATCGGCCATTGATGCAATTCTGCAGACAGACCAGACCCTCACAGAGAAAGAAAAGGATATTGAAGGTGAGTGACTCAAAAGAGTGTAGATACTCACATAATCTCTTACAATTTATATAATTTGACTGCATGAACCTGATGTCTTTAAACTGGAGAAAGAAGAGCAGAGATGTGTCTTACAAGTGGAAGTCACATCTGAGGAGGGGCTATCTAGCCAGCAGCAATGATAACCCCATGAACATTTTCTTTCTTCCTTTTCCTTTGCAGTGGAACGTGTGAAGGCTGAGGCTGCAGAGGCTAACGTAAAAATGTTGGAGGAATTACAGAAAAAGAATCAGCAGATGATGGAGCAGAAAGAGAAGAGTTATCAGGAGCATGTGAAACAGTTGACTGACAAGATGGAGAGAGACCGGGTCCAGATGCTACAAGAGCAGGAGAGGACTCTGGCCCTTAAACTTCAGGTATTCCATGGCATCACCTTCAGGTTTCTGCTTTTCTGCTTTCTCTCCTTCTTCTTGACCACAAAAACTGTGCAGAAGGGGAACACAAAGCCCAAAGACAGACCTTGCTTGCTCATTTGCACTCTTCAATCCCTGCCTGCCTACTGGCCTGTCTGTGCCCCTATCTGATAACTAACACATCAGTGTTTGTGCCATATCCATGCTTTACTGGTGAGTCCTTCAGTTAACAGTTGCCCTTATCTGTGATGTATCACAAAATTGTCTTAATCTGTGTCTCTTACTGAATCGTATGCAAGCAATGACTAGATCCCTATATTCAGGAAAGCACACAGAGGTTCAGAAAAGACTAAATAACTTTCCTAATATCATAGAGTTAGTAAAACATCCACCACTTAGTGGAGTCCACAGTAATTTTTTTTTATGTTGCATCTGATGTGACTGTCACTCCATGAGAATTTTCTGAGCAAGACTCCTTAGTTCTCGCACCTGGGTGAGTCTGCAATGCCCTCTTGCTCTGAGTCTATGTTGTGCAGAAAATCACATGCAGAAATTCAATGTGGCCACTCTAGGACTCTGAGTTTCTTGCCTATCTCCTGCCAACCCTGCCACCACATTTTAGAGGGCTAACATCCTGATACACATCAGGTGCTTCATCAGATTTTGAGAATACTTTATTTCAGGGTTAGGTGTAGAGATATAAACATGTATGTAGGAGGATGAGTAACAGAGTTCAGTAATGCAGAGATGAGATTTGAAGCCAAATGCATGACTGAGGTTTCCAACTAACATCATGTACGATGAATAGGAGGGAAAGCAAAACTGGTAATGAGGTTCATGAGTGGGTCAGGAGGTGTGGTAGCTGAAACTCTCTCTTAGTCAATGGACCCAGGAGAAATAATCACAGAGTTCAGATGCCCAAGAAAAAGTGCACTGATTACTAGGGGTAGGGTAGGGAAAGTTTCAAAGAGAAATTAAGAACTAAAAACTCAATGAGTGCAGAAATTACACAGAGGGGTTTGCTTAAAACTAACTGTATTCTGTTTCATTTTCACTTTTTAGGAACAAGCTCGACTAATGAATGAGGGATTTGCAAATGAGAGCAAACGACTTACTAATGAGATAGAGAGTCTCCGCAGGCAGATGAGACCACCAAGGAGAAGATGTGTTATAAGCTAAGGACCTTAGGGATGGGTCTTTCCTGTCTCCCTAACCCAAGGCATAGTGTCATGTGTTACCTCACTTGCAAATCCTTAGGCCTTGCATCACAACACCAAAGACATAGAAGTATAACAGTTGAAATCATGTTCTTCCAAAAAAGATTGTAAATTCTGTAGCAAAGAATGATTTTGCCTCACTACCAATACAGGAGATACCACAGAGGAATCATTCAGGAGATGTCTATTCTTCCGGTTGACAAATATATTCTGAGCTAAGTCATGGATAAAAGACTTGGGACGTAGTTGGACATCAGTTTAGAAAACTCTACCATGGTCACAGAAGCAGGGATAGCCATCTTAATTTTTTCTGAAGATAATATGAAGTTCTGCGTTATGTTAAAGCTATAGTCTATGAGCAATAATATAGGGTAGGGGCAGTGGATAATCTTCACTAATGGATTCCAAGCCAAAGTAAACTACTTTATATAAGCTCTAGAATGTCTGAATAATTTCCACAGGAAGATGGAAGAAATCATCAACATGGAGAGTTGGGTCACATGAGCTAAGGCAAGAAGCTTCCCTTTCTTTCTCGGTTCACCCAGATTATAACTTTAATGGAACCCTTTAGAATTTAGGATAAATGACACTGGATTAAGCTCAGTAACATGATGGCACTTATACATGAAGTATTTAGGAATGCATAATTTTCAAAGGCTGAATTTAAATGATTATGGGTAGCATGTGAGAAAACAAAAGTATTAATGACTTGATGACTTACAATACTAAAGTTTAGCCTAGTGTTTTCCTAGTGGTTCATCTTAACAATTGACATCCTTGTGATTTTCTTCAAAGAGCATGTATTTGAAATGTTTTCTATATTTTTCACCAATAAAGTGTTGCTCTTGTTATTACCTGGTATTTGTAGACTATATCCAATTGCCAAAAGTCTAGGTGGGCTGGCACTGTGGTGTGGTGGGTTAAGCCTCTGCCTGTGGCTCCAGCATCCCATATGGGTGCCGGTTTGTGTCCCAGCTACCCCTCTTCCAATTCAGCTCTCTGCTAATGGATTGGGAAAGCAATGGAAGATGGCCTGGGTGCTTGGGCCCCTGCACCCACATGGGTGACTTGGAGGAGACTCTTGGATCCCAGCTTCTCTCTCTGTCTATCCCTCTTTCTGTATGTAACTCTCCCTCTCAAGAAGAGAGAAAAATGAAAAAAAAAAAAAAGTTTAGGTGAACAATTGTCTTTTCTTAAAGTTATTAGTAATTATTTTCAAGCTGAAAATAAAACATATTTCACTAGCCTTATCCCTAATTGAGTGTTCTTTACAGTTTCTTACAAAACAATAAGGTTTTAGTCTTCCTAGCAATGATTGGCCAACTTTTCTGCAAAATACTAGATAGCAACAATTTATGGCTTTGCAGATCATTTAGCCCCTGTCTCAACTACCCAACCATGCACATAGAGAAAATGCAGCTGTAGAGACAATATAGAAATGAATGAGCCTGGCTACATTCCAGTAAAACCTTTTTATCAAAAACAGGAAGCACTCACAAGCCACCGTTTGCAGAATTCTGCTTTCTAGAAGCACTGATTAAAGTTTTATACCCCTGCCTGTGTTACTTAAAAGAATCACATGGATTAGATTGTATATGTTAGCATCTTGAAAATGTTACCTGCTCAGAAAAGGTCAGGGAAGCAGCAACTGCCGTTAACTCCACATGAACAACCCTCCTTTTTCTCATTTTATCACTTTGAACCTCTCCTGTGCCCATCAGATGGCAAATTCCTCCTTGCACAGTTGGGTCTGAGACTGGCAAACAGTATTTGCTCCCTTGAACTGAAATTTCACAAGAGACCCGATAAGACAGCATATTAGATGGAATGTTTATGTAGATATACTTTGTTTTCTTTTTTAAGCTAGATGCTACAGAGAAATATAGGAAATATATTTTATTAGTTGAAGAAACTCAGGGATAGAATAAAAATAAACTGTCTTCAAACTAAAAATAATGGGGAGCAGATGTTTGGTGCAGTGTCATTAGTGGCCATTTACAACACCCATGTCCCATATCAGAAAGCCTGGTTGAGTCTTCACTAAGCTGCTTCCAGTCCAGTTTCCAGCTAATATGCTAATAAACAGCAAGTGATGGCTATAGTACTTGGGTCTCTACCACCCACGTGGAGGACCTGGATGGAGTTCCAGGTTCTTGTTTTCAGCTTGGCCCTACCTACCCTGGTTTGTGGGGCATTTGAGGAATGAACAAGCAGATGGAATATAAATTTCTCTGTGTGTGACCCCCTTTCAAATAAAATGAATTTTTTAAAAAATAAACTGTATAGGCCAATGCCATGGCTCAATAGGCTAATCCTCCGCCTGCAGCACTGGCACACCGGGTTCTAGTCCCAGTCGGGGCGCCGGATTCTGTCCCGGTTGCCCCTCTTCCAGGCCAGCTCTCTGCTATGGCCCAGGAGTGCAGTTGAGGACCCCCAAGTGCTTGGGCCCTGCACCTTCAAGGGAGACCAGGAGAAGCACCTGGCTCCTGCCTTCGGATCAGCATGATGTGCCGGCTGCAGTGCACCAGCCGTGGCGGCCATTAGAGGGTGAACCAATGGCAAAAAGGAAGACCTTTCTCTCTGTCTCTCTCTCTCTCACTATCCACTCTGCCTGTCAAAAATAAATAAATTTAAAAAATTTAAAAAAAACTGTATAATGGTTTCTTTATTAACCACATACAAATAAGAAAATTGAGACTCAGCGAAACTGCTACTTCTTCTCTAGCTTGGTAACATCAAAGTCCAGTACAGATTCCAAGTCATGTGACTATTGGTTTCATGATTTTTTTTTAAACAGTATTTCCAGGAACAGCAACAATAAGCTCACTCTCCATAGATGCCTATTGCTGTCACCAGTGCTCCTCAGTCCTGCTGCATGTTAAAAGCAACTCATTAAATAGAAAGACTCCCTGACCCCTCCCTGCCTCTGACTATGAGTTGGTGTACTTCATTGGTTGCAACAATAAAAAGAGAAGGATGACACATACTCAATATGCCAATGCTACCACAGGTTGAGACCTATGTTTCATGACCCTGATGGTGTTCCTTTTTCAAAAATCATTTGAGATTCTGGTATTGTGGCTCAACAGGTTAAAGCCATGGCCTGCAGCGCTGGCATCCCATATGGACACCAGTTTCAGTCCCAGCTGCTTCACTTCCAATCCAGCTCCCTGCTAATGTGCCTGGGAAAGCAGCAGAGTGGGCCTCAAGAGCTTGTTGAATCTCAGGCTCCTGACTTCAGCCTGG
Organism: Oryctolagus cuniculus; assembly: GCF_051225735.1. NCBI lineage: Eukaryota > Metazoa > Chordata > Mammalia > Lagomorpha > Leporidae > Oryctolagus > Oryctolagus cuniculus. The sequence goes on from NC_142873.1 coordinate 82,588,997, forward strand.
CCCAACCCTGGCTGTTGTGTTTATTTTGGGAGTGAACCAATAGATGGAAGATCTCTCTTTTGTCTCTCCCTCTCTCTCTCTTACTCTGCCTTTCAAATAAATAAATAAATCTTTTTTTAAAAGAAGTCATGAGTTTAGAACACTAGTCTTCTGTTGGTAAGTGATAACTACTTATGCTTTAACCTATGGGTTTAGCAACAGGAAATACAGTTTCCCCTTATTTAGGGAAAGGAAACTCACCAAACAGTGAAATCGTGACCGAAGCCCATAAGTCCTCCAGAGAAATCTGCCTTTCAAATGTCCAGGCTCAAGAACCGACTAAGCCCACTGTGCACTTACTCCTCATGTAGGATCTTTGTCCTTAGTGTGCTGTACATTGAGATTTAATGCTATAACTAGTACTCAAACAGTATTTTACACTTTATGTTTTTGTGTGGAAGCAAACTGTTGAAATCTTTACTTAATGTATGCTAAACTGATCTTCTTTATATAAAGAGAATTGAAAATGAATCTTGATGTGAATGGAAGGGGAGAGGGAGTGGGAAAGGGGATGGTTGCGGGTGGGAGGGAAGTTATGGGGGGGAAGCCATTGTAATTCATAAGCTGTACTTTGGAAATTTATACTCATTAAATAAAAGTTAAAAAAAAAAACTAAAAAAAAAAAAAAAAGAACCAACTAAGCCGAAGAAGCTACCCCTACCAAAAAAATAAAAACACACATAAATATTCAGGAAATCCTAAAAAAAATATTTAGGAAATCCTTTTCATCTTTGATACATCAAACCGGCACACTAGAATTAACAATCTGACAACTCTGTGTGTATCAGTTGAGAATTCTGATGAAAGGACTAATGTCTCTAAAAGCACAAACTACTAAAAATCCCAAGATAAAACAGATAACTACAATTACCTTGTAACTTATAAAGAAGACAATTTTGCAGGAAAACAAATCTGAACATAAGTTTTCTAGATCCAGATGGCTTCTCTTAGCTGGCAAATTTTACTAAGAATTCAAAGAAAAAAAGAATATCAACCCTACACAGTTTCTTTCAGAAAATAGAAGATAGGGGATAATTTCCTTATGTGTTCTATGAGGGCAGAATTATCCTGATACCAAATTCAGACAAACACAATACCAGAAAAGAGAGAGAAAATATAGATCATTACCTCTTATGAACATAGATGCAAAAATCCTCAACAAATTATTAGCAAAGCTAATCAAGCAATATATAAAAAACAATGTGCTCCTACAAAGTGGGATTTATCCTGGACATGCAAGGTTGGTTCAAAAACCAATTAATGTAAATCACCACAGTGCAAATACAAAGAATAACAAAAGATTACAGATTGTTCCAGAAAAATCCACATATAATAAAACTCAACAAATTATCCACTCAGGTAAGTTCTACTTAAGGCACTTACTGAGTCAATGTAGTCCTCATATTTTTGCTCTTTATATACCCACATGCACACGGCTAATTGTGTTTCCAACTTGGAGATCCTGACTCCATTCAATCTTACCCCAGTGACCCTTTGAATTAATGATTCCTACTGCTATGCACTCAGGAGCCTACTGCCTGCTGTCTTTTACATGAAAGCAGCTGATTATAAAAACAGTTCATTCCTGAAATTGAATCCATCCTTGAAACCCTAATATTTATAACAGCATTTGAAACCAGTTATCAAAGATATAGATATGATTTTATAGGGCAATAAAACTCAATTGAGTTAATATGATCCACATATTTCTATTAGAAGGATACAAAGGTTCCATAGACTACAACCAACTCAACTGGAAAGGGAGGAAATTAGCTCACTCATATTCAGGCTTCAGAAGAAAAAGTCCCTGGATATAAAAACAAAATACACAAAATTTACAGTTTATTATAGTACTCAGGAAGGAGCCATTTTCTTAACATCCAGTCTATTTCCAAGAAACTGAGAGCCTACTGCTACTTTCAGTCTCAATACAACATCAGGTTCAAAAACAATAAATAAAAGCTTCATTTTGTCCCAAATTAACACCAGAAATCCTTTATTCACAAAAAAAGGGGAGTAGGACCCAGACTTTTCATTCATAAGACTAACAAGTCTTTGAATGCATGGAAACCAGAAAGTTTCAGTCCACTTTGGCAGAATATGGAGCTATAAATGAACCTAATTTGATCTTCTATTAGCTCAGTGACTTGTCATTTGAAGAAACCCCAAATCAACTGTCAGCAAACCAACTGTCAGCACCTTGTGGCCTCATAAACTCCTACTGAAAAGCCATTAAACATCTTTAACTGTGCTTGTTGATCTGTAAATTGTAGATACTACAACCTACAATTTAAGCACATAGAAAAGAAAGAATAGCACATTGCTATGCAGTAGATACCACATGCATTTTACTTCTGAATATAACAGCAATTCAGGCTTCATTGCCTCAAGGATGCTTTTGTACTATGAGATGAAAATGTGGTGAAATAAATATATATTCTTATTTATGTTCTTCTTCAGTAGTAATTGAAAGGATCCTATTTAAACAACATTGTGTCAGTTGAGGTAAGGTTAAAAAGCATGATCCCATCTATTGGGGAGGAGGTGAAGATCAGATAAACACTTGGAAGAGTGAGAGGGTCAGGACACAATTTGAGAGTCAAATTTTATAATATGTCTTTAAAATCTTTAATAAAAACATAACCTTTACCCCACATGTTCACTTCCACAATTTTGGTTCATTCAATCAACAAACACTTATCGAAGGCTTATTATATGTCAGACACTTGTTTTAAAGATTAGCTTATTTGAAAGGCAGAGTAACAGAAAACTAAAGACTGAAAGAGAATGAGAGAGAGAGAGAGAGAGAGAGAGAGACCATCCATCCACTGATTCACTCCCTAAATAACCACAATGGCCAGGACTGGGCCAGGCCAAAGCCACGAGGTTGGGACTCAATCCAAATCTCCCATAGGATGTCAGGGGCCCAAGCACTTGGGCCATCTTCTGCTACTTTCCCAGTTGATCGGCAGGGAGCTGGATGGGAAATGGAGCAGCCAAGACTTAAACCAGTGATTCAGTATGGGATGCTGATATTAAAAAAGGCAACTTAACCTGCTGCAGCACAATGTTGGCCCCTGTAAGGCAGGGTTTTGAGGTGCTAGTAATTAAAACAAAGACAAAAAAATTATAGACAAAAGAGACAAAAATTCCTGCCTTCTGGATGATAACATTCTAGCAAGCCACAAGCAACAATTTAAAACACACAGAATGGCTAATGACCACAAGTTCTACGCAGAAAAGAGAAGCAGGGACAAGAGATAAGAGCTGGTCATGTAGAGTATACCAGTGTTATATATCATCAATGAAGTGTCATTTCAGTGAACACCTCAAGCAGTAGGAGGGTAGGTCACATGGGTATCTAGGGAAGCACCACAACTGGCAGAGGGGATACCAGGTGTAATGGCCCTAAGGTAAGACAAACTCAACATGTCTGAGAGGCCAGGAGGGATAGTTACAAGGTGGGGAATACCAATCCCACAACCCATGTATTCTGCTGTGATGACATGAGTGTCACATGTCTTAGAGCAGGATGCTATCAATCTGAGATGAGCCCCAGTCCCCAGGGAACTGCCCACCAAGCCCCAGCTAGTCAAAGGTGAGACTGAGAAGATGAGTCAGTGCATCTGATGCACTTGACACAGACCACTCCTTCACTGCTCTGATCACTGTGCCCTACATTAAACTCAACTCATTGCCATGTCTTCAGGTTAGTGACCATCTCCAATGATATGCAGGACTTAACACACAGGAGTTAGTAGCATACACACACTTTGCTCCTGCAACTTATCCAACAACCCTAAGATATTCATGATTGCCCTCCTCCATTTTCCATCCTAGATTTCTCTACCTTTCTCATAACCAGAGGCAGACAGCCCATGTAAGTTATTAGAAAAAGTTGTTCACCTGTGTGCTTAAAACATTCCTTCTACAAGATTCACCCGAAAAGAAAACATAGCTTGAAAACACTCAAGTATTCAACAGCTTCAGATACAAGAAAGCTTATTCTTTGATGAAACAATGAGCATCACACAGCACATTCTACTTATTTGTTACTATTTTATACTGTATGTAGCAATATTGTCTTTATATTTCATAACAGCTGTATATTTCTTTGAGAGGCCAAACTGTGTCCCTAGCACAGTTTGGGAAACTCCTAAAATGGATGTTGCACTAAGTACTTTCAGTTTCACATTACTTTTTATCTGTTACAGAACTTGTTTTTTCCCCATTATTTGGTCACTGGGGAAAATCTAAGGAAATTTGACAGTGGAGGAGTCAAATAAAAGTCTCCCTTTGAAGAGAGAGCAAAGAAGCCATTCCATTCACATTTTGCAATCTTCCTGCTTCTCTCAGACCATCTTTATTCCACCTGTAAAGCAGGCTGGGAAGGGATTAATTAGGATCAGTTCATTTAGTTAAAAAACAGCCACAACCAAGAGAGACTGAAGCTGAGCCCAAGGTAGCCCAGGATGTTGGATGAAATCCTGGTGTCACCTGGGGGCAATACCCTGCCAAGAGCCACTGTTGTATTCCTGGGGAAGTAGGCTTCAGATATATGGGTGAAACTGGAGTTTGAAACACATGATGGCTTTCTCTTTGTTGTCATTGTTGTGTTGATGAGGGGCACAAATGACCAGTGCTAGAGAGGGAGCTTGCTCAGTGTTCCTGCTAAAAAGCTGCCTATGGGTTATTTTCATGACAGAGCAAGAACAGTGCAGCCCACTGAGGGGTTAAAGGCAATCCTCCCTAACCCCTACCTCTCCACCCCCTAGACCAGCAGGCTCTCTAACCACTCATGGGAACTTTGTTTCAAAGTGGATTTCTCCCTAGCTAAAGAGTTCAGACTGGTTAATATCTTAGTGCTCCCCACTCCTTATCCCCTTAGGTAGGATATGGCCCACTACTTTACCAGAGGGCTACCTTTTAAAGAGCCCCCTAAGGTGCATCACTAAAGGAAGATCTCTGTTTTCCTTGACCTCCCCAAGCCCTCATATGATTTTGACCATCTAGGCTTTCCTCTCCCAGTTGATCTGCTACATTCACCTGCTACTTTCGCCACCTTCTCTTCTCACAGGTCCACCTTACATTTCCCCCAACTCCACTGTCGCTCCCCCTCTTCACGGAGGAACAACACAGGACCCTGCGCTGTTCTTTTGTCTGCTCGGCCCTCCCCAGGTTTGCTGCTGGTTCTTCCCGGGTTGGCTACCGTCCCTTCCACCTCCGTGGAAGGGCGGTTCCCCCTACCACTTTCCCCACTTCCGCGGGGGAGCGGCACACCGCCGGCCGGCTCTCTTGGGGGCTGCTCAGATGTTATTCGGATGTTCCCCTTAGATGTTCCCGGTGCATGGTGTCTCTCTCCTCCTTTATAGTCCTCTTCCACCAATCCCAACTCTGCTACCCACACGCCGAGTACGCTGCTCTCCTCCAATCAGGAGCAAGATCAGCTCCTGCATCTCAGTCAATCAAATTGGCGAGAGGCAGCTGTGTAGAAGCTGTTTACTCCCTTCTCAGCGCCATATTGTGGGAGAGCAGATGCATAGAATAAGTCTTAATTCGAGTAACTTAGTCTAGTCCGAGTTGCTCCCCACATCCACACTCCTCTGTCTTTTCCTATTTCTCTTCCTCTTTATCCACCAAATGGAAAAACTGAGAACCTAAAGTGTATCAGCTAGAAATACAGATATTCTCTTTGAATATTATGGTTAGTGGTGAATTAAACCTGTGAATAGAGAGTGGATCAAAATTATGTTTTTACAGGGCCAATGCTGTGACATATTGGGCTAAGCCTCCACCTGCCATGCCAGCATCCCTTATGGGTGCTGGTTCTAGTCCCAGCTGCTCCTCTTCCAAACCAGCTCTCTGCTATGGCCTGGGAAAACAACAGAAGATGGCCCAAGTGCTTGGGCCCTTGCACCTGCGTGGGAGACCTGCAAGAAACTCATGGCTCCTGGCTTCAGATAGGCTCAGCTCTGGCCATTGTTAACCATTTGGGAGTGAATCAGTGGATGTCTCTCCCTCTCTCTGTCTGTAACTCTACCGCTTAAATAAATAAATAAATAAATAATGAATAAATAAAATTATGTTTTTGCAGAAACTGATGAAAGGAACAGAGGGGAGGGAGGGAGGAGGATTGGGACTGTGGTGAAGCCTCTGTATTTTAATTAAACTTGCTTCTGACATGATTAAAGCTGTGGTAAAGCTTTCGAAAGGTCAGAAAAAGAATAAGGGAGGCACCTGTCTGGTAGCTTCGGGATCCGCAGGAGAGAAGGCCCACACTTCCAGGAATGGAGAGTCCCTACACGCACTTCTGGGAATGAAAAGTCCTTGCCAAGGTCCCCGCGGGAGCCTAAAGATCAACCAATGAGGATCAGACCTGCCTCAACCTTTAACCCCCACACCCTGTGTCTATAAAAGGAGCCCTCCCAACCTCTGACGCAGGACTTCCCTGGCCCCCACCCTGTTGGGACCGGGGAACCTCGCCTGAGATCAGAATCCCAATAAAAGCCTGTAAATTGATTCATCTGGCTGGGAAGATTTGTTACTACACCAGACACCTTGCACTGCCCTGGAAATGAAAGGCAGTTGTTAGCTGCTTGCCTATAAATACTTTAGCTGTAGTTACTACCTGCTTATGTGTAATCACTTCAAATTCTATTTGTTAGTACAGAACAATGATGTTAACACTTGCCAGATAGCACATGGCTCAATATATGTGTGGAGAAAAACATCATAAATAACTATGTACCCATGTGAAGTACTGTCCCAATTCCTGTGGCCACCGTGGAACAGTAGAATATCCAATCAAATGTATGCATGTAACCATATAAGGGAGACAAAGAGGCTAAATCCATATACAAGGAAAAACCCTTCTTTGTTTAGGGTTCAGGCTTTTGGATACAAAATTCCACCTGGGCCTTATGCCAGCATAATAAAAGTCTACTTCCTGTCAAAAGGCCCTGGTGTCTTATCTCAGTACATGAATCATGTTACATTTTTCTGGGGGTTTCTCTAGGATCAGATGTGGGTTTTCCACTTCCTTTGTTTTCAGGGGTGTGGGGCCCCTGGCACTGGGGGTAGAGTGAACTTTCTTGACACCAGCAGACCACTCAGGGAATGGTTCTCTCTCAGCATGCTGGGACCCCAACCCTGCAAGCACAATGGAACCCACGGGCACAGGAACTTGTCTCAGGAGCACTGTCCATCGGATCTGGCAGAAACTCAGGTTCAGTTGGTTTGGAGGACCTGCCATAGATGGCAGAGGGGAGCCTGATCAACTCCCAGAGTTGCCCTACTAATCTCATAAGACACTGGAGTGGAGCACTGAGATGAAACCACAGCTCTAAGGCACTGGGCAACGGGCTGGAGAAGTAGTCTGAGTGTGTGTAGATGATGACTGAACGAGACGGTCATCAGGGGAGCTGAGCCTCACCTAAAAGGCCAAAGCAATTGCAGAGTCTTGAACCACAGTTCTGTAGTCTCCATGACAGACGAAGCAGGTGTGCGTTTCCTCCATTGGTATCCACCCCTCCCCTTCTTCCTCTCTGTGCATGAGTGTCTTTTTTTAGAGGGAGGAAATGGGTAGCAAACAGAGCACATGTACTTCTTTAGAATGTATGGTAAAAAAATTTTCAAAAAGGGACATTCAGCAGACTATGGTGTAAAGTTGCTCCCTGACAAACTTTGAACCTTCTGTGAGGTAGGTTGGTCCTCCTTCAGGGTGGGATGGCCATCTGAGGACTCTAGATAAGTTGGTAGTCAGCAAGATATACCAGGTAATGGTTAAAAAACCAGGCCACCCCAATCAGTTCCCATAGCTTGGCTGAAGACTTGTTGGAAAAAAAAAAAAAAAAACAACTGTAAAATCACATGGCCCCTTCCAAATACCAGGAACCAAGCCAAGAAGCCCATTGTATTGGAGGAGTCAGAAGTTTCCCCTCCTTATGCACCACTATACCATCCGCTACCAAATGCACCCCTGCACTTGTGCCAGGGACCACCTTTCCCCCTGAGGTTGGAACCTCACCAGAGGTTACTCTCTCAAAGCTGCCCCTCTCATGAGGTCACTAGAGATACCTCAGACTGTAGCCATCCTGGAGCCACCTGTCTTAACCCCATACCCTCCGAATGAAGAGGAACCAGCTGGCAGCACCTCTCTTAATAAATGCTAAAGCGGCGCTCAGCCCTCTGCCTCTCTGCTGAGCTGCCCGCCTGGTCTGGCCAGGTGTAATCTCTCCACTCAACCATGTAACCTCGATCCCCCACCACCACCAGTCCGAGCGACTGGGCACCCTCTCAGGCTCTGTCTGAAGAGGTGCCCATCCGTCCTTACGGATGTCCCTTCCGAAATAAACCTTGCTGTTTTACCTCCCACTACTCTCTGTCTCACACCTGAATTCTTTCTTGCGCGAAGACAAGAAGCCTGCAATTTCTCCGGTAACATTTTTGGCTACCACAGAGGGAGTTTGAGAAGACATCGGAGATGGGAAACCAGCTCTCCTTGCCACCACATGACTCACCACTAGGATGCAGTCTCAGAAATTGGTCTCGGTTCCACCCAAGGGTCTTAAAGAAGAAATTGCTAGTTTCTCTCTGTAACAACGTGTGGCCACAATACAAACTAAATGATCAGAGAGTGTGGCCAGGAAACAGGACTCTAGATTCTAATACCATTTCTTGTTTATATCTATACTGCCGTGAGCACGGTAAATGGACAGAAATCCCTTATGTGCAGGTCTTTATGGCACTCAGGAAAGATCATGAGCTCTGTCAAAGTTGCAGACTGGACTCAGCAATGTTAACTTCATTTGAGTTATTATCAGGAGTCCACTGTAAAGCTAAGCCAAAGGAGCCACCATCTAGCACTCCCCTAGATGCCCCAGAGCCATCACGCCCTCAGCCTTCTGTGGAGCCAACAGCCCCACCTTGCCCAGAGGTTTGGCGGAGTCCCAGCCCCAGGCCGAGGGCGAGGCCTAGCCGGAGCCCCAGCCCTAGACTGAGCCCAAGGTTGAACTGGAGCCCGAGGCCAAACCAGAGCCCGAGCCTGAGGCCAAGGCCGAGCCAGAGCCCTAGCCTGAGGCTGAGCACAAGCAGGAGCCCGAGCACAGGTGTGAGCTCAGCGTGAGGGGGGAGGGTGCAGGAATGTTTCCCTTACAGGAAGTGATAGGACCCAATGGCCCCACCAAAATACGAGTCCACTTTAAAATGCAGGATTTAAATGAGATGAAAGCAGAAATGCAAAGCTTCACTGAGGACCCCAACAGGTGGCTAGAGGGATGGCATAAGATTACCGGCATGTTTGAGCTTACTTGGAAGGACGTAGTATTCCTTCTAAACACTACCCTAACTCATGGGGAAAAGCAAATGGTGTCGCAGCATGCCAATGATTATGCAAATGCCTTGCATAGGCAGGATGAGGGACACCCAATCGCGGAGGCAGCAGTCCCAATTAAGGAACCTTCATGGAACTATAATACCCCTGAGGGAAGAAAAAGAAGGGACCACATGCTGGCTTGTCTTTTAGCAGGTCTAAGGGCAGCAAGTAAGGCAAGACCAAAGAACTTTAATAAGCTATCAATGATAGAACAGGGACCACAGGAAAATCCAGCTGCCTTTCTAGAAAGGCTCAAAGAGGGTCTTGATAAGTATACTGATTTAGATCCTGATTCTGCTGTAGGAAATGCCATATTAGGGGATAGGTTCCTAACTCAAGCCGCCCCTGATATTAAAAGAAATCTCCCAAAATCAGAGTTGGGTTGAGCACCCCCTTGACTGACATCATAGAGGCTGCCTCCTTGGTCTACTTTATTAGAGACCAGGAGAACGAGAAGCAAACTAGCAGCAGAGGATACGCAATAGGCCAATTAATGGCTGCTTTACACAGTGATCTGCCGTCAAGGAGACCCAGCAAGGCCAGTGCACCCCAAACTTGCTGATATAAGGAACCAGGGCATTGGGCAAGCAGCTGTCATGACAGCAACTGCCTTCTGTTAGCTCTGCCAAGAGCAAGGCCACTGGACGCGGAACTGCCCTGGGTGTCAAAGGACTCCTGGTTCAGAACTGCAGACCTTGTGGCCCCAAGCTAAAAAGCCTTTGGCTCTTCCCTGAAGTAGCACCTTGACAGTAGGGACTCCATTTTGAAGCACTTGAGACTGCATTCTGGGAAAGTAACCCCCACCGTGAGACTCTGGTTTGCAACCATGATCTCAAATAGTCGGACAATAGCAGTGCACTACATCACCCTTGGCAGAGCACAAAAACCCCCTAGCATGCTTGCTCAAGCTTGAAAGTAGAAAGGTTGCACCTGGGTTAATGATAAAGATGTGATTTGTCTATGTCTTACACATAATTTGAATTAATGTCAAGATCATAAATGATAATTGTACGATTGTAACTGGTATTGTCAAGATTATGATGGATATTAATTTCACCTAGGTCTTAGGTTATGTTGACCCCAGTAACTATGTACTCTCTTTGGATTTTTTTTTTTTTTGTACTCTCTTTTGATCTTAGCAACTGTGTATAGTAACCGTGCATTCCCCCCCTTCCTGGTTCTGCGGTTTTTGCCTTTATAAACCCTAACCTTTGGTTATTCGGGGCTGCTCTGTTCATGTATGATCAGACAGCCCCAGCATGCTGGATAATCAATAAATCTTTAACCCTTTGCTGGTTGCATGAGAGAAAGGTCTCTTGGAGTCATTCCTTGGGCGGCGGGCTTTTTCGGACTCTAACAGCCCAGCCTCTGCCCAGCTTCCAGCTCCAGCCACTATTATTGAGGGGATGGCCTAGGGTCAGTGAAATGCAAGTTGCCTATTTCTATCAGCCTCCTATTCAGCTCTCCTCCTAGTCCAGCCATGTAATGCAAGTCAACAGGGTGCCTCCCTTAAAGGAGAGTTGCATCTCTTGCAATTCTCTTCCAGCACCCCATGGATAGGTCTGGGCCTCACACACTTAGCTAGGCCTTTAAAGTCTATCCAATAGTATTAAGCTTAGAAAGCCCTCCCTGCCATTTCCTAAAAACAGGGCTTTCCGTAACAGCTAACTTAGATAGTCCTGCACCTATTTGGACAGGTCCTCACTGAGGACTTAAAGGGCCTATCTCTTGAAGGGGGTGCACAATAGTCCATAATGTAGATGGTTAAATGTAAATGATTTGTTAGTCTGTCTCCTTTCCCAGCCTGAGACTCTAGTCTTGTGCATTGGCTTAACTTCCTAGCAAAACTGGCTACTAGATATCCGGGGGGGGGGGGGGGGAGCATAGACAGTCCATTAGAGTGTTAATTATTTAACCCTTATCCTCACCCCCTGGGGAGAGAAAACCTGCCCCAGAGAGGATATGGGCCATGCAGCAAATTCCTACTTCTGCAAACTTCAGGCAGTCCCAGTTTTCTCTATCCGGTTCCTAGATACAGGGAAACAGCACAGTTCCTAAACCAGGCTCTCAACAGGCAGCTAAAGCAGAGCCCCCTCCTTTGGGGGAAAGAGCAAACCACAGCCTTTGCTCAGCTGCAGGATGCTATGACTATAACCCCTGTGCTAGGACTGCCAAACCCAGAGAGACCCTCCCAGCTGTACTTCACTGGGAGGCAGGGAGTCACCTTAGGAGGGTTAACTCAAGATCTGGGACCTGTTAAGCAACCTGTGGACTACTTTTCTAAAACCTTAGACATGGCTGCACAAGGATGGCCTCGCTGCCTAAAGACAATGGCAGCAGCTGCCTTGCTGACAGAGGAGGTATCTAGAATTACAGTGGGACAAGATATCGCCCTTTATACCCCACATCAAATAAATTCTCTATTAGAGCAAAAGGGCTCTCACTGGCTCGCAGATAGTAGAATACTAAAATATCAGGTCCTCTTTCTAGAAAACCCTCAGGTAAAAATAAGGCATTGCTCTACTCTAACCCAGCTATTTTAATGCCAGTTCCAGGGGAAAGTGGTCCCCTCCACTCTTGTGCTGAGACTACAGACTTGATCTATGCCAGCAGAAGGGACCTAAAAGACAGCCCCCTGACTAATGCAGATGAAGTTTGGTTCATAGATGGAAGTGGCTTTGTCAGATGGGACCTGCTTCTCAGGGTATGCAACAGTTATGGCATGGCATGTTATTGAAGCGTGCTCTGCCCCCAGGAACTTTTGCTCAGTTAGCAGAATTGATCACCTTAACCAGAGCTCTAAAACTAGGTAAGGGCAAGAGAAAATAACTCCCAGAGGTCCATACAGCAAAAGGGAACTTACCCCGGGGAAGGCTGGCAAACAGATTTTACACAGCCTCTGTCAAGGCTATAGGTACCTGCTTGTACTTATAGACACCTTTACTGGATGGGTAGAAGCCTTCCCAACCAGAACTAAAACAGCTCAGGAAGTGACCAAAAGTCTCCTGAAGGAAGTTATTCCACGCTTTGGTCTTCCAAAATCTTTACAAAGCGACAATGGGCCTTCCTTCATCTCCCAGATTACACGAGGGATTTGTAAGGCCCTGGGAATAACCCAGCCCTTCACACTGCATGGAGACCTCAGTCTTCCAGTAAGGTAGAAAGAGCCAACCAGACTCTATGGAAAACATCACGAGTATAGAAATGTGGGATTGGTAAGAATGATAAAGATAAGAAGGAAAGAGTTTTTTAATAAGGAAAGGACATGGTTTGTAAGAATGACTTCATCCTGATGGCTAGTTTACTCTAGATTGGAATGGAAATGATGGAATGTTTCAAGTAAGTTGAAGAGGGTGTGTGGAAGTCACAAGAGGTTATGAAAGAAAGAAATATTGGACATGCTAACTGCTGCTCCGAGAGGTATCTGTGCCATGCTCCAGGAAGAATGTTGTCTCTGGGTCAATCAGACTAGACAGGTACAAATCCAAATTCGTACTTTTCCTGGAAAAAGCCAAACAGCTCCAGGACCAGGCAAAGCAGGCCTGGGGTTTCTGGCCTGACATCTGGCCATGGAAATCCTGGCTATTTCCTCTCCTTGGCCCAATAACTTCTGTAATCTTGCTGCTTCTCTTTGCACTGAGTGTTTTTAATGCCCTTGTTCATTTTGTCTCTAACAGACTAAAAGCTGTTGAACTCCAAATGGTCGTCAGACAAGGCTTCCAGCCCATTCCATTGGATGACCTGAGCAGCCCTCTGGACCAAGCAGCACAGTCTTTCCAAGGCCACTGTTGCACACCATAAGACAGATAGCAAGAGGAAATACCCAAATCCCCCTCGATGCCCATATGCCAGCTTTGAAGAAGTTCCAGAAAACGAAACTCCATCCATAATCCCAAAGGAGAATTTTGGGTATTACCTCTTGAGGGGGGAATGTTAGGTAGGAAGTCAGTTATGAGCTTATGTGTGTGTGACATAAAGGCCTAAAGAGAAGACATCTATGTCCAGCATATGCTGCATCTCAAGGTCATCCCGATGGTGTTTCAGGGGCAGCCTGGTATTCACATCCTGCCCTGCCCTGCCCCCTTCCACCTGATAACCTGCCAGGTGGGGGGGTCCCCACCCCTTCTGCCTGACAAATCTTCCACAATCGCCCAGGTGCAGCCCAGTATCTGCATCTCAAACACCCTGCTCCCTTCCTCCAGTCTGATAACATTTGCATCCATAAAGTCCTTTGTTTCAGACCTTCAAGAGAAAACTCAGGGAGAAGCTTCTTAACATTTGCAAAACTCAGGGAGAAGTTTCTTAACATTTGCATCCAAAAATCCCTTTGTTCCAAGAGGAACAGGTGGGGAAGCAAGACCCATCTCCTTAAAAACCATGGCCTCAACCGGACTGCACACTCAGCCCTCTGCCTCTCTGCTGAGTCACCCACCTGGCCTGGCCAGGTGTAATCTCTCCACTCAACCATGTAACCTCACTCCTTCCCCCGCCCAGTCCAAGCAACTGGGCACCCTCTCAGGCTCTGTCTGAAGAGGTGCCCATCCGTCCTTACGGATGTCCCTTCCCTAATAAACCTTGCTGTTTTACCTCCCACTAAAAAAAAAAAAAAATGCTAAAGCACCCTATAGATGTCATTAAGAGAGACCTGGGGGCCTATTATGATAAAGATAGCCAGGTTCAAGGGGGACAGCACATATTTATATATCAGCCTTTTATTATCCTGACCTCCTAAACTGAAAACATCGCATCCACTTGTTCATGAGAAACCTCAGGCTACCATTGATCTGATGTTGTCCATCATTCAAACTCACAGGCCCACTTGGGTGGACTGTCATCAGCTTCTACTGACCTTGTTCAATACTGAAGAATGTCCCTGGGTTACCCAGGTGACAATACAATGGTTAGAAGAAAGTGCCCCAGAAAAAGCCATGAATGTTCAGGTCTACACCCAAGAACAGTTCCCTGAGAAGGAAACCCAATGGGACCCTGGAGAAGACCAGAGACTCCAACAGCTTGAGTATTATCAAGAGACTCTCATAAAGGGTGTGAAGGAGGAAAAAAGACTATAAACACGAGCAAAGTCTCAGAAGTCCTGCAAGAGCTGGGGAGAGTCAGAGTGTTTTCTATGAGCGACTTTGTGAGGCCTTCTGTCTCTAAACTCCCTTTGATCCCAAGGCAGCAGAGAATCAGAGGATGATTAATGCTGCATTTGTCAGCCAAGGCCATGGAGACATTAGGCACAAACTGAAAAAGCTAGAAGGTTTTTCTGGGATGAACACTACCGGAGGTAGCTTCCAAAGTATTTGTCAATTGGGACTAGGAGGCCTGCCAAGAAGCTGCCTGCAAGATAAAACAAAAACAAAACAACATAAAACAAAAAAGCTGACCTATTTGCTGAAGCGTTGGTGGAACAATCAGAATGATCTAGGCAGGCAGATAGGATTAAATTGATTAGATTTGTGTGCTGGAGGCCATATCTTCACCCTGCCTCCTTTCTTTCTCATGCCCCTAGCTGACTTAACCTGTATGCACACCTACCGGAAGATGTAACCACTCCCCTCAGGAAGTGAATAAGAGGCCTGGAGCATGGTGGGCCTTCCCTTGTTGTCCCATACCTTCAGGTTTGTGGCCTTTTGGCCACCTCTCTGCCTCAGCTTTCCTGCCCAGGCTACACTACCTATGGCTGCTCCTAACTGCACACTTTGCTCTACTTGGTTCCGGACCTTCTCTCTGCTTGGTATGGACCCAGCTTGCTCCTCGAGACTTCTTTCTCCCCTAAACAGAGCCCACTTTCCTGTGTATTTCTCTCACTGAATAAATGCTAAAAACTTAACATGTTGTGCTCACTTAGGCAGCACATATACTAAAAAAAAAAAAAAAAACTTACCATGTTGCCTGTTTTCTTTGAGCTGATCTTCAGAAGTCTTTTCTGAATACACAGGAAGGACCCTCAAGATTTTAATATTGAAATTATTAATAAGTTAGTCAATTTCAAGAACAGTTTTTAAAAAGGGCTCCAGTGGGTCCCGGGCAAGGCTGAAAAAAAAAAAGTTGGTGGGAGAAACAGTAACATCCAGAGGCCAAGTTGGGACTAAACCAATGTGCATACTGTTACCAAAAAGTCATTGGAAAAGTGAATGTCCTCAGCGAACAAAAAATTATCTTTGCACACACCAGCCTTGAGAGAGAGGACAGGTGATCCAGGGATGCTATCAGTCTGCACAACAATGACTCAACAAGACCTCTGAAGAAGACATTGTGGGCCTGGCCGCTATGGAAAACTATGATTAAGACAGACCAGGCTCCATTTTACTAGGCCCCCAGAAGCCCATGATCAGAATGACAATGGGGGGCCAGACCATTGACTTCATGGTGGACACTGGAGTGAAACATTCATTAGTGACCCAAATCATGGGGCCACTTTCCTAGAGACAGGCCACTATTGTGACAGCCACTGGCCACCAAGCTCATCGCCCCTTTTTCCTGCCCCAACGATGCAATTGTATTTGAGTCTATATCTCCCTTTAAGTCCCTTAATAATTCTTTCAAATAGCCAGGTGCCCTGTAATTAGGTGCATATACATTTATAATAGTAATGTCTTCATGTTGAATTGATCCTTTAATCATTATATAGTGTCCTTCTTTTAATAGCATTTGTATTAAAGTCTATTTTGTCTGATATTAGAATGGCCACACTGGCTCTTCTTTGGTTTCTGTTAGCTTAGAATATCTTTTTCCATCCTTTCACTTTCAGTCTGTGTGCATTTTTGCTGGTGAGGTGTGATTCCTGAAGGCAACAGATAAATGGGTTTTCTTTTTTAATCAATTCAGCTAGTTGTGTCTTTTAACTATAGAGTTGAGACCATTTATATTCAATGTGGCTATTATTAAATACTGTCTTTTTTTCCTGCAGTGTTTCCTTCAGTGAGCAGTTTATGTATTTTGGCTTTTGTTTGTATTTTAGCTGGTCATTTTCTACATTCATCTTCTTTTGTAGTGAAGTTCCTGTTTCTGTGTTTCTGTGCGCAGCACATCCTTGAGCCAGTGTTGTAGGGCTGGGCATGAAGATACAAATTCTTTCAATTTCTGTTTGTCATGGAAAATCCTTATTTCCCCTTCATTCATAAATGATAGCTTTGCAGGGTACAGTATTCTGGGTTGACAGTGTTTTTCTTTTAAAACTTGGAATATATCATGCCATTGCCTCCTTACCTGTAAGGTTGATGATGATAAGTCCGGGGTGATTCTGATTGGATTACCTCTGAATGTGATTTGTTGTTTCTCTCTGGCACATTTTAAAATTTGTTCTTTGTGTTTCACTGAGCTGTGTGTTGCCACAATGTGTTGTGGTGAATTCCTTTTCTGGTCGTGTCTGTTTGGAGTTCTGTGTATTTCTTGTATTTTGAAGTCTCTATGACTATTGTGGAAGTTTTCTGATATTATTTCATTAAGAAGGCCTTCTAATCCATTCTCTCTTTCCACATCCTCAGGGACTCCTATTATTGAGACATTGCAAAGTTTGAATCTTTTGTTTTTTTTTATTTTTGTTTTTGTTTTATTTATTTGACAGGTAGAGTTATAGACAGTGAGAGAGAGATACAGAGAAAAAGGTCTTTGCTCCGTTGGTTCACTCCCCAAATGGCTGCAATGGCTGGCACCATGCCAATCTGAAGCCAGAAGCCAGGTGCTTCTTCCTGGTATCCCATGCGAGTGCAGGGGCCCAAGGACTTGGGCCATCCTACACTGCCCTCCTGGGCCACAATGAAGAGCTGGACTGGAACAAGAGCAACTGGGACTAGAACCCGGCGCCCATATGGGATGCCGGCACCATGGGCAGAGGATTAACCAAGTGAGCTATGGTGCCAGCCCCAGTGATTGAATCTTGTAAATCTCCAACTGTGATTTTTAATTTCATTTCTTCTTCTTGTGTTTGGTCTGACTGTATCATTTCTGGTAGTTGGTCTTCGACTTCTGATATTCACTCTTCTACTTTATCTGTTCGATGGCTGAGAGATTCCACAGCATTTTTTTTATATGGTCAATTGAATTTTTAATTTCCAGTATTTCTGGTTTCTCTTTAGAATAGCAATTTTTTGGGTATGCTTTTCTTTCTTTTAACTTTTATTTAATGAATATAAATTTCCGACGTACAGCTTTTGGATTACAATGGCTTCCCCCCTCCCGATAACTTTGCTCCCACACACGACCCTCCCCTCTCGCGCTCCCTCTCCCCTTCCAGTCACACCAAGATTCATTTTCAATTATCTTTATATACAGAAGATCAATTTAGTATATATTCAGTAAAGATTTCAACAGTTTGCACCCACACAGAAACACAAAGTGAAAAATACTGTTTGAGAACTAGTTATAGCATTAAATCACAATGTATAGCACATTTAGGACAGAGATACTACATGAGGAGTAAATTCACAGTGGCTCCTGTTGTTGACAACAAATTGACACTCTTGTTTATGGCGTCAGTAATCACCTTAGGCTCTTGTCATGAGTTGCCAAGGCTATGGAGGCCATTGGAGTTCGCAGACTCTGATGTTATTTAGACAAGGTCATAGTCAAAGTGGAATTTCTCTCCTCCCTTCAGAGAAAGGTACCTCATTCTTTGATGGCACATTCTTTCCACTGGGATCTCACTCACGGAGATCTGTCACTTAGGTTTGTTGGTTTGTTGTTGTTGTTGTGTTTTTGTTTTTTTTTGTTGTTGTTGTTGTTTTTGTTTTTTTTTTTTTTGCCACAGTGTCTTGGCTTTCCATCTCTAAAATAATCTCATGGGCTCCACAGCCAGTTCTGAATGCCTTAAGGGCTGATTCTGAGGACAGAGTGCTATTTAGGACATCTGTCATTCTATGAGTCTGCTGTGTATCCTGCTTCCCATGTTGGATCGTTCACTCCCTTTTTTATTCTATCAGTTAGTATTTGCAGACACTAGTCTTGTTTCTGATCTCTTTGACTCTTAGTCCTATCATTCTAATCAATTGTGAACTGAAACTGATCACTTGGACTAGTGAGATGGCATTGGTACATGCCACCTTGATGGGATTCTATTGGAATCACCTGGCATGTTTCTAACTCTATCAACTGGGGCAAGTCCAATTAAGCATGTCCCAAATTGTACATCTCCTCCACCTCATATTCCCACTCTTATATGTAACAGACCTCACTTTTCAGTTTAATTTAAACACTTAAAAATAATTGTATGTTAACCACAGAGTTCAACCAATAGTATTAAGTAGAACAACAACAACAACAAAAAAAACACGCTAAAAGGGATAAAGTATTAAGTTGTTCATCAACAGTCAGGACAATGGCTGATCGAGGCACTGTTTCTCATAGTGTCCATTTCACTTCAACAAATTTCCCCTTTGGTGCTCCATTAGTTGTCACCGATCAGGGAGAACATATGATATTTGTCCCTTTGGGACTGGCTTATTTCACTCAGCATAATGTTTTCCAGATTCCTCCATCTTGTTGCAAATGACTGGATTTCATTGTTTTTGACTGCTGTATAGTATTCTATAGTCATGTCCCATAATTTCTTTATCCAGTCTACTGTTGATGGACATTTGGGTTGGTTCCAGGTCTTAGCTATTGTGAATTGAGCTGCAATAAACATTAAGGTGCAGACTGCTTTTTTGTTTGCCAATTTAATATCTTTTGGGTAAATTCCAAGGAGTGGGATGGCTGGGTTGTATGGTAGGGTTATTTATATTCAGGTTTCTGAGGAATCTCCAAACTGACTTCCACAGTGGCTTTCAGTTTGCATTCCCACCAACAGTGGGTTAGTGTCCCTTTTTCCGTACATCCTCGCCAGCATCTGTTGTTAGTAGATTTCTGTATGTGAGCCATTGTAACTGGGGTGAGGGGAAACCTCGTTGTGGTTTTGATTTGCATTTCCCTGATGGCTAGTGATCCTGAACATTTTTTCATTTGCCTGTTGGCCATTTGGATTTCCTCTTTTGAAAAATGTCTATTGGGGTCCTTGGCCCATCTTTTAAGTGGGTTGTTTGTTTTTTGTTGTGGAGTTTCTTGATCTCTTTGTAGATTCTGGTTATTAACCCTTTATCTGTTGCATAGTTTGCAAATATTTTTCCCATTCTGTCAGTTGCCTCTTCACTTTCCTGACTGTTTCCTTTGCAGTAGAAACTTCTCAATTTGATGCAATCCCAATAGTTAATTTTGGCTTTGATGCCTATGCCTATGGGGTCTTTTCCAAGAAGTTTTTGCCAGTGCCAATATCGTGCAGTGTTTCTCCAATGCCCTCTAATAATTTGATGGTGTCAGGTCATAGATTTAGGTCTTTAATCCATGTTGAGTGGATTTTAGTGTAAGGTGTAAGGGAGGGGTCTTGCTTCATGCTTCTGCATGTGGAAATCCAGTTTTCCCAGCACCATTTATTGAATAGACTGTCCTTACTCCAGGAATAAGTTTTAGACCTTGATCAAATACAAGTTGGCTATAGATGTTTGGGTTGATTTCTGTTGTTTCTATTTTGTTCCATTGGTCTATCCATCTGTTTCTGTACCAGTACCATGCTGTTTTGATTACAACTGCCCTTTAGTATGTCCTGAAATCTGGTATTGTGATGCCTCCAGCTTTGTTTGTGTTGTACAAGATTGCTTTAGCTATTCGAGGTCTCCTGTGTCTCCATATGAATTTCAGCATCATTTTTTCTAGATCTGAGAAGAAGGTCTTTGGTATTTTCATTATTATCACATTGAATCTATAAATTGCTTTTGGGAGAATGGACATTTTGATGATATTGATTCTTCCAATCCATGAGCATGGAAGATTTTTCCATTTCTTGGTATCCTCTTCTATTTCTTTCTTTAAGGTTTTGTAATTCTCATTGTAGAGATCTTTAACGTCCTTGGTTAAGTTTATTCCAAGGTATTTGATTGTTTTTGTGGCTATTGTGAATGGGATGGATCTTAGCAGTTCTTTCTCAGCTGTGGCTTTGCCTGTGTATACAAAGGCTGTTGATTTTTGTGCATTGATTTTATATCCTGCTACTTTGCCAAACTCTTCTATGAGTTCCAATAGTCTCTTAGTAGAGTTCTTTGGGTCCCCTAAGTAAAGAATCATATCATCTGCAAAGAGGGAGAGTTTGAGTCTTCCTTCCCATTTGTATCCATTTAATTTCTTTTTCTTGCCTAATAACTCTGGCTAAAAGTTCCAGAACTACATTGAATAGCAGTGGTGAGAGTGGGCATCCCTGTCCAGTAGCAGATCTCAGTGGAAATGCTTCCAACTTTTCCCCATTCAATAGGATGTTGGCCATGGGTTTTTCATAAATTGCTTTGATTGTATTGAGAATGTTCCTTCTATGCCAAATTTGTTTAGAGTTTTCATCATGAAATGGTGTTGAATTTTATCAAATGCTTTATCTGCATCTATTGAGATAATCATGATTTTTCTTCTGTAGTTTGTTAATGTGGTGTATCACATTGATTGATTTGTGAACATTGAACCATCCCTGCATGCCAGGGATAAATCCCACTTGGTCTGGATGGATTATCTTTCTGATGTGTTGTTGCATTCTATTGGCGAGAATTTTATTGAGGATTTTTGCATCTATGTTCATCAGGGATATTGGTCTGTAATTCTCTTTCAATGCTGCATTATTTTCAGGTTTAGTGATTAAGGTCATGCTGGCTTCATAGAAAGAATTTGGGAGGATTCCCTCTTTTTGATTGTTCTGAATAGTTTGCGAAGAAATGTAGTTAGTTCTTTAAATGTCTGGTAGAATTCAGCAGTGAATCCATCTGGTCCTGGGCTTTTCTTTGTTGGGATGGCCTTTATTACTGTTTTAGTTTCTTTCAGTTATGGGTCTATTTAGGTTTTCTATGTCTTCATGGTTCAATTTAGGTAGGTTGCATGTCTCCAGGAATCTATCCATTTCTGATAGATTTTGCTGTTTGCTGGCATACAACTCTTTGTAGTAATTTCTGATGATTCTTTTTATTTCTGCGGTGCCTGTTGTTATGTTTCCTTTTTCATCTCTGATTTTATTGATTTGGCTCTTTCCTCTCCTTTTTTTAGTTAGTTGGGCCAATGGGGTGTCAATTTTATTTATTTTTTCAAAAAACCAGCTCTTCATTTGGCTGATTTTTTTGTAATTTTTTTTTTGATTCAATCCTGTTGATTTCTTCTCTGATTTTAATTATTTCTCTTCTCCTACTAGATTTGGGTCTGGTTTGCTACAGTTTTTCTTAATCCTTGAGATGCGTTGAAAGTTCATTTGTTTGGTGCCTTTCCAATTTCTTGATGTAGGCACCTGTTGATATAAACTTTCCTCTCAACACTGCTTTTGCAGTATCCCCTAAGTTTTGATATGTTGTGTTGTTATCCTCATTTACTTCCAGAAAGTTTTTGATTTCTCTTTTGTTCTCTTCTATGACACAGTGTTCATTCAGGAGCATGTTGTTCAGTCTCCATGTGTTTGCATACTCTCTAGGGATTCCTGAGTTGCTAATTTCCAACTTCATTCTGCTGTGGTCTGAGAAGCTGCATCGTATGATTCTAATTCTTTTGAATTTGCTGAGACTTGCTTTATGGCCTAGTATGTGGTCAATCCTAGAGAAGGTCCCATGCACTGCTGAGAAGAATGTAAATTCTTTATGTTTAAGATGAAAAGTTCTGTAGATATCTGTTAGATTCATTTGGGCAATAGTGTCGATTAAATCTGCTGTTTCCTTGTTGATCTTCTGTCTGGTTGATCTGCCTATTTCTGAGAGTGGAGTATTGAAGTCCCCCAGTACTATTGTATTGGAATCTAAGTCTCCCTTTAAGTGCCTTAACAAATCTTTTAAATAAACCAGTGCCCTGTAGTTAAGTGCATATACATTGATAATAGTTAATCTCCCTGTTGAATTGATCCCTTAATCATTATATAGTGCCCCTCTTTGTCTCTTTTAACAGTTTTTGTGTTAAAGTTTATGTTATCTGATATTAAGATGGCTACGCCTGCTTTTTGTTTTTTGTTTCTGTTGGCATGGTATATCTTTTTCCAGTATTTCACTTTCAGTCTATATGCATCTTTGTTGGAAAGATGTGTTTCTTTTAAGCAGCAAATAGATGGGTTTTCTTCCTTAATCCATTCAGCCAGTCTGTGTCTTTTAACTGGACAGTTCAGGCCATTAACATTCAATGTGACTATTGGTAAGTAGTAACTTTGCCCTGCCATTTGCCAAAGATATTTTCTAGTATATGCCTTGAGCTTCCTGTGATCTTTTACTGGGAGGTTTTCTTCCTTTACCTTCTTTCATAGTGATGGCCGTGTTTCTGTGTTTCTGTGTGTAGCACATCTTTAAGCATTTTTTACAGGTCTGGACCAGTGGCGACAAATTCTTTCAATTTCTGTTTGCTATGAAAGCTCTTTATTTCACCTTCATTCACAAATGAGAGCTTTGCAGGATATAATATTCTGGGCTGGAAGTTTTTCTCTCTTAATACCTGGGCTATATCTTGCTGTTACCTTCTAGCCTGTAGGGTTTCTGATGAGAAGTCAGCTGTGAATCTAATTGGAGATCCTCTGAGAGTAATCTGACGTTTCTCTCTTGCACATTTTAGAATCTTTTCTTTATTTTTCACTGTGGGGAGTTTAATTACAACGTGTCGTGGTGAAGATCTCTTTTGGTCATGTTTACTAGGGGTTCTATGAGCTTCCTGTACTAGGATGTCTTTGTCCTCCAAACCTGGGAAGTTCTGTGCAAGTATCTCACTAAAAAAGGCCTTCTAATCCTTTCTCCCTCTCCATGCCTTCAGGAACTCCTAGAACCTGAATGTTGGGTTAATAGTATCCTGTAGATTCCCAACAATATTTTTTAGATTTCTAATTTCCTCTTCTTTTCTTTGGTTTGACTGTATACTTTCCTGTGCTCTGTCTTCTAAGTCCAATCTTCTGTCTTCTGCTTCACTCATTCTGTTTTTAAGGCTCTCTAATGTGTTTATCATTTGATCTTCATTTCATTATTGATTCTTCATTTCATTATGATTTCAATATCACAGTTTCATGTTCTACTAGTTGTTTTATTTCATTTTGATTCCTCCTTAATATTTCATTTTTGCGAGAGAAAGTTTCTATCCTGTCCAGTAAGGATTTCTGTAGTTCAAGAATTTGTTTTTGAGAACTTCTTAATGTTTTTATCAATTTTTTGAGATCTGCTTCTTGCATTTCTTCTATCTCATCATCTTCATAATCTTGAATTGGGATGTCTTTTTCATTTGGGGGCGTCATACTGTCTTCCTTTTCTTGTTACCTCAGTTTCTGCGTTTGTTGTTTGGCATATTGGAGATATTCTTTGGTTTCTTCGCTTTCGTGTTTTTTCTCATTATACTATGACCCTAGATTAAGTGGACTGTCTGCTTTTGATGGATCCTTAGAGGCTGTGATGGGTGTGGCCAGAGAGCTCTGTTTGGTTCTTCAGGGTTAATGGTGTGCCAAAGGTGACTCAACCAGGTTGTTCTCTCTCTCTCGCTCACTCACTCTCTCTCTTTTTTTTGACTCAGAAGGGAAGTAATTCCACACAGCTGAGTGGAATTGAGGGTTGTCAATGTATGAAATCTGGCCCCTGTGGGTATTCAGCTGCTCTACCCCAGAGACCACACAAAGGGTTTATGCAGCCCTCAGTGTGGTCTCAAATTTCTCAGCAGTCTCTCACCTGGTTGCCAAGGTTACCGAGTTTGTGTACTCAGTGAATTCTCTCGCCCACCCTCAGATTTTCAGTCTCAGTTCATTATCTGCACACTTTCACTAGGTCCTAACCTCCTGTTATTTCTCCCCACCAGAGTCAGGTTTTTCTGCTTGGCTGATGGCGGGCGCCACTTTACATATGTCCAAAATGGTGCCCACTCTTTGTCTTGCTCACCTTTGTAAGGTGAGTGGAGAGAGAGGCTAGTGTCCGTGCCAGTTCCCCTAATTTATTCATTTTATTTTTCTCTCCTCCAGTCAGCCTGGTGAACTTTCCCCAGTGGGGCTTCAAGCCTCATTCCCTCTAGGCTCTTTCTGCCTTTCCCCGCCAATGTCTCAGGTTACCGAGGTTTTTGTCTCACCTCCCCTTCCAGCGCTTGCGTGCAGACTCTGAGGCTGGTCTTCCACACCATGGGTGTCCTTGTTCTCCCCGAAGGTCCTCCATGCCACATCCACTAGATCCAGAAGAGTTTCCCCTGCAATTTTTTCCTGAGCCTTTTCCTAAGACTACAGTATCTCCACATTTATTGAACTATCTTTTCCCGGACTATCAGTGCACACCCTCACTATTCCACCATCTTGGCTCCGCCCCCAATTTTTATATCATATAAAATAATGCTCCAACTGTTTTTGCTTTTTGTGTGTAGATACACAATTCTCCCAGATAAATTGCTTAAGAGACTCTCCTTTATTCACTGAATGTATGTGGCATTCTTATCAAAAACTATTTGACCAGATATGTGAGAGCTTATTTCTGGGATCATTATCCTATCACATCTGTCACTCTTTATGCCACTACCACACTGTTCAATTCCCATCATTTTACTAGTTTCAATATTCAGAAAGTGTGAGATTTCCAACCTTTTTTCTTCTTTTTTAACATTATTTTGGATACTTAGGAATCACTTGAGAATTCCTATGAGATTAACCAGATTTTTCTACTTCTATAAAAAAGTTTTTGAAATTTTGATAGGAATTGTATTGAATCTATAAATTACTTTTCCAGATACAAGATGGCAGAATAGGGAGTGAGCTTACTGCTCTTGTCTAAGGAAAGATAGTTTTAAAAAAGTGGAGAGAGTGGCCGGCGCTGCGGCTCAATAGGCTAATCCTCCGCCTACTGGTGCCAGCACACTGGGTTCTAGTCCCAGTCGGGGCACCGGATTCTGTCCCGGTTGCCCCTCTTCCAGGCCACCTCTCTGCTATGGCCCGGGAGTGCAGTGGAGGTTGGCCCAAGTGCTTGGGCCCTGCACCCCATGGGAGACCAGGGGAAGCACCTGGCTCCTGCCTTTGGATCAGTGCGGTGCGCTGGCCACAGCGCGCCAGCCGCGGGGGCCATTGGAGGGTGAACCAATGGCAAAAGGAAGACCTTTCTGTCTCTCTCTCTCCTTGTCCACTCTGCCTGTAAAAAAATAAATAAATAAAAAAGTGGAGAGAGTACGCTTTCAGGGAAGAGTTAGGGAGAAAATAGCAGAGGAAACTTCACGCAAAATAGAGGAATGCTATGGACCTATGTGGAGGGTATGGATGCACACAACTTGAGACCACAGCAGCTGAGAGCCTCAGCACCAGCTTTGGAGAGTGGGGTAAGACCAGTCTGTAGCAGCCCAAACTACTGGCAATAAAGCTGTGGGAAGAGCCTGGCATAGGCATGGTTTGGGGCCCTGTGGGGGACAGTGTACCTGCCAAACTAGGGGAGAAAAAAAAGAGGCACATTTCTCTCTCCTTGACCACACTGCACCAGCATCCTATATCAAGTTGAGAGAGGGAAGGCACCCTTTTGGACATATGTAACAGCTGCCTCAGCTTGTGTCTGCATGCCCAGCAACCAGCTGAAGGGAGATGCCTGAGTGTGGCTGGGAGAACTGACAGAGGGCTGGGTGCTTGTGACTGAGAGAGGCTTGAGTGCCGGGAACACTGTGTGTGAGAACACTGTGCCTGCTGGGAGGGTGTAGGGTACAGCTGGGACTTTGGGCAGTCACTGTGGGCAGCTCCACACACTCAGGGTTCCCTGATTCCCAGGTGAGGGTAATTGCTGAAGGATCCATGCTCATACCAAGGACTGCACAGATCCTTGTTGTGGTTGTTGAGACAGCACATATGAATGTTGGATCCACTGGGAGTAGAGCCCAGGCACTGGTCTCCTTTAAGGAGAGGAGGTGAGCATGAGACTACACCAACAGAGCAGAACAAACCTCCCCTCTGATTGAAAAAAAAAAATGAGACTTACAAAACCCAACCTGGTGTCCCCTCTCCTTGGAGCACTGAACAGAGCTCCCTAGCCACACCCAATTCACACCTCTGGGTATTCACTGAAAAACTGGACACTCCACTAAGCCACAGAGGATTAGTCCAAAGATAAAAGCCATCACAGGGGGAAAAAAAAAAGCAAAAAAGAAACCAACAGGTATCTCTATAATGTCATATAAATGCAGCAACACAAAAAACAAGAATAAGGAAGACTATATGATGCCCCCCAAAGAACACAACACTTCAATACTACAATGTGAAGATGAAGAGATTGAAGAAATGCCAGAAATGGAATTTAAAAAATTGATCATATGATTACTTAGAAGTAATCAGAAGCAAGTCCACAAACTAATGAAATGCATACATGACATGAAAGAAAATTTCTCCCATGAAATTGAGATCTTAGAGAGAAATCAAAATGAAATCCTGGAAATGAAGGATTCAACAGAACAAATAAAGAATGTGGTGGAAAGCCTTAATACCAGACTCAGTGAAGCAAAAGAAAGAATATCCAACTTAGAAGACAAATATCTGGAAATTTTAGTCAGACCAAAAAAAAGAAGAAACTAGAAAAGTAAAAACACTGTTGGAGATCTACAGGACACTATCAAATGACCCAACATACAGGTCTTAGGAGTTCCTGAAGGTGTTGAAAGAGAGAATGGTTTAGAAGGCCTCTTTAATAAAATAATTAGAAAACTTCCCTAATTTGGAGAAAGAAAGGGACATCCAAGTCTAGGAAGCACATGGAACTCCTAATTGACATGACCAGAGATCTTCACCATGACGCATTGTAATCAAACTCACCACAGTAAAACATAAAGAAAATATTCTAAAATGTCCATGAGAGAAATGGCAGATTACTTTCAAAGGACATCCAATTAGACTTACAGCTGAGTTCTCATCAGAAACCCTACAGGCTAGGAGAGAATGGCAAGATATATTCTAAGTCTTAAGAGAAAAAAACTGCCAACCCAGAATATTGTACCCTGAAAAGCTCTCATTTATGAATGAAGGTGAAATAAAGACCTTCCACAACAAACAGAAATTGGACCAATTTGTCACTACTCATTCAGCCTTAAAAAAGATGCTTGAGGAGGGCAGCGTTGTGGCCACCCTAATATCAGACAAAATAGACTTTAACACAAAAACTGCTAAAAGAGACCCAAAAATTATGTAATGATTAAGGGATCAATTCAGCAGCTTTTGTGTACAGACAATGCCACGGCTGAGAAAGAGCTTCTAAGATCAAACCCATTCACAATAGCTACAAAAAGATCAAAATGCCTTGAAATAAATTTAACCAAGGATGTCAAAGATTTCTGTGATGCAAATTACAAAACATTCAAGAAAAAAATAGAGGAAGAGCCAAAAAAATGGAAAAATCTTCATGTTCATGGATTGGAAGAATCAATATCATCAAAATGTTCATGTTACCAAAAGCAATTTACAGATTCAATGCGATACCAATCAAAATACCAAGAACATTCCTCTCAGTTCTAGAAAAAATTATGTTGAAATTCATATGGAAACACAGGAGACCATGAATAGCTAAAGCAATCTTATACAACAAGAACAAAGCTAGAGGCATCACAATATCAGATTTCAAGACATACTATAGGGTGATTATAATCAAAACAGCCTGGTACTGAAACAAAAATAGATGGATAGATGAATGGAATAGAATAGAAATGCCAGAAATCAACCTACGCATCTACAACCAACTTTTCTTTGACAAAGGAGCTAAAATCAATCCCTGAAGCAAGGGCAGTCTCTTCAACAAATGGTGTTGGGAAAACTGATCTCCACCTGCAGAAGCATGAAGCAAGATCCCTACCTTACATCTTACACAAAAATCCACTCAAAATGGATTAAAGACCTGATACCATTAAATTATTAGAGAATATTTGGGAAACCCTGCAAGACATGGGTATAGGCAAAAATTTCTTGTAAAAAAAAAAAAAAAACAGAGGCACAGGCAATCAAAGCCAAAATTGACAAATGGGATTATATCAAATTGAGAAGCGTCTATACTACAAAAGAAACATTCAACAAAGTGAAGAGGCAACCAACAGAATGGGATAAATTATTTGCAAAGTATGCAACTGATAAAGGATTAATTACCAGAATATATAAAGAGACCAAGAAACTCAACAACAAAACTAACAACCCAGTTAAGAAATGTGGAAAGGACTTAAACAGACATTTTTCAAAAGAGGAAATCCAAATGGTCAATAGACACATGAAAGAATGTTCAGTATCACTAGCTGTCAGGGAAATACAAATGAAAATCACAATGTGGTTTCACCTCACCCCCATTAGAATGGCTTTCATACATAAATCAACAAACAACAAATGTTGGCAAGGATGTGGGGGAAATAGTACCCTAATCCACTGTTGGTGGGAATGTAAACTGGTAAATCCACTATGGAAGACAGTATAGAGATACCTCAAAAATCTGAATATAGACCTACCATATGATGCAGCCATCCCACTCCTGGAAATTTACCCAAAGGAAATGAATCAGCATATGAAAGAGTTATCTGTACCCCCATGTTTATTGCAGCTCAATTCACAATAGCTAAGATATGAAATCAATGCAAATGCCCATCACCTGAAGACTGGATAAAGAAATTATGGCTTATGTACACCATGGAATACTACACAGTGGGGGGAAAAATGAAATCCAGTCGTTTACAACAAAATGGATGAAGCTGAAAAACATCAGACTTAATGAAATAAGCCAGTCCCAAAAGGACAAATACCATATGTTCTCCCTGACCTGTGATAACTAATAGAACAAAGGTTATCTAAAGAAGTGAAATTGACACTTTGAGAAGCAATGACTTTGAACAGCCCTTGTCTCGACTGTTGAGGAACAATTTTTTTTTTCATACTATTTGTTGAACTCTTTGCTTAATAGAGTTAATCACATGTGTATAAAGCAATTGAAAATAGATCTTAGTAAAAAAAATAAAAATGGGAATAGGAGAGGGAGGAGGAAGAGGGGTGGGAGAGTTGGTGGGACAGTGGGTACAGTGGGAAGAATCACCATGTTCCTAAAGTTGTAATTATGAAATACATGAAGTTTTTATTCTTTAAAAATAAATAAATTAGTTTGCATAGTGACTTTAAAGAATATTAAATCTGCCAGGCTATTAACACAGGATATCTTTCCAGTTACTTTTTTTTAAAGGATTATTTTATTTATTTGAAAGACAGAGTTACAGAGAGAAGTAGAGCCAGAGAGAGAGAATCTTCCATCCACTAGTTCACTCCACAAATAACCGCAACAACCAGAGCTGGGCTGATCCGGAACCAGGAGCCAGGAGCTTCTTCTAGGTCTCCCATGTGGGTGCAAGGGCCCCCTTCTCACCTGAGGGCAGGGATCTGAACTTTTAAGAACAACTCTGTGCTAGTTGCACCCCTTTGTGGGCACGGTGGAGGCTGCTGCTAATGCCATCCTTTGGATGTTCCCCAGTGGTCAGGATTCTTCCTCCTCTTCAGATGGAAGTGGTTTTCACAGCACCTCATGAGGCAGGGTCCTACCATCTCTGTGTTTACAACCATGGATACTCACTGACAAGTGTTTCAAACCAGTATTGCGACCCCCATGTTTTCAGAATTCAGCTTCATGGCACAATCATGTTGAGAAATTATTAGGATGTGTGGAGGGGCTTTTTATAGATAATAAATAAATATTTAATAGAATCATAGAAGGACTTCAAGTAATCATAGTTTTAAAGATTCTGTCTTTAAATTTAATGTTATAAATCATGGCATACATGAGATAATTACAAGGACGTCAGATACAAATGTCACAAATCTTCCCTCTCCAGACTCACATTCTCACCTCACAGAATCAACCTCATTTTGAACAAAGTTGAGAATTGCCTTCCAGATAGTTTATGCCAGGTTATGCCTCCATTTACTATTGTAGCAATGCTTCTCTCTCTACACTTCAACAGTCTCAAATAACATCCAAATTATTATGTTAACCTATGTGAAAATGATATCTAATTTTTATTTTAGTGTGTGTTGTGTATAATGGTGAAGGAAGTTGAACAACTTTGAGCAGCAGGATCATGGATAACACATTAGTTCACATTGTAGATGTACAATAATTTATAAATTGGACTTCATGTTTTCTTTCTGATGATATCTTTCTTTTGTTGAAGCTTCCTTCAAAAAGTATTTCAATTATTTTTTTAAATAAAAAGAAACAGCCTTCCCACCACCTTCTACCACACACATCCATTTTCTCTTAGAAATTCCATTTATATGGCACTCCTATGGAAAATTAAGGATTCAGTGTAGGTTCATTCATGGTATTTTTACAGAAAATGATACACCTTCAAACCCAAGTTTTGCTGATAGGACATAACTACTTGCAGTGAAACTGAGACTATAAGAAATAAAAGGAAAATTTGACTATGGCATAAATGCCAAAGCTG
This sequence comes from Oryctolagus cuniculus, assembly GCF_051225735.1. Classification (NCBI taxonomy): domain Eukaryota; kingdom Metazoa; phylum Chordata; class Mammalia; order Lagomorpha; family Leporidae; genus Oryctolagus; species Oryctolagus cuniculus. Next base: position 82,619,817 of record NC_142873.1, read on the forward strand.
AATTACGTGAGGCCAAATTTTCTTTAGCTTGTTTATTGATGTTCACTTGGAAACACACATACACACACACACATGACTCTTTTTTTAAATCAAATACATTTCCTGCTTTCTTCTTTCCTCAATGATCTTACGACCAGCCTATTTATAGCTCAGGGAAGGACAAAGCCCAACTGGAGACAGGACAATGAAGTTCAGAAAGAACAGGAGGAAGTGTGCCTGCCATTTAGCCAAACATTTAACTTATTGCACTTAAAACTTAGCAAATTAACTGCCCTAAAGTGTCAACAGTTTGAAAATTTCTTTTTTTCTATCTCTGTTTACTTTTGAACTGGATTTGGGCAATGGAAGTGGTCATAGCATTGCAGAAGACAGAACAGGAATCCCTAGGTGTTTAGACATGCTGAAGAGAAAATTTACTAGAAGATGATAAAGCAGAAAGAAAAGGACTACTCAATAGTGGAAAGAACTGTAAATGATCACGTCTACATATTATGATAAGGGTCATGTTTAAGTCTGTCGTATCTTCATGTATTTCACAAACTGTGGATGGTAGCACAGGCAGTATTTATGGTTTGAGGGCTTTAACATGTATGTTCATTGAAGTGGTTGATTTTCATTGTCTTTAGTGCATTATTGTGGTCCCTGTCATCCACAGACTGAGAACAAATGACTTACAGTTAAGCAGATGACCCCTCAACCACTGATTTATTTTGACACATTAGAGATCATGTAAGGCCTAAGTTCATAGCTGCTGCTTACTTATAGCTAAATTTAGTCTGCATCATGGTTTCACATTTGATTTTTTTTTTAAGATTTTTTTTTGACAGGCAGAGTTAGTGAGAGAGAGAGAGACAGAGAGAAAGGTCTTCCTTTTCCGTTGGTTCACTCCCCAAATGGCCGCTATGGCCAGCACTGTGCCTATCCGACTCCAGGAGCCAGGTGCTTCCTCCTGGTCTTCCATGCAGGTGCAGGGCCCAAGCACTTGGGCCATCTTCCACTGCCTTCCCGGGCCACAGCAGAGAGCTGGACTGGAAGAGGAGCAACCAGGACAGAATCCGGCACCCCACCCGGGACTAGAACCTGGGGTGCCAGTGCCACAGGTGGAGGATTAGCCAAGTGAGCCACTGCGCTGGCCTCACGTTTGATCTTGTAAAGGATTTTTGGAGTCTGCCGCCATCAACTTTTTGCCTCCCTCCCAATTCTGTATGTCTTTACAGTAACACCTGCTATAGATCAGAAGCTGTAAGTCTCTGGAAGAATGTGAGGTGTTTGTTATTTGCATTTTCATTAAATCCAGGTTGGCTTTATCCTTTAAAAAAGGACTGGGGCAAGGGAGCTTTATTTTCCTACTTTCCTCACCATATTATTCAGTTTACAGAAATGCAACTAATTTCTGAACATTGATTTTATATGCTAAAACTTTACCAAATACATTTATTAGTTCTAACACTGCTTTGTGGAATATTTAAGGTTTTCTACATATATGATCATGTCACCTGCTAAAAGATAATTTTGGGGTCTTTTTTCCTAATTCTACTCCCATTTCTTGCCTAATTGCCTATATGCTTCAGGTACTATGTTGAACAGCATGGCAAAATTCAGCATATTTTCTAACATCTGATCTTAGAGAAAAAGCTTTCAGTCTTTTACCAGTGAATGTGGCTTTGGTGGACCCCACCCTGGCTGTTGCAGGCATCTGGGGAAGAGAACCAGTGAATAGAAATACTCTGTGTTCTGTCTTTCCCTCTTTCTCTGTCACTCTGCCTTTCAAATAAATAAATCTTTTAAAAAAAGACTATGAGCACCATCTAGTGGTCACAATTTTTATCTTTCTTCACAATATTTTATCGCTATCTTCTATTACCTTTGAGTTTGTTCATATTAAATTTTTTTAAAAATTAGTTTCATCTTATTTTAAAGGCAGAGATACAGATACAGATAGAGACATATAAAGATAGATATCTTCCATCCACTGTTTCACTCCCCAAGTGCCCATAACCTCCAGGGCCATGCCAGGCCAAAGCTAGGAGCTCAGAACTCATTCTTGATCTCCCATGTGGGTAGTAGGAACCCATCATCTGCTGCCTCCCAGGGTGTTTTTTATCAGGAAACTCTATCATCAGCAGAATAACTGAGACTTGAACCAGGCACCCTTAAATGGGATGCAGGCATCCCAAGCAAAAACTTCACCCTTGCCACCAACATCCGGCCCAGTTGGTTTATGCTTACTGCTCATTTCTCCCATTAGAACCTATGTTCCAGCAAGCAAGGTGTTTGATTTATTTTTTTTAATCACAGCATCAGTGGAGTCTAGAAAGGTGCCAAGCACATAGCAAGCACTCCATACAATATTTTAAAAAAATATTTACCTACTCATGTGAAAAGCAGAGTTATATAGAGAGAAAGGGAATGACAGGGAGAGAGATCTTTCATCTGTTGATTCATTCTCCAAATGGCTGTAACCGCCAGGGCTGGGCCAGGCTGAAGCCAGGAGCTTCATCTGGGTCTCCCAGTTGGGTAGCAGGGGCCCAAGTACTTGGGGCCATCAACTGATAGTTTCTCAGAATCAGAATGGAGCAGCTCGGACTCAAACCAGCACTCATATGGGATGCTGGCATCTCAATAGGCAGATTAAACCACTGCACCACAATGCCAGCCCCATCCACACAGTATTTTTGAATAATGAATGAATATCATATATATGAGGGGTCTTCAAAATGTTCATGGAAAATGTATGATATTTTTTAAAAGTACACATGAATTTCAAAAATTGTTAGCACCACAATAAACTCATTCTAACTTATTATGACTGAATAAGATTCACTTTCAGGCATAAAGAAGACAGAGACACCAGTTTGAAAAAAAGTTCCTATCAGAGCAAATCCTGCTAAAAGTGAAGCAAGAAAACATCAAATTGATAGTGAAGCTGCGATGGCAGCATGGTGAAGTCACTGATGCTTTATGAAACGTCTGCAGGCTCAGTGCCCACCACAGAAATCAGAAGTTTACAAATGGATAACTCATGTTCAAGATGGGATAAGGGGGTGGGGGCTGGCACAGAGGTTAAGATGATACTTGGGACACTGGAACCCAATATCTTAAGTAACACCTTGACAGTAGGGGCTCCATTTTGGAGCACCTGAGACTCCATCCTGGGAAGGCATCCCCCCCCCCACTGTGAGAATCTGGTCTGAAACTATGATCTAAACAAGTTGGACAATAGCAGTCCACTACATCACACTTGGCAGACCATAGAAACCCCCTACCATGATTGCTCAAGCTTTAAAGTAGATAAGCTGCACCTGGGTTAATGGTAAAACTGTAATTTGTCTATGTCCTACATATGACAGGCCAATACCTGAATTAATGTCAAAATTATAACTGGTATTGTTAAGATTATAATTGATATTAGTTTCGCATAGGTTTTAGGTTAGCTTGACCCCGGTAACCATGTATTCCCCTCCCAATTTTGTGGTTTTTGCCTTTATAAACCTTGTTGCTTTGGGCTTCAGATGAGAGTTCTTTAGGGCATGAGCCCACTCTCCACTGCTGGCAATAAAGGACCATCAAATTTTATCAGTGTAGGGACCAACACTGTGGCGCAGTGGGTTAACGCCCTGGCCTGAAGCATCGGCATCCCATATGGCCGCTGGTTCGAGACCCGGCTGCTCCACCTCCAATCCAACTCTCTGCTATGGCCTGGGAAAGCAGAAGATGGCCCAAGTCCTTGGGCCCCTGCACCTGCATGGAAGACCCAGAAGAAGCTCCTGGCTCCTGGCTTCGAATTGGCACAGCTCCAGCCATTGCGGTCAATTGGGGAGTGAACCATCAGATGGAAGACCTCTCTCTCTCTCTCTCTCTCTCTCTCTTTGCCTCTCCTCTCTCTGTGTAACTCTGACTTTTGAATAAATAAATAAATCTTTTTAAAAAATTTATCAGTGTGTAGTACACCTTTGTTTGCACTCGCTCAGGTACAACATTTTGGAGGCCCTGGCAAGATATGGAGACCACCTCCAGGAAGACCTCACTCCAATCCTTCCAGGTTGGTGCTCTGGCCATAGGGGAGGCACCCCTGATGATGTTCCAGGGCCCTGTGTCCCGATTCACTGACCTGGGAGGCTCGGCTCGACCTTAGGTCTTCTGGTAAGTCGATTCCTGTTTTCTGGTGGCGCCTTCTGGGTATTGGAGGTCTGACAAGACGCCAATAGAGCCTCCGTTCAGTTTGAGCATGATGGCGTTAGGACGGGAGACTCTGGTCTGGTTAAAGAAAGGCCTTTCCTGGATGTACTGATTTCTGTTCCTGTTTCGTGGCCACTTTCTGATGTACTATCTGCATCCATAATCCTGGGAGCTAAATTCTTTTCCCTGTCCTGTCTGTCTCCTTTATTCCCTTGTCTCTGGAATCTCTCTGCCCCTTCCATTGAGCATGGGCTCTGCTCAATCTAAGGGGACATCTTTTCAGTGAATATTCAAAAATTCCTCTCTTTTAAATCTAGAAAAATCACTGCCTTAAAAATTGCCTTGTAACTTGACAAAGTTTTGCGGCTTGGTTTTTACAGATCTGGATGAAAAATAACAATGGGTGATCAGCCCTGATGTAGATTTTTCAATCTCTGGTTTAGGTCATTAACTTCTAGCTGGAGTTTTATAAAAAGAGTTAAATTCCATGTAAATGTAGTTTTGACCTTAATTCAGATAAAGGTATTATATATCAACATCTTAAGCCACATAGGTGTAACTGTTAAATATAAATTGGGTAAAGGTAAAGGAGATAAATGTGTCTAACAAAAATGTTTTCATAAGAGTCCATATATTAAGAATAATTCGCTGGCGCTGTGGCTCACTAGGCTAATCCTCCACCTTGCGGCGCCGGCACACCGGGTTCTAGTCCCGGTCAGGGCGCTGGATTCTGTCCCAGTTGCCCCTCTTCCGGGCCAGCTCTCTGCTGTGGCCAGGGAGTGCAGTGGAGGATGGCCCAGGTGCTTGGGCCCTGCACCTCATGGGAGACCAGGATAAGTACCTGGCTCCTGCCATCGGATCAGCAAAGTGCGCCGGCCGCAGTGCACCAGCCGTGGTGGCCATTGGAGGGTGAACCAACAGCAAAGGAAAACCTTTCTCTCTGTCTCTCTCTCTCACTGTCCACTCTGCCTGTCAAAAAAAAAAAATAAAAATAAGAATAATTCAAGACTGCTTAAAAGTAACTAAAGTTAAAATTTGATGTGTTATTTTATTTTAAAAAATGCCTTAATTTACAGATTTTTTTTTTTTTTTGACAGGCAGAGTGGACAGTGAGAGAGAGACAGAGAGAGAAAGGTCTTCCTTTGCCGTTGGTTCACCCTCCAATGGCCGCCGCTGCAGCTGGCGCACCGCGCTGATCCGATGGCAGGAGCCAGGAGCCAGGTGCTTTTCCTGGTCTCCCATGGGGTGCAGGGCCCAAGCACCTGAGCCATCCTCCACTGCACTCCCTGGCCATAGCAGAGAGCTGGCCTGGAAGAGAGGCAACCGGGACAGAATCCGGCGCCCCGACCGGGACTAGAACCCTTTGTGCCGGCGCCGCAAGGTGGAGGATTAGCCTATTGAGCCATGGCGCCGGCCTTAATTTACAGATTTGTAAAGGATTGTTTCAATATAAATCAAGAAATCAACAGATAAAAAGAGGTCACAAGTATAAAACTGTTCTTGGTAAGGAAGGTTAAGAAAGAAAGAGGTTTAAAAAACAGGTGTAAGTTGTAGAAAGAGGTAAAAAAAATAAACAAGTTTAAGTTGTAAAAGGTGTGAGAAAGTCACAAAAGGTAATGAAAAATTTTCTGGATACAAAAGCTATTAATTAAAATCTGATCTTCTGTTAAAACTCTGAGGTTTTTGTAATACATATATGTTAGTAAATATTTTAAGATAGTCTTTAAAATCTGTTGAAAAAGTACACCACCTCCTTGTTTTTTTTTGTTTTTTTTGTTTGCTTTTTGTTTTTTTTTTTTTTGTTTTTTTTTGTTTTTTTGACAGGCAGAGTGGATAGTGAGAGAGACAGAGAGAAAGGTCTTCCTTTTGCTGTTGGTTCACCCTCCAATGGCCGCCATGGCTGGCACACTGCGGCCGGTGCACCGCGCTGATCCGAAGGCAGGAGCCAGGTGCTTCTCCTGGTCTCCCATGGGGTGCAGGGCCCAAGCACCTGGGCCATCCTCCACTGCCTTCCCCGGGCCACAGCAGAGAGCTGGCCTGGAAGAGGGGCAACCAGGAAAGAATCCAGCGCCCCAACCAGGACTAGAACCTGGTGTGCCAGCACTGCTAGGTGGAGGATTAGCCTATTGAGCCACGGCGCCAGCCACCACCTCCTTTTAATAGTTTTTATTTAATTGGTGACTGTCAGTTTTCTAGCCAGATCCAGTAAGCTCTCTTCTTTATCCTAGTTGACTCTGTTAAAATTGTTCCAGGTTATGGGATTGTTACTTAGGAAGTCAGCTATAAGCTTATGTGTGTGTGACAAAGGCCTAAAGAAAAGATATCTATGTCCAGCATATGCATCTGCATCTCAAAGTCATCCCAATAATGTTTCAGGGGCAGCCCAGAGTTCGCATCCTGCCCTGCCCCCTCCTACCAGATAACCTGCCAGGTGGGGGTCCCCGCCCCTTCTGCCTGACAATCTTCCACAATCTTCCAGATGCAGCCCAGTATCTGCATTTCAAATACCCTGCTCCAGAACCTGGGTTAGGATGGTGCCAACAAGGCTTCCTCCTGCCTGATACCTTCAGGGGAAAACTCAGATAGGAGCTTCTGAATCCTTTGTTTCTGGAGATGTGTGAAGACAAAGACCGATCTCCTTAACCCCTCCCCTTCCCAGCCTTAACCAGACTGCACGCTCAGCCCTCTGCCTCTCTGCTGAGCCGCCCACCTGGCCTGGCCAGGTGTAATCTCTCCACTCAACCATGTAACCTTGCTCCTCCCCCCAGTCTGAGCTACTGAGCACTCTCCCTCAGGTCTTGTCAGGTCTTGTCCGTTCTTACAGATGTCCCTTCCCTAATAAACTTTGCTATTTTACTTTTCCATTACTCTCTGTCTCACGCCTGAATTCTTTCTTGCGCAAAGACAAGAACCCTGCCATTCACCAGTAACAGGATGATTCCATGTGCTAACTTATATTTAAGAATTTTATTTCCCATTTTAGTGATGCTTTATTCTCATTTTAGTATCCTATTGATGTTCCTGTCTCTCCTTAAATTCTGTCAGTGGGTTAATCCTCCGCCTGTGGGGCCAGCATCCTGTATGGACACCAGTTCTAGTCCCAGCTGCTCCTTTTCCAATTCAGCTCTCTGCTATGGCCTGAGAAAGCAGTACAAGATGGCCCAAGTCCTTGGACCTCTGCACCCACGTGGGAGACCAGGAAGAAACACCTGGCTCCTAGCTTCGGATTGGCGCAGCTCTGGCCATTGCAGCCATCTGGGGAGTGAACCAATGAAGAAAGACCTTTCTATCTGCCTCTTCCTCTTACTGTCTGTAACTCTACCTCTCAAATAAATAAACAAATAAATCTTTAAAAAAAGAATTATGGTTTGGTTAAATCTATACTCATTCTAAAACATTTAAATGATCACTCTGTAACACTAATAAAATCTAGTCTATATCAGTGCTACTCATACAAATGTTCAAAAGTTACAAAAGTCTAATAATTTTGTTGTATTATCAGTCACAATGGTTGCTTTAATGAAAAAAGGCCCAGAGGACTAAAGAGAGATACATGTTTAATAAAATCTAAAATACTGTGTGGAGTAAACAAGTGCCTCTTCTTGTTAGTTAATAAGTTTTATAATTTTAACCATTTCTATTTACAGCCTTCTGTCATTCACAGTTTTGTATTTTCCTCTAAACACTAAAAGTCATATTTACTGTTCATAAAAATTAAAACATTGTTGGTTCTGTGTTTAAGTGTGTCATCTTTTAGGTTTCTAAGGACTTCTTTTTCTTACCTTTATTGTATTCAGTACTTTGGTATGGCTCTAAAACAGATAAAGCCAAAGTTTAAAGTATAACAGGTTCCAACTAAAAAAAAAAGAATGATTAATTCAAGTTACTAAAAACAGAAAGCAATTCTAATTAATTGGTAGTAAAAAAAAAAAAGTTAAAGATCTTAAAAAGCTGTTACTAAGAGTACTCTATTGTTCTATCTTGGGATGTATTTTATGTGCTGTATTTGTATATATTGTATGTCTACATAAAAATTTATTAAGAGCTCTGTTTTAATTGACTTATAGATATAAGATTGCTCATAAATTTAAACTACTAAGTTAAGCCAAAATACATTTTGGTTCAGGTGACCTAAATAAATCTCTGTATCAGGTGTTTTAAAGTTGGTGGTACAGAGAAACCAGAATGATTTTTTTTAAGTCATTGACATGTTTATGCTTGGGTTTGCTGATCAAACAGGTTACACTTGTTTTAGATATTCAAAATATATTTCCAACTACAGTTCCTCTTATAATTTATAAAATACTTTAGACTTTTCAGTAAATACTTTCATAAGTTGTTATTTGACAGTTAAAATTGCTTGCTAAGTTTTCACTTAACATTAAATTATTGACAGTAAGGAATCTAAAAAGTCTGTTTTCAAGATGAAAAACTGATTCTATCCTAAGTGGCTAACATTTTTTTGTAGTTGTGCCTGACCACATATAACAGCTAGATTTATTTTGCCATGGATACAGTAAACAGACAAGACCTCCCTTTCCAAACCAAACCAACGGAGAGATACAAAGTCTCACTAATTGCTTCAAAATGGTTTGGATAAGGTGGTCTTCATGTTTGATATTATACATGCCTGTGACAACACATTTCTAGCCCAGGCCACCAAAGATTAGTGAAGTGATTGAACACCCCCTTGGCTAACATCCTAAAGGCCTCCTCTGTGGTCTGCTTTAACAAGGACAGGGAAAAAGAAGAGTGAGCTGGACAACAGGAGCAATGTAAGGACAGGTGACAGCCAATTAATAACAGCTTTACACAGTGATCTGCTATCAAGGAGACCCAACAAGGCCAGTCTACCCTAAATGGCATTGGTTTTCGATGTGGAAAGCCAGTTTTGGACAGACAGCAGTCATGACAGAAGCCAGCATCTGAAAAGCCCTGTCAGCTCTGCCAGCCAAGAGCTGGGTCACTAAAAATGGAACTGCCATGCAGTCGAAGGACTCCTAGGTCAGAGCCACAGACCTTGTTGGCTCTAAGCTGAAAAGCCCTTCACTTTGCCCAGCTTCCACAGGACAGCCTAGGGTCATCAACATTGCAGACAGAGCTGTAGCTTTGCTTTCAGAGATCCTGCCTCTTCCATACTGACCTCCTGTTCAGGCCAGCTCTGCTCCCAGGCCAGCTAGGTACCGGGAGTCAACAGGGTGCCTGCCCTAAGGAAGTTCACACCTCCCTTAAAATGTCTCTTTCAGTACCCCATGTAATTAATATTTTAAAAAAAAACCTCTCCTGGTTTGGACAACATCTTTCATAGGTCCTCTAATAATGACTCTGTCCTTTATTTTAGACCCTGTATTTAATCTGCTTGTTAGATTTGTTTTCTCCAGATTTAAAGCAATACAACTCTAGATGGCCATGCACATGAAACCTTGGATGAAAGCAGTTTCTGCAAGCTGGCACTGCAGCCCCCTCAAGAGGCCATCTCCTGTTGGAACCCTGTTTTGACTGCCATTCCCTACTCCACAGCCTAAGGGGCCCCCAGGACAAGGACCCACTGATAGCAGGAAGTAGCCAAGACAAGATCAATGCCCTAGGTCCCTACAATAGTAGGGTGTGGATTAAAAGATGGGGAGGGCTGAGGCTGTCTGGTTGGGCTAAGTGTCTGTGGGCCCCTCAGGCTTTAACAAAATGTCTTGTACATATAGGCTAACTGTAACACAAAATTTTACTCTAAGACCTGTTCCCACCTCTCCACACTGTGATATCCTGTGTCCAAAACTAGCAACAGGGGTGTGGGTCCACCAAAGCAAAAACTAGCTCTTAGCACCTCCCATTCACCAAAAGGCCCCACGTTAGTTCTGGTCCTAGTTGGGTTCAGTGTGACCCACTGCTGCCCTCAGCACGGCAGCCTTGGTTCTGAGTGAGCAAGGTATTTCTCATATGCCAATAGCAGCCACCTCCAATCTTCTATTGATCTGGTACATAGCCAGGTAGAGTCTCTTACAGGAGTTGTCCTACAAAATAGCTTCCTCCTCCTCAGACTGATTGTAAGCCCTGCATTCTTAATCAGTTACCTAGCAAACTGCCCTAAATATCCTTCCTGATCCATATGATGTGGCTAAATCAAGGATTTGATTATTGTCAAAACACAAAGGGAGGAATGAAGTAACACCTTGACAGCAGGGACTCCATTTTGAAGCACCTGAGACTCCATCCTGGGAAGGCACCCTCCCACACACACACACCATGAGACTCTGGTCTAAAACTATGATCTTTAAAACAAACAATAGCAGTTCACTACATCACACTTGGCAAAGCATAGAAACCTGCTAGCAATGTTCGCTCAAGCTTGAAAGTAGATAGGCTGTACTGGGTTAATGATAAAAATGTAATTTGTCTATGTCCTACATATGATTTAAGCCAATACCTAGATTAATATCAAGATTATAATTGAAATTGTTAAGATTATAACTGGTATTGTTAAGATATTAGTTTCCCATAGGTTTTAGGTTAGCTTGACCCCAGTAACCATGTATTCCCCCTGATCCTAGCAACCATGTACTCCCCTCCCAATTTTGTGGTTTTTATAAACCCTGTCGCTTTGGGCTTCGGGGTTTAGAGTTCTTTAGGGCATGAGCCCACTCTCCACCGCCAGCAATAAAGGACCATCACATTTTATCAGTGTGTGGTACTCCTTTGTTTGCACTTGCTCAGGTACAACAAATCCAGGTCTCTGGGTTCAAATCCCAGCTCCACTCCCAATCCTCACAACCATCCTATTTAATCTCTCGGTCATCTCCACCCTTCATTGTTTCTTTCACAGCACTTACCTCCCTCTGCAAGCATTTTCAGATTTACTTGTGTATTCCCTTCCTGCCCTAGCAGAACCTAAGATTCAATACACAGTTTCTCCACTCATTCTTCCCAGCAGTATCAGTATCCAGGCATTCAATTCACATTTGTTGAATGTAAGAAAAAGGGAAGCAGCCTGTGGGCTCATAACTGAACTGATCATTCACCTCAGTGCTGTTAGCAGGTGGCTGTGGTGGTTCCTGTTAAAATACAAGTCTCCCAGTACACCAGCATCAGACAAACTCATTCTGTGATCATGATAAGGTGTGACAAAAAACAAGGCCATTTCATAATCTTGTCTAAACAGATTTAAAACAAGGTCACTGTACAAACTACAGCATATCCCTCCAACTGAAGATCATTATTACTCTTTCTTGTATATGCTTAAATATATATACTCTTTCTTATATATGCTTAAATAACAGTGATAATGCTCTATCCACTCATCTACTCTTCCATCCTCTTAGAAGTAATCAAAACAGGAAACTCCCTAACACCAACCACGTCTCCCACACCAGCAACGCAAGGTAGTCTCATTTTTCTCCCAGCAGCGTTTCTTCTTTCTTTCCTACATATATATTTATTATTTGAAAGGCAGAGAGAAAGAGATAGATAGAGATAGAGACAGAGAGAAACAGAGAGAGAGATCTTCCATCCACCGGTTCACTCCTCAAATGCCCCAGGGCAGCCAGGGCTGGGCCAGGCTGAAGCCAAGAGCCAGGGGCTCCATCAGGCTCAGAAACGCTGGAAACTTATGGAATGTGGGTGTCCCCAGCCGCAGCATGACCCTGTGTTGCCTTCTTCACCTTTAAACTGTCATCGGTCTCATGACCTTTCATTCTCAGTTTTCTGAGGAAATTCATTTTACTATTTAGCAAAGTAAACTGCCACTGTTTTTCCTCCCCTCACCCAATTACAGGAGACGAATAGGATGGCACTTCAAAAAGTTGGTAGAAAATGGAACCAAAAGTAAGTTTCTTTTTATGAAAAAAACTTTTAAAATCCATGCATAGTTTTCATACCATACATTTTCTGTGAACCTTTTTATGTACAAACTCCTTTTCCCACGTTCTTACAGCCTTGCCCCCTCTTGGACACCTTGCAAAATTACTCGAACCCTCTCACAATCTTGGTGGCCCGACAGCCTGCCCATCCTTTAAAGTCAGCCGTTGTCCTCAAGCCTGCCCCAAGCCAAGCAGTCTCACACAAGTAAATCCTGGCCGTGCGTATAAATTCCATACCCAAACCTCACTCACGACCAAAGCCCCACCCCAAAGCACCCACCCCAATCTGCTCCCGCCCTCCCGCCTACCTGGTCCAGTCTGCGATCCCGGGGATCCCACAGCCAATCCTTGACCCGAGTCCAGACCCCAGAGCCAATCCTAGGCCACATCCAGGCCGTGTCCCGCCCCCCTCAGTCCTCCAGCTCCGCGCCCTCCACCCGCCACACGCTGGTTGTCCCGTCCCATCCAGGGCCTCACCCCAGACCACCCCACAGCCAATCTGCACCCTGAGGTAGACCCCAGAGTCAGTCCGCGCGCAGGCTCCGCCCCCACGCCCAAAGCGCGCCCAACAGGGCTCCCAAGGACTGGCGTCCGGAAGCGAGGAAGGTGAGTGGGGTGCGCGCGAGGAGCGGCCGCCTGCGAGAGGAGCGGGCCCGCCGGGAGCTCGCGGGCGCCTGGCGCGGCCGGGAGGAAGAGCCGGGGCTGGATTTCCGTCCGGACTCGGACTCGGACTCGCCCCCTCGGGAATTGGGCGCGAGCCCGCGGCTGGACCCTCGACCCGCCGCACGGGCACGCCGCGGCGCGGCAGAGGGTCCACCCTGAAGTCAGCAGTTTCCCTGGAGCGGGGAAGACTCGGATAGGAACGGCCTCCTAGATGTCCTGCACTATTTGGTCTTCATTTTGTAATCTGGGCCTTTAGAAGGCCTTTAGAAGGTAAAAGGTAAAAACCGACGCCAGTTCGTGCATTACCTAACTTTTGTTAATTTAAAAAAGAGAGAGAGAGAGACGAAGGCTGTTGACTCTCCATGTAAGTGACTCTTAGTGGATTCCAGGGTTTTTAATGCGAAGAGCAGTTCAAGTTGTTGCGTCTGATCTTGCAGACCAAGCCACCTGGCGTTACCTGTCACTTCTTTTTCCTCCTTTTGGGGAAATGGGAAATGACGCGAATCCCGTTTGCACAGAAGAGCTTTCGGGCTGCTCCAGGGTGGTGTCCTCTTAAATCTTTGCCAGCACTGGCTGATTTCTTTCCTCTTCTCTAACGACGTGGCTCTGAGGCTTATCCTTACCCAACCAGGATGCCCTTTCTTGTGTCTGTGAACCTTGCACACATTCTGGAAGCGAAGTAGCAGAGCGTGGAATGAACGTAATCTTTTCTTTCTAACAGTGCGGGTTGTTCCCTGACGCCAGTGCCTGCTGCCCTTGCCTCTCCTTAATCTCCCTTGAACTTGCAGTTAACTCCAGCGTTCTCGAGTTTGGCAAATTACTGAGTCTCTTCCTACCTCTTTCCCCCCAATGCAAACTGTTTATAGGTTGGTTATCAGGATTTCATTCCAGAGCTTTAAACTTTTTTTAACGTCTTGTGTTTTAAAAATCCTCTTGACTGCTTTTGCCTACTTTGTAGCTTTGAATTCTGCTCCCAACGGTTCACCAGACCTTCGCAATTTCAGATCACTTTCAAATCTGCCAAGCATAGCTTCTGAATCTTCGTTGTAAGAGTCTGCTCCTGTGATGACGGACAGTTAAATTTACTGTCAATCATTTTCACCTTTGGTACACATTGCCGTAATTGGATTAACCAGACCACTTGAATCAGTTTGCCTGGTTTTCCTCACAGAGCATTGTTTATTGGGAGAAAATATAAAAATGCAATGAAAATACCGTTTAGAGTTAAGGACCCTTTTGATTTTTTCCAGCTTTTCTATGACATCCAAATGTGTAGTTACTTAGTTTATCAGTGAATATTCGTATGTAGTGTTCATTGCATTAGAAAAATGCCTCCCAAAATATATGTGTTCAAAGTGGAGGAGAGAAGCATCTTGTTCCAAAGGTTCTAAATCTGTAACTACCAATCTGCTTAGATTTCTTGGCAGTCATTTTTTTCACGCATTTTCCCACAATTCCTAGTGGGAAAGTAATAGGTAAAAAGAAAAGAGAGCCCAGGTGTGCGTTTTGATGAGTTCCATCATTTAATGGTAAGCTAAGGAAGAGGTAAGAGAAAATTAGAGATGGTTATGATGTGAAAAACCAAAGGAACATGGTGTTTCTGGGAGGAGTGAGTGCTTGGACATGGTATCTGAATCTTCAGAGAACACAAGGAAAGTGAGAATTGCAAAACATCCATTGGATTAAACAATATAAAGGTCAGAAATGACTTTAGCAAGAGCTGCCTCTATGAAGTAAAGAGTGCAAAAATCAGATTGCACCAGATTGTGGAGTGGAGGTTAAGGGAAAGGTGAGAGCTGGTGAAATGAGCAACGGAAAACAGAGTCAGGAGTTTCATTTTTGGTGATTTTTGGCTTTGCCTTTTTGTAGCTGGAAGAAGCATGAGCAAGGCAAGTTGAAGAGACAAGAGAAAGGGAGAATAACCCATGGATTAAGGTCTCTGTAGAGGTAGGACGGAATCAGGTCTCGGTACAGATGTTTTTCAGCTTACAATGAGGCTGCATCTCTGGTAAACCCATTATAAACTGAGAATACCATAACTCAGCAATCTGTTTAATCCACATAATTTACTGACCATCATAGTTTAGCAGCACAGCACACTGTGGGGTATCAGTTGTTCCCCTTCGTAACTCTGTGGCTGAATGGTGGTTTGGAACACCGCCACTGCCCAGCATCCCAAGACAGTGTTCTGCTGCATATCGCTAGCCAGGAAAAGATCAAAACTCAAAGTACAGGGACGGGTGTTGTGGCCCAGTGGGTTAAGCCACTCCCTGCAACACCAGCATTCCATACAGGCACCTGTTGGGTCCCAGCTGCTCCACTTCCAGTCCTGCTCCCTGCTAATGCACCTGGGAAAGCCAAGGAAAATGGTCCAAGTCCTTAGGCTCCTGCTCCCACATGGCAGACCTAGAAGAAGCTGCTGGCTCCTGGCTTTGGCCTGGCCTATCCCCAGCCATTGCAGCCATTTGGAGAGTGAACCAGCAGTTGGAAGATATCTGACTCTCTCTCTCTTTGGAACTCTAAATCTTAAAAGAAAAATTCAAAGTACAGAATGCAGTATGCATTTTTACAGAATACACATTGCTTTTTCTCTATGGTGATATCAAAGAACCTTAAGTCCAGGACCATCTGTAGTGGGTCCCATTTGATGGCTTGTGTTTTCTCTGATAAAAAGCAGTCACCTGCTTAGACTAAGAAGGGAGGTAGAGGTCGGCGCCGCGGCTCACTAGGCTAATCCTCCGCCTGCGGCGCTGGCACCCCGGGTTCTAGTCCTGGTCGGGGCGCCGGTTCTGTCCCGGTTGCTCCTCTTCCAGTCCAGCTCTCTGCTGTGGCCGGGGAAGGCAGTGGAGGATGGCCCAAGTGCTTGGGCCCTGCACCCGCATGGGAGACCAGGAGGAGGCACCTGGCTCCTGGCGTAGTGCGCTGGCCGTAGCGGCCATTTGGGGGGTGAACCAATGGAAGGAAGACCTTTCTCTCTGTCTCTCTCTCTCTCTCCCTGTCAAAAAAAAAAAAAAAAAAAGGTAGAGGGTTTCAGGTTAGGGGAATGTGGGTTAAAAAAGTAAAATAGTCATTTTGGAGTGTGGCAGAGAAGTATTGGCATTGCTTGCAAACTTCATTTAGAAGTGCTAGCGAGTATTGGGGTCAATTTGAGAATAATAGTCATGGACCTGTGCTATTGTGATGACTTCTCAAGCACTCCAGTCTGTGAACCATGCCAGACACCTTAGTTGAGTTCAGCCATCACAAGGGTGCTACAGATAGGTGAAAAGATAGGCAAGGGAGTTAAGGCATCGTCTAGAAGGTCACTGAAGTGGAAGAACTGTCATCTAAACAGGGAGATAGAGAAAAGTGTAGCCTGTATGGGAAAAAATGAGCCAGCCTCCTGGAAATGTTGGTTTTTCTGGAGAATACTGACAGTTGGAATAATTAAGCAAAGTGAAAAAGCAGGTGTTTTATAGTCAAAGAGCAGAAGGCTGCAAGTAGTTGTTTGGGAATGAGACCAGACTGAGGTAATGGTGAGGTACAGGGGATAGCTGGGAGAGGGCGAGTGAGGCAGCGAGCGTGGAGAACGACAGCAACGTTCAGGTGTGTGACTGTTGTTTGACCAGTTGTCTCTGAAGACACTGAAATTTGCCAGGATGATCACAGCACTTGGGGCTGAGAAAACTATGTCGCTGCCTCATGACCACTCCTCAGTGAGTGATGGGGAGTCACCAGCAGGACAGGAGGTGATATCGGTGAGGCAGATGAGAAGGGTAAATAGTCTGGCAATGGTAAAATAGCAAGAAAGAGGTGGGTGATACCACCTGGTGACTACAATTGGTAATGATATGCTGTAAATTTGAAAATGTGTGAGGGAGTAAATTGCAGATGTTCTCACCAAGTACAAAATCCAACAATGAGGTATGGAGAAGTGATATCTTTGGAGGGCAGTAAGGTTCAACTTAGAGCAAGGAGGAAAAGAAAACACACTGAGAATATCAAGGTAGAATGGAATTTGTTGTTGCTGCTGGAACTGTCCCCAGAGCCATAGGGGAAGGTTTAGAAGTGGAAGAAGGGAGAGCTGGGTCAGTTACCAGGAAGTGTGATGTGCTGCCGAAGGCAGACAGGGGAGGTGTCAGGATTTCCAGGGAAAAGCAGATTTGGTGTGGTTTCAGACACTGAGGCCTGGTGGGGCATGGCTCACCACACCTTGGTGGGGAGATCTCCCAAGTGCTCTAGCCTAAGATCACACATGACCAGCCAGTGACCTAATGGTTCCTTCTGTGATTACTTTCAAAACCAAGGACTCATTCATGCACCATTTTGTCAAATGGGGAAATTGCATCACAGCAAGAGCCAGTGACTTACCCAAGGTTAGAGACCTATCTGGTATCAAGATGAGAACTAAATTCAGGCATCCTGATTCTTAGTCCTTTTCTCTTTCTGTAATGACAGCCCCACCACCACCAGTTTTTCTCAAGAAGTTAGAAGATTTCTCTACTTGTAAGAAAACATTTTGATTGTACTTTGCCCAAAAATCTAAGAAATCATGCTGAACTTAAGGAAGTGGACATTTGTTTGCTGAAAAAAATGTTGTCCTGCAAGAAAGTCCTCTGTGATACAAATGATTATTCAGTAATGTTCTTTGCTAATTCCTTTCTTTAAAATGATCCCTACTACCTAATCCAATTAATATTTGTTCTAGAACAGAACAGTTAGCATCACGAGAAAAAACATGGCTTGATTTCAAAACTTGGTCTTTGAAGTGAGAGACCCAGAATATAAAGGTTAGCTATTTCTGTACAAAATGAATCAATATTTCATGAAAGAATTCTTCTCATAACAGCCCACTTAAATCATTAATTCATAATGTGACTTTATATATTCATTTAGCCATTCAGTGAGTGACTATACTGTTTGAGAGAATACTCATGCAGTGTTAAACTTAACATACCAGGTATGTGTTCCTGGAGCTTACATTTTAAGCTGCCAAACAAGACCTCTTGGCTAGAGTGAATGAGTAACCAGCCAAACAAAAAAAAATGTTTTGCAGAAAGTTAATAGTAGGCTGGTGTTAAGTAGGATAGCTAAGAAGTTGTTACCTTGCATGGCCAGGGAAGGCCTTTTTAGATGCAATCATGTAAGCTGAGATTTTATTAAGAAGAGCAGGGTTTTATATTCCACTGTATTATTTTTCACAGCCAAACCTTTAAGTAGCCTTAACATTTGGGTAACTTCGAGATTCATAGCTAGTGTCAGTGCCCCCTTAGATTTCAGGGTATGCCTCCTTTTCTAAGGTTTGAACAACTATTAGAGATACAGAAGATGCCACACACTGAAACAGCAGCCTTATATGCTCTAGAGAATGACTTTCTCAGAATACAACTCAGTGAAAGTTCTCAGAAAGCTGGACGTCCTTCTGCTTCTGAGTGGCAAGATAGTAATGGAGTTGCCTTGCCTTTGATCGCCCTGCGTCTGCCCATGACTGATAATTTCCTGACAGGTAGAGAAGCAATTTAGAATGCATGCCTGTCATGGAACTGCAGTCTATTGATAGGGCTTGCTAGCTGTCAACAGAATTGCAGAGGAAAGTTTCTTCTGAGGAAATAACCTAAGATTTATTCATTTCAGGGGTCTTCAGGAAGTTCATGTCAGATGTACATTGTGAAAAAGCTGCTTGGATTTCCAAAAACTTTTGTACCAGAATAAACATCTTTTAATTCCATTTTTCTGTAGATTTGTTGAAATCTGAAAACTTTTTGACATGGGCCTACTGTTATCCATCTTTTCAAATAGCTTTCTTTTTTTTTTTTTTTTTTTTTGGACAGGCAGAGTGGACAGTGAGAGAGAGAGACAGAGAGAAAGGTCTTCCTTTGCCGTTGGTTCACCCTCCAATGGCCGCCGCGGCCGTCGCGCTTCGGCCGGCGCACCGCGCTGATCCGATGGCAGGAGCCAGGAGCCAAGTGCTTTTCCTGGTCTCCCATGGGGTGCAGGGCCCAAGCACCTGGGCCATCCTCCACTGCACTCCCTGGCCACAGCAGAGAGCTGGCCTGGAAGAGGGGCAACCGGGACAGAATCCGGCGCCCTGACCGGGACTAGAACCCTTTGTGCCGGCGCCGCAAGGCAGAGGATTAGCCTAGTGAGCCGCGGCGCCGGCCTCAAATAGCTTTCTAAATAACCTGTTCTAACAACTTGAATGTACTGTTACAACTTGTGCTTTTACCAGTAACTGTTTTCCAGGTGATTCTGGAATTTGAGTTATTGGATGGGAATATTCTAGATTTTATAGCTGCTAGAAATGGAACTTACACTTATTAAATTCTTTTTTTTAAAGATTTATTTATTTGAAAGAGTTACACAGAGAGAGGAGAGGCATAGAAAGAGAGAGAGGTCTTCCATCCGATGGTTCACTCCCCAGTTGGCTGCAACGGCCTGAGCTGTGCTGATCCATAGCCAGGAGCCAGGAGCTTCTTCCAGGTCTTCCACGGGGGTACAGGGGCCCAAGGACTTTGGCCATCTTCTACTGCTTTCCTAGGCCATAGCAGAGAGCTGGATTGGAAGTGGAGCAGCCGGGACTAGAACCAGCGCCTATATGGGATGCTGGCACTTCAGGCCAGGGCATTAACCCACTTCAGGCCAGGGCATTAACCTGCTGCGCCACAGCACCGGCCCCACTTATTGAATTCTAATACTCTTGACTAAAGCCTTATCTTATTCATTCAAAATATCTTTACAGATCTCTAGTCTTAAAATGAAGTCTAAATTTGTGTCAGGAGGAATAGATTTATTACAGTGATTGCAGTGATGAGAAAAACTAGAGAGAATGAAAACTCAGTTATCAAAAAATATATTTGTTATATGTAAGCTTATGGCCTAGCATCTCACCATAAATGTGTGATAGTGATGGAACGGTCATATATTTACTCCCTTTTTCCATTTTTCCTTTTTTCCTGTAGCATGTTTTTGGCCCACAGGAGGCTCTGCTCTCTTGGCAGTAGGACAGAACTCCTAAAGACAATTTATTCTTCAGAAATCCTGGGATTCTCTACTTCTGCTGTAGGTATTGCTTATCACTTATGGATAAATTATTGTACATTCTCTGCAATGTCAAAAAAGATACAAGTTTGTAGGTGATTTTATAGTCACTCTATTAGAATGATTATTTCTATTACATTAGCTAAAGGTGTCTCTTGTCATTAACTAGAACTGGCAACCCCTGAGCAACTGCTTGCCTGTGTCAGGATCAATGTGTAGGATGCTACGTGTCCATTTTTCTCACTTTGTCTTCACAAAACCTTTAAAAATTGTTATGGTCCTAATTTATAAATGAGTAAATAAGTAGTGGCTTAAATAGTAGAAACTTGTCTCAAGTCACATAGCTTGTGAGTAGCATGGCCAGATACAGTCCTCACCCTGTCCAGCTCTGGCTCACTGAAGAACATGCTCTTTCTACTCAAGAAACAATAGTGCTGTGATGGCAATTGCTGGTCCTGCAGCTTCCAGGTTATAGGGAATGAGGTAGATTGAGGAGCAGGAAAGTGTCATCAGGGAAAAGCAAACATGCAAGTGCAGAATGGCGGTCATACCACAGGACAGGTAACAGACCCCATTATTCTACAAAGGAATGTGGCATGGGGTATGAGTAGGAGTCAGGGGGAGAGGGCAGGGGTATTGCAGAGGGACTGCTCTGAGATGGAAAAGGGTTCAGGAAGCACAAGCACCAAAGACACTGTGTGGACCTTGTTTAGGAACTTGACCAAATGTGAAAGAATATTTTAAAAAAATATATTCAATCAGGTGATCTGTATATATGTCTGAGAGACAGAGAACTCCCATCTACTGATTGACTCCCTAGATGTCCACAAGCTGACAGCCAGGGACCCAGTTACTTGAGCCATCGCCTGCTGCCTCTGCGTTAGCAGGAAGTTGGAGTCACAAGCCAGGAACTGAATCCAGGTCCTGATATGGGATACAAATTTCTTAGCCAGCATCTTACCCATGAGACTCAGTGTTCACCCCTAATGACATTTTTTAAAGACAATTGTGGAAATACGAATGTGGACTGAGTAGGAGGTGATACCATGAATTATTATTAATTAAGTATGCTAATGACATTGCAGTTATATAAGAAAATAACACTATTTTCTAGAAATACATTCAAGTATATTATAGTGGTGTAATGACTTAGGTCTACAATTTGCTTTAAAATGACTCAGCAGTATGAACTCTGGACACAGTTCCAGTGTTCACTTGCATAGTTTGGCAAGCTATGAAGTAGTTGAACAAATTTGGCCAGGTGAATCCCAGCTCTACACAGTGATCTCTTATGGTCTTCACCTTTATCATCAAGAAGGGTGACTTCTCCAAACACATTGAGCATTCCCTCCACTTGCTCAAGAGCATGTGTGACTTAGGATGACTAGTGCTGCAGTAGTCTGAAGGTGATACAGGGAGGGAAAGTGTTGACTCAGAGACAGACAACAATAAAAAACCCATCTAAATGTTAACTGGACTCATTTATTTTCAAATGTTAAGAAAAACAGGTATTTTTTTAAATGTATTTAAATTATTCATAGAACATTGTAATATTACACATTTGAAAATAATTATACATTTAGAAAAGAATAAAAGGAGAAATATGCAGCAGAAGCAATTACTGAATCTCAGTGATGTATAAATGAGTGTTTTCTGTTAGGTTGAATCATATGAGCTTGTTTTTTTTTTTTTTTGTAAATCAAAAATGGATGAAACTAGCAATTTTGTATTGTTCCATCTAATTCTAATCTTTTAAATTTTGTATAGGCTTGAAATTTTCATAAACGCCATCATTAATTTCTTGTCTTGTAAATACGATGAACTGTACCTCATATACCTCTTGAATTCTGTCTTTCCTCTTCATTGCCATCATAGCTACCTTAGTTCAGTCTCTCTCCCATACACAGATGAAATTGTTTGGAAATTGTCATTATCCAAGTTAATCATATGAAACTATGGTTTCACAAAGAAGGGTGTGTGCAAAATTCACATTCATGGAGCTTTGTTAGACTACACATACCCAGGACTCATCCTGAGTTCTTCTGATTCTTTTTTTTTTTTTTGAAAGTTAAGAGTTACAGAGAGAGGTAGAGACACAGAGAGAGAGAGAAGTCTTCCATTCGCTAGTTCACTCCCCAGATGGCCTCAACAGCTGGAGCTGTGCCAATCTGAAGCCAGGAGCTTCTTCCGGGTCTCCCACATGGGTGCAGGGGCCCAAGTACTGGGCCATCTTCTACTGCTATCCCAGGCCATAGCAGAGAGCTGGATCGGAAGTGGAGCAGCCGGGACTAGAACCAGCGTCCATATGGGATACCGGCACTTCAGGTCAGGGCTTTAACCTGCTGTGCCACAGCGCCAGCCCTCTTCTGATTCTTTAAGTCTTTTGAAAAATCTTTCCAGGTCATTCCAATATACACCTTATGTGAGGACCACTGACAGTGCATTATTCAAACTTACAGATTGTTTTGGATGCAATCAACCTTCCCCATAGTTAGCAGTAGAATGGTTGGATTATATTGTAGCTTTATGTTTAATTGGGGGGTGGGAGGCACTGATTTTCTTTTTTTTTAATTGATTAACTTTATTTCTTTGAAAGGCAGAGAGATACATCTTCTATCTGCTGGTTCACTCCCTAAATGTCCATAATAGTAAGCACTTGCCAGGCCAAAATGAGGGGCCAGGACCTCAATCTGAGTCTCCCACATACTGTCATAGACCTAACTACTTGAGCATCTCAGGTGCGTATTATCTGGAAGCTGGAATCCAGAGCAGAGCCAGGACATGAACCCAGGCACTCCCATATGGCATGCAGAGGTCCCAAGCAGCATATTAACCAACACACCAAGCATCTACCCCATTGTGGGGAGCAACTCGGACTAGACTAAGTTACTGGAATTAAGACTTATTCTATGCATCTGCTCTCCCACAATATGGCGCTGGGAGAGGAGTAAACAGCTTCTACACAGCTGCCTCCAGTTTGACCAGTAACCTGCAGGAGCTGATTGGAGGAGAGCAGCGTACTCGGCGTGTGGGTAGCAGAGTTGGGATTGGTGGAAGAGGACTGTAAAGGAGGAGAGAGACAACATGCACCAGGAACATCTAAGGGGAACATCTATCTGAAGGAACACCTGTGCAGCCCCCGAGAGAGCCGGCCGGCGGTGTGCCGCTCCCCCGTGGAAGTGGGGAAAGTGGCAGGGGGAACCCCCCCTTCCACAGAGGTGGAAGGGACTGTAGCCAACCGGGGAAGAACCAGCAGCAAACCCGGGGAGGGCCGAGCAGACAAAAGAACAGCGCAGGGTCCTGTGTCGTTCCTCCACGAAGAGGGGGAGTGACACCCCATGTTTAATTTTTAAGTAGCTGCCAAACCCTTTTCCAAAGTACTTTTAATGACAACAGCAGAATGTCCATGCAGTTCTTTCGAGGCTTTGCATTTACAGTGGTTGCTCAAATAGTTTGCTCTTGATGGACACATGAAAAAAGCAAACTGATCAGTGTGCACAAGAATAGAGAGAATAATTTTAAATCAAGAAAGACTGGTCAGAACCAGCCAAACCACTTACTATAAACTCATTTCACTGGAAAATTCTTTTCATCCATACCATCCTTAATATCATTGAAAACTTACTTTGTAGGTTACTTCTGAGAACGGGAATAGAACGAAGGATAAGCTACACTTTTCTATATATTTTTCACTGTTTACTAAAATATTTGTATCTATTCTGAAATTTAAATTGTGTTTGAAATGTTAATAAAAATATTACAAACATGCAGAAAGAAAAAGAAGCACATGTAACCCATGATGAAAGTTATTCTCACTTTTTGAGAACCTGCTTTTTAAAGGCTTAGAAAATGGAAGATAAAATCTTGATTACCCTCTGATGCTAGAATGACAGAGAATGAAGTATCAAGTAGAAGATAGATAGATGAGTGGAAAGAGAGATGGGTAAGAGAGGAAGCCAGAGAGTTAATAAATGGGTTTGACAAATGTATGACATGTATCTATATTATCACATAGAGTAATTTCCCTGAGAAGCCCTTTTTTGGGAAGTATATATTGAGAATAAGTAGTTAACAGATTATTCTTGAAAGAAGAATAGGAAGCCAAATAGGTTACAAATTGCAATCTGATTGACTAACCTCTAAATGAAGATTATTCTAACAAAGGGTAGGGCCTGTGTGTGGTGTAGTGACTTAAGCCACTGCCCGCAATGTCAATATCTCCCCCTCTCTGCTACTCTGCCTTTTAAATAAATAAAATAAATCTTTTTTTTTTTAAGTTGGGGGTGGGATTGACATGTTAATGGTAGGAAAATTTGTCAGAGTATGAAGAAAATATGTGGGTACTCTACTTTCTGATCATTTCTGCTGTGAACCTAAAACTGCTCCAGGTGATAAAGTCTATTAATGTTTAGTTAATCATTCATTCATTTTACTTGAAAGACAGAGAGAGAGGTCATCCAACTACTGATTCAATCCCCAAATGCCCACAACAGCCAGAGCTTGGTCCAGCAGAAGCCAGGAGCCCAGAGCTCCATCCTCGTCTTCCACATGAGTAATAGCGACCCAAGTACTTAAGCCATCAGCTGTTGCCTTCCAGAATGTACTATTTTTTTCTTTTTTAAGGACTGGTAAAAGTTAAATGCCCACTGTTACCAGAGACAGCCAGATTAGAGTTCTTTTTCTTCACCAAGAAAAGAATTGCTGATGTGAAACGGAGAGTGGCAGTAAGCGAGGTGGTAAAGTTTAATGAAGAACATACACCTGACAGTCCAGACAGGCATCTCAGAAAATAACTGAGAGCCCAGTCTGCATTCACACTGGAATTTTTTTTTAATTTATTAATTTATTTGAAAGACTGAGATAGGGAGAGAGAGACAGAGACAGAGAGAGAGGGAGAGATCTTCCATCCACTGGTTCACTTCCTAGATGGCTGCAACAGCCAGAGCTGGACCAAGGCAAAGCCACGAGCCAGGAGCCAGGTCTCCCATGTGGATGAAGGGGCCCACACACCCGGGCCATCCTGCACTGCCCTCTCAGGCTGCCAGCAGGGAGCTGGATGGGAGGTAGAGCAGCTGGAACTCAAACCAGTGTCCACATGGGATGCCAGCATCACAGGCGATGGCTTTACCTGCTAAAAGCCATAATGCTGGGCCCACAGACTGGAATTTTATAGATCTGGCTAGGAGTCCACTGTTCCCTCACCCACCCCCCCACCCAACCCCCCGGATATTGCTGGATAGGTGGCTTTTTGGGTGTGGAATTTATGAAATTCTTCCCAGTGTTATTGGACCAATTAGCCTGCCTGGCAAAGAGTGGGAAGGATTCCCTTACGCTGTCCCCAGGAGAGGGCTGGGGCCCACCAAACAAGGTTGCCAGCCCCGGGCAAGACTCCTGCCCAAATACTGGTCTTGCTTCAGAGGCTCAGGCTTCTGAGCTTCTCCCCTCACCAACTGCACAAACTACCCCTGTGTGTTCTTTGGCCCCTCTCATACACATAGGCTAGTGTCTGACTTCTAACAAGAGAAGCACCAAAGAAACGTTTATTTTCTAGCAACCAAAACAAAATTTTTTCCTTCTTCCTTAATCTGTCCTTCGTTAGAGAAAACAATTGCCTTTTTTGGATATACACACAATTTTGATTATGTATTGAGTTCACATTCAACAGCTCGCGCCCTTCGGTGCAACCTTACTCATCGTACTTGTAACTAAGAGAATCTTTCTGTTTTCGGAATGGGCACTGTCTTTGGAGTGTGTTATATGCTAAGAATTGTGTTTTCCCATTTAATCACCGTAGCCCTTACATGAGGTAGGCAGTCATTTCACCATTTAACAAATGAGGAAACTGGATCTCAGAGAAGACAGGTAGCCTGCCTACTTCACACCCTTGGTGATTTTCAGGCTCAGTTTCTAACTATGGTCTATTTGTCTTGAAAGCTCTTTGTGCTAAATAATCTTGGAAACTTTCATCAGAATACAGGCGTATCTTAGCAGGCAAAGAACTTGGGGTGGTTATGAGGGATTATCCAGATATACCTCTCTTCCTGGTACAGGTATCCATCAGAAACTGTTGTAGGATAACATAAACCAGAATTTAATATTTCGGGTTATTGCCGTTTATTTTGATTTCTAAGCACCAGCCCATACGAGACAGACAACATGTTCAGGATTTATTTGGAAAGAGAGAAATACACAGGAACGTGAGGGCTTTATTAAGGGAAAATGGATCAGAAAAAGTAAACAGGGAGTCCTGTACCAGGCTTTTCCAGGGAGCAGCCCCGAGGCTGCAAGAGAGAGAGGGCATGCTGGCGGGGGAGCGGCGAGAGAGCAGGCAAGCAAAGCACAGGAGGGCAGGCGTGAGAATCGGCACTGGGAGGGCGGGGGAGCTGGCTCAGCACGCTCCAGCCATTTATCCACCTCCAAAAGGGGAGTGTTTACACAGTCTGACAGGTGGGTGGATACAGGTGAGATCACAGTGGGGCAAGATTGCAGGGGGTGTGTGACCTCCTGCTCATGAGCCTAATTCTATCACTCTGATTGGCCCCCATATCAAAACTACCTGTGTCTCAGTCTTGGACCTAATTTCCTGTTGTCCTGACTGGCTTGGCCTGATATTGCCCTGCCCTAACCCCATAGCTGTGTCGGGATGGGAGAGGACTGCACTGTGTAGGCTTTGGCAAAAGGACCTGGCCAGTGACTAGGGGTGCAGGCGGTACTCGAATGCTTTCTCTTCTGTGATCTTGGCTTGGGCCCAGGTTTTATAAATAATAAATCAGGGTTTTTCTTCATTGCTTGCCTCACTCTCCAGTTTTACTTGTTTTCCAGTTCTTCACCTCTGTGATCAGTAGTCAGAGAAACCCTTGTGTCCAGTAAGCTTGTCTCACTAAAGGTAATGTTTAAAGCTAGCTTCCAGAAAAAAAGGTTAGCTCATGACAAAATACAAAAATGAAAATGAACCTGTGTTAAAGGGTTTTATTTTATTCAAGGGATATGAGGGAATCAGACAGAAGTTGTGACCGGTTCAAAGGAAAAGCCAAAACAAAAATTTATATAGCACCTGAATGACAAGTGAAGGCAAACTGGTTTTTCTACAAGGGCGAGAAAATTCAATAAAAGTTAGAACCAGTGTTTGTATGCCTCCGTTATCATAAATTTACAGCTGCACAAAATAGCTTGAGTTCCAGCACTACCAGAGTCAACCCTGTAAGGGGATCCTGGGGCCAGTGCGTTTTTCCATTGAAATATCAATTTTTCCAAATTCTAATCCTTTCACTGTTGTTCAATCTACAGACATTAAACTGTGACAATATATCAGGCAGAGGCCATTCTCTATAAAATAAATGAACTAAATGTGTGTTGCTTTAAAGGTCTGCTTAGGGGTGGGCATTTGACACAACCATTAAGAGGCCACTTGGAATGCCTGCCTCCATATGGAGAATTCTGGGCACCAGTCCTGGCTCCAGCTCCCTGCAAATGCACATCCAGGGAGACAGCAGGCAATGGCTCAGGTTCTTGGGTCCCTGCTACCTATGTGGAAGACCTGGATTGAATTCTGGGTTCTTGGCTCTTGCCTGGCATGGCCCCTGCAGTTGGAGCTATTTGGGAGTAAACCAGCCTGTCTTTGTCTCTCTGCCTTGCAAATAAAATGAGAATAAATAATTATTTACGTGTTAAAAAAATGTGTAAGTTCCACTTAAGTATGTGCATCTTTGATCTCATTGTAACCGGATATTTTCCTTGCGTATCTTGGAGTCTTTCCCTACTTTGCCTTTCGTCTCAGTTTTACTCTGAATTCTTCCACCATAGACAGGAACTTTCTGTTTTTCCCTATGCCATCTAGTGGCCAAAAAAAGTAATACGTGTGCTTTTTGATTCGTCCTGCTGTTGAATAAGTTACAGGAAGCCATAGTTTTGGACTAAACTCCCCAACAGACCAGGCCAAAAACCAAAATGGAGTCATTTGCGCTAACAGCGCACCTTGTCAAGTGGTTTAGCTGAACTTCAGAGCAATCAAGATTACAGACTGTGGTGGTTAATTTTATGGTGTCAGTATGACCAGATTAAGGAATACCCAGAAACCTGGAAAAGCATTATTTTGAACATGTCCAACGGAGATTGGCATGTGAATCTGAGTGCACTAGGCAGGAAGACTTGGCCTCAATGTGGGCGGACATTGTCAGTGGGCCTCTCAGGAAGAGAGCTCTGGCACACGCTTGGCTTCTGTCTCGGCTGCTGTCAGTTGTCAGTCTCTCACCTTGGGACTCCAGAACTACACAATGGACCCCTTGTGGCACTGGGGCTTTTCAGCCTTGAACTGAGACATTCTCAGTTCCTCTGGTCCAGAGGCCTTGAACTTGAATCAAGCCACAATAACAGCATCCCAGGCTCTCTGGCTGGGACACATCCTGTCTTGGGAGTTCTGGGCTGCTACCGGTGAGGGAACCAATGCCCCCGATAAACTCTCCTTCATACACGTATGTGCATGTCTGTCAGTTCTGGGTCTCTGGAGAACAGTGACATGCAGAGAGACAGCAGCCATGTTTCCCAAGCAGGTTAGTTGCAGTTGGCTTGATGTTGAAGTCGCCTCTGCCTTAATTCTTTCAGAGGGCTGGGAGCATGGCACAGCAGTCAAGTTGCTGGTCAGGGCAGCATGGTTGGAGTGCATGGTTCCAATCCCAGCACCTCTGCTCCAGATCCAGCTTCCTGGTAATACACACCCCAGGGGACAACACGTGATGGCTTAAATACTTGGGTCCCTGCCACCCATGTTTAAGTTCTAGGCTGATTGAGTCCAGGCTGCCGTTGGCTTGGCCCAGTCCTGACTGTTTGAGGATTTGGGAACTGAATGAGTGAATGAAGAAGTGTTTGTGTGTGTGTGTGTGTGTCTGTCTGTGTCTGTGTCTGTGTTGTGTCTTCCCCTCTCTTGTGTTTTCTCTCTCTCAACCTTTCAAATAAAATGAGAATAAATTTTTTAAAACAACCTGAAGTAACCTAGTGTTGACCA
Organism: Oryctolagus cuniculus; assembly: GCF_051225735.1. Taxonomy (NCBI): domain Eukaryota; kingdom Metazoa; phylum Chordata; class Mammalia; order Lagomorpha; family Leporidae; genus Oryctolagus; species Oryctolagus cuniculus. The sequence continues at coordinate 82,648,527 of NC_142873.1, forward strand.
GTCTGTCATTTCTGTTCTGTCTCCTGTCCTCTTACAAGGAAAGTCACTTTGAAATAACCAATCCACTTTTTTTTTTTTTTTTTTTGACAGGCAGAGTGGACAGTGAGAGAGAGAGACAGAGAGAAAGGTCTTCCTTTTCCATTGGTTCACCCCCCAATGGCTGCAGGTGGAGGATTAGCCTATTGAGCCACGGCGCCGGCACACCGGGTTCTAGTCCTGGTCAGGGAGCCGGATTCTGTCCCGGTTGCCCTTCTTCTAGTCCAGCTCTCTGCTGTGGCCCGGGAAGGCAGTGGAGGATGGCCCAAGTCCTTGGGCCCTGCACCCGCATGGGAGACCAGGAGAAGCACCTGGCTCCTGGCTTTGGATCAGCACGGTGCGCCGGCTGCAGTGGCCAATGGGGGATGAACCAACGGAAAAGGAAGACCTTTCTCTCTGTCTCTCTCTCTCTCTCACTGTCTACTCTGCCTGTCAAAAAAAAAAAAAAATACCTTGGAAATCATCTAAAATCTGTAAGATGGTTTTGTTAATGACTGCTTGCTTGAGAGGCATTTTGTCCAGAAGAAAGAGCAAATGATTCAGAATTCACTGGTAGCATCCCCCACCTTCTTTTTTCTTTCTTTTTTAATAAGTAGCGAGATAGACAGCTGGAGATTGCATCTACCAGGTCACTCCCCAGCAATAATCAGAACTGAGTCAACCAAAGCCAGGAGCTTGGAAATCAACCCACGTCTCCCATGTTAGTGGATGGCAGGAACCCAAACCCTTGAGCCATCTCCTGTGCTTCCTGGAGTGTTGAGTGTGCATTAGGAAGAGGCCGGAATGGGGAGCTGCAATAGGACTCCATATCTAACCAATACAGAGCTTGACTATCTCATCTGGCGGCTTAACCAGAGGCCTGATATCTCTCCCTCTGGGAGCTTTTTAAAATCAGCTTCACCAAGGTGCACCAAAGTGCATCTACTTAGAATTACAATTCAGTGTCTGGCATTGTGGCATAGCAGGTTAAGCGATGGCCTATGATGCCTGCATCCTACATGGGCACCGGTTTGGGTCCCAGCTGCTCCACTCCCAATTCAGCTCCCTGCTAATGTGTCTGGGAAAGCAGCAGAAGATGACCGAAGTCCTTGGGCCCCTGCACCCACATGGGAGAATTAGATGAAGCTCCTGTCTTGGCTTCAGCCTGGCACAGCCCTGGCCATTGTGGCCAATTGGGGAGTGAACCAGCAGATAGAAGCGTGCGTGCGCGCGCGCTCTCTCTCGTTTTTTCTCCTCTCTCTGTAACTCTGCCTTTCAAATAAATAAATATTTTTTAAAAATTACAATGCAGTGACAGCCTCTGTGCATACCATAAGACCCTGCCCTGGTCAGCATGCAGCACATCCATCAGCCCTCATGTTCCCTTGCAGTCTGTCCCCTACTCTGCTGATTTGCTTTTGTCACCATAGAGGGTTTTCTTTTAATATCTTATAAGCTGGGATTGTATATAGGATCTTCTGTAAATGAGATATGTTATTTAATGGGATTGTGTAGTGTGTACTCTTGTGTGTGATTCCTTTTACACAGTTGATACTGAAAGCAATCCATGTGGGGATGTGTCAGAATGTTATACTAAATGGTAGCTGATCATAGGGCTGTAATGTCATTGAGTGTTCTGTTCACCCATGGCTGGAGCTTTGCTGTGTCTCCAGTTTGGGGCTTGTGTAAATAAAACCATGTGGACATCTGAGTACAAGCCATTGTGTGACATAGGCTTTTGTTTCTTTCAGGCAAATACAGTGGATTGGTGGTTGTGTGGTAGAGATTTATGTTCCATTTTTAGTAACTACCAAAGCATTTTTCAAGGTGATTATAACACTATTAGGCAGACTTTTTTTTAAAAAAAGCTTTTTTATTTGCTTATTAATTTCATTTGAAAAAGCAACAGAGAGAGAGAGAGAGAGAGAGAGCAAGCAAGCTTCCATCTGCTGGTTCAGTCCCCAAATGCCCAGACTGGGTCAGGCTGAAGCCAGAGGCTAGAACTGCATCCAGGTGACCCACGTGGGTGGCAAGGACTCAATCACTGCAGCCATCACCTCTGGCTCCCAGATGCATTGGCAGGAAGCTGGACTAGAAACAGAGGAGCCAACACTCGAGCTTGCACTCCTATATGGGATGTGGATGTCACATATTGCAGCTTAACCCACTGTGCCACTGACTTCCCCGGGTATACTCTCTTACACCTGTCCCTTCCCACCTGCCTGCATCAGATCTTACAGGGAGAGACCTTGAAATATATGCAATTGAAACTTTGGTGTTCTGGAGACTTATCCTTGTACCAACACTTGCAGTAAACATTTTAGGCACTGGATAAGCTTCCTTATCTTTGCCAAGGTTGCCACCTGGTGGTGAAAATACAGAACAGCATGTTCAACCTAAAATGAACAAAAGACTGAAAACGCTGCTTGTTTCTCTAGCAGTTCTATATTGATAACATAGCAATTCAGTATAACTGTGCCAGGTCTGTAATCTACCAGGTAGCAAAAGTCACTTCATGGTGTTATACAATTTAGAAATTATACAGGCTTTCTAGTTGTTTTCTTATAGATTTGAGCCTTGTGTCTAATTCTCTGTAGGATTCCAGGTGTATTTTAATCGCCTGATACTGGATCTACTCTACAGCAAGCACTTACATTTACCGCTGAGTCCTGGCATCTTTGGGTGTTGCAGGGTATCTTCTACACGTTCACCAGTGTTCATATGCACATCTATAGGTTGTCTGCACAGTACCTGCACGTGGGTGCCTCCAATGGCAGAAATCTCTTCCTTTGCATTCTTGGAGGCTGCAAGTCTGAGGTCCAAGGGTGGGCTGGCTTGGTTCCTTCTGAGCACTGTGAGAAGAGCCTGTTCCATCTGCCCCCCTCTTGTGGCGATGTCCTGGAATTGCTGACTTTACTTGGCTGGCAGCACCATCACTTTAGTCTCTGCCTTTGTCTTCACACCACCTTCTCCTGTGTCTGCACACCACCTTCTCCTGTGTCTGCGTCTGTGTCTGCATCCAGGCTTCTCATACAGTGTCAATCAGGTGCATTAAAGCCCACACTGGTGGCCGCATCTTAATGAATTATGCCTGCAGTGACTATTTCCAAGTAAGGTCACATTCATAGGAGATGAGGCTTCAATATGTGAATTCAAGGGGGCACAGTTCAGCCTGTAACAGCTGCCTGTCTCATGATGCCTCCAGACCTGGAAGGTGCTGCAGTTAACTGGAGCACGTAACAGGACCCCTCGGCTTGGACTTGGGGAATCAGAGAGGGCTCTCTAGAGAACTGGAGTTGGCAGGTGGAATAGGAGTTGGCCAAGGGCAAGGGTAGGGTGGCAAGCATTATCCACAGCGGAGGTGGACATGCGTACTTGGCATACAAAATAAGTCTCACTGATTACAATGTTTGTGAGCCTTCAAGGCTCAATCCTATTCTGACAAAATCATATTCCTTGATATTTAATTGAGGGGAGGGGAAATGATTAGTGATGAAAAAGAGGTTGGAAAAGAAAGACCATTTGGGGCAGAGGAAAGCTCACATACAGAGGTGAGAGAGAACATAAGACTGTTTGAAAAATTAGAGTGAATGGGGCACTGATTTGGGAGGTAGAGGACAGCAGGAACAATATTGAGAGAAGAGGCTGGTCTAGGTACAGACTTGAAAGATAATTCAACCTGAAACCATTTTGACCTCCTCTATCTAAATTTAAAGTCAACTTGAACTTTGTGTCTAAATTACCTTTACACACCAGGCTCAGGTTTTATAGACAAGTCTGTGCTGTGTTGTCGCATACTGAATGCATCATTAGGCTTCCAACATTGTTTTAGAGATAGCAAAGAGCCTTTGTTAAAGCTTCCCCTTCCCTCCGCCGTGCTGGGACTTCCGAGTTACAGTTGTAGTCTCCAGAGTGGATCGTGTTCCCGGCAGGTCCTGAATCGTGATGTCCTGCCAGAAGGCAGCTGGGACACTTGCGTGTGCTCTGCCTCCCTGGAGTTTCAAAGATTAAAAGCATAAGACTCACAAAGGAGATTTTCTTTGTTCCATTATTGGGGCTAGAATGAGAACAATGGTCTATTTTATAACCGTTATCATTATCTTCCTCCCAGATTGAATTAAAATTAGTTTAATATTCTATTAGAAAGTTCTTTGTAGAATCGCTGTCATTTTGCTTATTTCCACTAGCTTGTTAACAATGAACTCAAAGCTAATTCAATGCCTTTGAGAGAGTTGTAAACTTTATTTTAGTCTCTAAGGAACTTAAAAAAAATTACATGCTGTTCAGTAATTAAAATTCCCAATACTTCCACAGCCTTAGCATGCTAGATGTAAATCTACCTGGTCTGAATTACTAGTAGACTTTTTTTCCCAGGATTTATTTGAGAGGAAGAGTTACAGAGAGACAGGGAGAGACAGAGAGAGAGGTCTTCCATCTGCTGGTTCACTCCTCAGATGGCCAAAACAGCTGGGGCTAGGCCAGGCCAAAGCCAAGAGCCTGGAACTCCATCTTTGTCTCCAAGGACGTGGGCCATCTTCTGCTGCATTCGCAGGCACTTTAGCAGAGAACTGGATGGGAAGTGGAGCAGCTGGAACTCAAATCAGCACCCATTTGGGATGCTGGTGTCCTAGGCAGCAGCTTAACCCACTGTGCCAACAAAGCTGGGCCCTGCTAATAGACTTCTAAGAGGCAGCACTGCAATAATATTTTTAGAAGGCCTTAGTATGGAACAGATAGTGTAATAGTTCTGACTGGGAGTTCTGGAGTCAGACTGGATTCAGATCTTCGGTTGAACCTGTTGGGGTGCAAGTGTTACCAAGTTTTTTATAAACTTGGGCAGATATGAAAAGTTCTGTGACCTTGATGCTCTCTGTACCTCACTGTCCTCCTGTGTACATTGTGGCTTATAGTAAAACCACTACAGAGGGTTGTTGTTAATACTGAATGAGTTGATTGTGGAAAGTACTTAGAACAGTGCCTGGTACATACTCAGTACTCAATAACGTTAGCTATTGTTACTTGGAACCCCTATTGAATAGTTTAAGACAATTTGTTAAGTATATTCTGAATGCCATACAGGAACTTACTTGGTGTAGCTTACATAAAATTATTGTCAGAGAATAGCTTAAGATACTTTTCTTAGTTGATTTTTCAAGTGTCTTTTTGTCTTTAGTGCATTTAAGATTCTTAAACTAACTTACTTTTTTAAAAAAAAAATATTTATTTATTTGAAAAGCAGAGTTTCAGAGAGAGGAGAGACAGAGATGGAGATCTTCTATTTGCTGTTTCATTCCCCAGATGGCAGCAACAGCTGGGACTGGGCCAGGCTGAAGCCAGGAGCCTAGAACTCCATGTGGGTCTCCCACATGGGTGGCAGGGGCCCAAGTACTTGGGTCATCTTGCACTGCCTTAGCAGGGAACTAGACTGGAAGAGGAACCACTAGGACTCGCAGGCTATGGCTTATCCTGCAGGCCACAATGCTGGCCCCTAATTGATTAACTTTTAAGCTGGGATGATGTTTGTCCATAGGCAAGAAGATGAACCTCAAAGGTTCAAAAGAAAAGACATTCTTTGGAACAATAGGTGGAAGATAGATTCCTCTTAAGAATTTTCTTTGGGACTCTAGAATTTGTCCTTGTGGTTCTTCTGCTTACTTAATGACAAAGGGAAAAAGAAGAGCTGCCCATAATTTACTGGCATTTTCAATTTTTGATTAAAGCCATTGAAAAACTCTTTGAATATTTATCTTTCAGAAAATGTCTTTGAAATTGAAAAATGCAAAGCGGATTGAGGGACTTGATAGCAATGTGTGGTGAGTATCTTAGAATAAATAATAATAATTTGGTGATGTTTTCCTACATAATTTTATGGCCTTAGTTGGGAATTTTTAGCCTCAACCATAGCCTATAAATAAAACCACTCATTTAATTCGTTCATTAAGTGGCAATAGAAGAAAGTTAGTGATCCAAACACTGATTTGCTTAGCAAATGTGCCATGCCCTTTGCCTAAGCACTTGGACATACTGGAAAAAGAAAAACAGAACTTACCTTTTAATCCATGAGCTTTTCTTATTAATTTTATTAATGATATCTAATAGTTAATGAGAGAACTTGGTAGCAGCTGGACTCTTTGAGAAAAAAGCATGATTAAAATATGGATATCATAGAATTGAAGTTTATAAGGAACATTAAATTCATTGATTCAATTGTCATTTTATTATTTGTGAGTGGTAAAGTTACTGTTAGAAATTCATAAATTTTTCATCTGTAAGACTAAAGGAAGTCTTCTTTTTTCTTTTTTTTTAAGGACTTATTTATTTATTTTTGAATCTACTGGTTCACTCCCTAGATGGCTGAAGCCAGGAGCCAGGCACTTCATCCAGGTCTCCCACATGGGTGTCAGGGGCCCATCTTCTGCTTTTCCCAGGTCATTATCAGGGAGCTGGATCAGAAATGGAGCAGCTGGGACAAGAGCCAGTGCCCACATGGGATGCTGGTGCCAGAGGCTTCGACTTTACCTGCTGTGCCACAACCCTGGCCCCTAACTTATTTTTTCAGTTTTATGAAAGACCAGGAGATGTAACAAGCCTGTTTTGGTAACTAGTACCTGCTATCAGTTTGTTTGTTTTGTAATTTAGGATTGAATTTACCAAGTTGGCTGCAGACCCTTCTGTTGTCAATCTTGGCCAAGGCCTTCCAGATATATCCCCTCCTGCATATGTAAAGGAAGAATTGTCAAAGATTTCAGCAATTGATAGCCTGAATCAGTACACCCGGGGCTTTGTAAGTATATAGGGACCTGGTGGGGAATGAGCCTGTGTTATATTTTGCATTGTGTGTATGTATACTTTTGCTTAGAGGCAGTTGACTTTCTGGGGCCAACTGTCCCAATCTGGTAACCTCAGGAACTGCCCCTTGTCCTTGTTTCCTGGGATGAGTCTTTCTCTGCTTCTAGCCCCTCTGGAGCTCTGTTTTGGCCCTTACAGTAGCTCCAGGATGGAATCCTATGGTAGCAAAAGAAGGGAGAGTACTTGCATGACTTGAAAGGTCTTTTCCATCTCCTTAACACTTAGCCCCAGCACTGGCTAATTGTAATTAATACTCTCTGTTTTGAACTGGTTACTTTCTTCCTTTCTATCCTACCTCAACTCTGTTACTCATCCTTCTGTGATGAAATGCCTCGAATAGGAGATTTTCTACATTCAGATGTCCCTTTGCACTGTAGACATACCTGTCATGTCTAAAGCCATATAATTATCACGCGTCTGAGCGTTGATCTTTTCCTTTTATGATAATTATGGAAAATTGTCAGGGAGATGGTTTAGGAAGAAGGATTTTTCCACCCCTTAGGAAGATGAACAGGTAAACAGAGAGAAATCTCCATCTTCTTGTTCACTCCCCAGATGTCTGCAACAGATAAGACTAGGTAAGGCCAAGCCAGGAGGTGGGAATTCAGTCCAGACCTGCCACATGAATGGCAAGGATTACTTGAACCATCACCTGCTGCCTCCCAGGGTACACATTAGCAAGAAGCTGGAATTAGAGCCAAGCCAGGATGTGAATCCATTATGGGATACAGGTTCTCTAAGCTGTGTCATAACTACTGTACCAAATACTCACCTAGAGGAAGCTGATGTGTTTGTTATCTTTTATAGCAGTAAAAGTCCAGAGAGGGCTTTGTGTTGGGGATGAGCACACAGAGAAAAGCAGTGAGACTGACCTGTGTGCCTCTTCGGCACCGGTGGGAATCTCTGCTCTCCATAAACCCTTACTCCCTGACTTACCCTCCAGACCCCTTCTCAGACCTTCTCTACCCACATACCGCTCTCAGGCCTGTTCAGGTCCATGATGAAAGGCTCAAAAGAACAAGTGAAAGAACATTAATGAAACAAGAAGCCGGTTCCTTGAAAAAATCAGTATGTAAAGCTTTCAGCTAGATTGATCACTAAAAAGAATACACCTAATACTTTTTAAGGAATGGAAAAAAGAATACATTACAGATCAAATAGACACTAAAGGTGATAATAAGAAAATATTAAGAATAATTGTATGCCAATGCATTTGACAACTTACATGAATTATTTAAAAGATAGAAATCATCAGAACTCACATTTGTTGATTTTTAATCCTTTCTTCCTCAGAAATTAGTTATCCTCAATAAATTCCACTCACTTAGCCATCAGCATGAATATCATTCACTTCCTCTTAGTGCTTGTTGTCACATCAACTCTAGTGTGCATGTCTTCAGTGAACTTGTTTTTGCCCTCTCTCCATAGCCCATGAGTTATTAGAACCTTTCTAGCAGTTTGGGAATGCAGGTTCAGGGAATATGTAGTTAATGAAAGTTTTCTGGTTTTAATTGGAAAAAAAAAATCAACTCTATTCAATGTGATTACATTACTGTCAAAGATACAATAGTAGTTCATTTTGATTCAGAGCAACTACTTTGAAATTATGCATTGTCAGATGCTTTGGTAGAGAGTCTCAATCATTAGCAAGTCTTCATGAACCTTCATGCAGGAACTCTCCAAAGGTAGGGGAAAACTTTTAAAAATGTTACTACCATTAAAAAAATACAAATGTTTGGATAATTATAAATATTTAAATGTACATTTTAAAGTTTCTTACATATGATCTCAAACAAGTAGGCTTCATAATCAGTTCTGTTTTTCTTATTTTTTTACCCAACAGGGCCATCCACCGCTGGTGAAAGCTCTGTCCTGCCTCTATGGAAAACTTTATCAGAATGAAATCAATCCGAACAAAGAAATCCTTGTGACAGTGGGAGCGTACGGCTCTCTTTTTAATGCCATTCAGGGACTAATTGACGAGGGAGATGAGGTAGGTGTATTAACATTAGCTCAGTATCTGTATGAATCATGTTCCTTTGTCCCACCTTTGACTCTTTATTTCCACTCTTTTCCTTTTTATTTTTAACTGTTTTTTAAGTTTAGTGTATATAGAATGAAATTCACAAAACTCAAGTGTACAGCTGGATGCCTACATCCCCTCTCTCCTGAGCCCAGACAAGGATGGAGTGCATCTCCAGCACCCTAGGGGTCTCTTCCGATCCCCTTCCCTGTCAGTATTCTCCCAGAGGTCATCATTCTTCTGTCTTTTGTCACTGCTGGTTTGTTTTGACTACTCTCTTACTTGATTAAGTAGAATAGAAACTCACCCATTTTGTTACACATAGGTAGAAGAGGGTAGGGAAGATGGGGAAAAAGAATTTTTTGTCTTCATTGCTAAAATAACCTTTGATCTGAATGCAATCAGGTATTTGACCGATGAATTTCTGTGCTTGGTCCTGTGTTAGCAGCACGGCATGAGGATATGCAAGTATGATGGGGAGGTTCAGTGCTTTCTGCTGTTTAGTACTGTGATGTAAAACCAACTTGGGAACCTACCTCAGTCATCTCCACCCTGACTTCTCCATTGACATTCCAGTACTCCTGCTTTCCTGTTTCTTGACCTCTTCAATTTTTTCAGAAATTACTGAGAATCACTCATATGAGAGGCGGTGTGAGAAAGAAGAATTTTAAAAGATCATTTCTACATGGAAGTAGTTCTTGTTCTAGTAGAGGAGATAGACTTGCAAATGAATTGAGGAATGCGGTATGTGGGTCAGTAATGGAGTATATGTGATTGATGGTGCTGGCAAGAGGAAGAAGTGATCAGCTCTGCTAATGAGGGTCTGGGAAGCTCCAGAGGTGTCATTCAAGCTGAGTCTGCAAATGAGGTTTATCCTGCTCAGAGCTCTTAGTCATGCCAAGTTCATAAAACACACCACTATCTACTTCCTGTTATGTTATTCTTTGATATCTCTAATTCCTTCTGTAAGCTGTTTATGGGCACATGTTAAGGAAGTACAGTCACACTTCATATTCATAGTTGCCTTTAATCCTATAACATAGCTGAATCTTATGTCCCTTACTTTGATGTCATTAAGCTGTCTTGCTTCTTCCTCCTCTGCACTGTGTTGGAGGATCCCAAGGCCCAGCCCGTGGCCTTCTTCCCTCTATTTGTTCCTTGACCACTTTTTCTAACACTTTGGAAACCCATGTATGTCACTTTCTATCATACTGGCCCATTTTATTATCTTTATAGCATTTGTTACTCTCTGAAATTATCTGGTTTGCTTGTTTTCTAATTCACTGTACATCTTTGTCAGCAGGATCCTAGTTACAGGAGAATTTGTGGTTGTTTGTTTGTTTGTTTGTTTGTTTCTGTATTGCTAGCACCCAAAATGGAAAGTGCTCAGTAAGTGTTCTTTAAGACAAAGAGAAGGGAATTATTCCTATTACAAAATAAATGAAGACAAAAAGTAACAGTTATATTCTTTCTACTCTCCTGCCCTGTCTCCCCAGTTTATTTTCCTTTATTGAACTCTCAACTTTTGTGTTGGGCACTGTTTTCCACGAGGGTTCTGAAGATAGATCATCTTAGTCCCTGAGAACCTTACCGGCTGCTGGAGGAAACTATCCACTCCTGCTTCATTTCTTAATCTTCCACCTTTTCTAACACTGACTCTAACACTTTGTACCTAGTAGGTCCTCTCTATGAGTTGAATGACTGGTGCAAACAAAGAGTTTTTGACAATGTATGTTTCCAGTGACAAAGACCTTGAGAAGATATTTTACATCATAAGGAGTACAAACAAGGGTCCTGCACTGTGGTGTAGTGGGCTAAGCCTCCGCCTATGGCACTGGCATCCCATATGGGTACAGGTTCATGTCCCAGCTACTCCTCTTCCAATCCAGCTCTCTGCTGTGGCCTGGGAAAGCAATAGAAGATGGCCCAAGTCACCCACATGAGAGACCCAGAAGTTGTTCCTGGCTCCTGGCTTCGGATCAGCCCAGCTCCGGCCACTGTGGGAAGTGAACCAGCAGATGGAAGACCTTTCTCTCTGTTTTTCCCTTTCTCTGTCTGTAACTCTGCCTCTCAAATAAATAAAATCTTAAAAAAGAGAGAGAGATACAAACCATGGAAAGTACACACTTAAAACAATAATTGCATAGCATTACATTTAACCAACAAATAGTTTAATGAAACAACTTAGTGTAGATTTAAAAATTATGAATTATTACCAGATTTTTCAAAAGCAATTTGGAGATACACCATGCACACACACACAGTATCTATTTATATTTAATCTGGCCATAGCAATCATGTGAGTTTACTCAACAAAGTATTTAGAAGTAGAGAAAGTACACACAAATAAACATAGCAATGTTATTTATACAGGAAAAGGGTAAGAAAATTATTCTAGAATTCAGCAGACCCTCATGTAGCCATTAAAATAATAAAATGGAAACTCATAGTGTGAAGTTTTCATGAAATAGTACTAGGTTTTCAAAAGAGAGAAAGAAAATATGTATATGATAGTTATAAATTATGTGTTCAGACTCTCCTGATAGAAAAGCAAGAAGTCAGTGACGCTGGATCAGGCTGGCAGGAGGCTGGGACAGCCACCTGGACTGTTGATTGGCCCACTCACCTAGAGCTCAGCCAATGGTGACTGACAGCACGGAGGGGCAAAGAGAAGGAGTATATAAGGGTGCTAGAAAAAAGGCACCTGGAGGAAAACTGAGGGAATTAGAGAAGAAAAATAGTATCCTAACTGGTCTCAGCATTCACCTTTTGTATTGGGATTAAAAAAAAAAAAAAGAAAAAAGATTTATTTATGTATGTATGTATTTATTTCTTTAAAAAGCAGTGTGACAGAGAGCAAGTTATCCCATCTGCTGGTTCACTCACCAAATGCCAGCAACAGCCTGGGCTGGGCTAAGCGTAAGTCATGAGCCAAGAATTCCATCTGAGTCTTCTACATAGGCTGGCAGGAGTCCAAGCACTTGGGCCATCATCTGCTGCCTTCCCAGGCACATCAGCAAGGAGCTGGATAAGCAGAGCAACAGTGACTCTATCCAGCTCTCCGATAATGGAATGGCAGTGTCCCAAGCTGCATCACAACACCACGCCTGTGGAATGATTTTGCAAAGAGAAAAGCATCGTTATTCTAAGGATAGAGCTTGTAAATTAGCACTTCTGGCCGGAAAGTATACAATTCTCTGTTGCTTTCTGTTTTGTTTTGTTTTAACACTTATTATTTATTTGAAAAATACTATTTCTTTAAAATCCTGCTGCTGTCATTGTTGTATCAATTATATTCTATACTTACTTTTCTAATTTGAAATATATGAAATTCTTAATGGTTTTGACTGGAACATCCTTTAAAGAATTCAACGTTGTGGCATAACAGGTTAAGCTGCCCATCTGGGGACACAGGCATTCCATATCAGAGTGCCAATTCACATCCCAGCTGCTCTGCTTCTGATCCAGCTCCCTGCTATTGTGCCTGGGAATGCAGTGGAGAATGACCAGAGTGCTTGGGCCCCTACCACACGTGGGAGACCCGGATGGAGTTCCTGGCTCACGGCTTCTGCCTGACCCAACCAGCTGTTGGGATCATCTGGGGAGTGAACCAGTGAATGGAAGATCTCTCTCTCTCTCTTTCCCACCCCCATCACTCTGCCTTTTAAGTAAATACATAAAACATTTTAAAATATAATTTGATGAGAGCCTATCTCCCCAAATAAAGCTACCTATACACATATAAAACCTTCTATACAATTTCAGGTGCTCCCCACTGCAAGCGCATTCATAAATCTCCCTGAGAAACTAAGGACTCCAATCTAGAGCCCCTAAACAATCTTATCTTTTTTTTTTTTTTTTTTTTTTTTTTTTTTTTGACAGGCAGAGTGGACAGTGAGAGAGACAGAGAGAAAGGTTTTCCTTTGCCGTTGGTTCACCCTCCAATGGCCGCTGCGGCTGGCGCACCGCGCTGATCCGATGGCAGGAGCCAGGTGCTTCTCCTGGTCTCCCATGGGGTGCAGGGCCCAAGCGCTTGGGCCATCCTCCGCTGCACTCCCGGGCCACAGCAGAGAGCTGGCCTGGAAGAGGGGCAACCAGGACAGAATCTGGCACCCCAACTGGGACTAGAATCCGGTGTGCCAGCGCCGCAAGGCGGAGGATTAGCCTAGTGAGCTGCGGCGCCGGCTCTATCTTATCTTTTTTAATATTTATTTATTTTAAGGGCAGAGTTATAGAGAGTCAGAGAAAGAGGTCTTCTATCTGCTAGTTCACTCCCCAAATGGCTGCAATGGCCAGAGCTGGGCGGATCCTGAGCCAGGAGCCTGGAGCTTCTTCTGGGTCTTCCCACACAGGTGCAGGCACTCAAGGACTTGGACCATCTTCCACTGCTTTCCTAGGCCATAGCAGAGAGCTGGGCCACAACGCTGGCCCCTCCCTAAATAATCTTATCTCAAGGTCTTTTCTACTCCAAGTGTTAGCTCCATGAAGGCAGAGCCAACCTTTTTCACTGCTGCATCTCAACACGCGGTACAGAGCCTCACACATAGAAGGCACACAATATTTGTAAAGTGTACTGATGACTGATATGCTGTATTCTTATTTGTGTTTACTTCAGGTTATAATAATGGTGCCTTTTTACGACTGCTATGAGCCCATGGTGAGGATGGCTGGAGCAACACCTGTTTTTATTCCCCTGAGATCTGTAAGTTTGCCAGTACAGTTCCTATGCTTTAACAAGTCTTAAAAATACCAATTACTTTGTCACCAATAAAGTTTCTACTTTGATTGCTTTTGGGGTTTACTATCTATTTCTCTTTGTCTAATCCTTTTAAAGTCTTTTCAAAATAACTAAAACACTAAGGTGAACCACAGAATCTTCAATTAGCCTTGTAGTATCAGCCATGTTAACCATAGTTATAGCTGGCTCCTGGGAAGGATATAGGCATTTTAACAGCTGTTAATGTTGACAGGGTTCATTTTTCCACTTAACAGGTGTATGTGTAAGACTCAAGTCCTATTTGGCTCTCAAGGCAGAACTAAAGCCTAGTTATTGCTATTTGTGTTCTTTGCTAGTCATTTATTCAGCTACCTTTGCCATGTCTTTCTCTAATTTTTTTTCCTTATCAGGTTTTTATTTGTAAGACAGCAAACATTAATTGCATTAAATCCATCTTAATTCTTCATGCTTAGAAACCTGTTGAAGGAAAAACATGGTCTAGTTCTGACTGGACATTCGATCCTCAAGAACTGGCAAGTAAATTTAATTCCAAAACTAAAGCCATTATACTGAATACTCCTCATAACCCCCTTGGCAAGGTAAGCAACTTTGTCTCTTTATCCAGTCTTCTGACCCATTGTTTTCTCATATGCTGGATAATAATCGGCCATGCTCTTTCCTTTAATATATATAGGTATATACCAAAGAGGAACTCCAAGTAATTGCTGATCTTTGCATCAAATATAACACACTTTGCATCAGTGATGAGGTTTACGAATGGCTCGTGTATACTGGAAATAAACATTTAAAAATAGGTATGATTATAATGTGGAGTCACAAATCTAAATGTGTTTGGGGACATGTGGAACAACTGATTGGAAAGGATCCCAGGCCTGCTTTAAAATAGTCTTTGCAATGGGTATGTGTGTGGGCACTTCAAAGTAGTATTTGAATGAATGATATGTGAGTGAATTAATGAGAAATTTGAAGGACAGGCATTATAAACTTAAGGGAGGAGATTTTGGTTCATGCTGTAAATCTGTGAAACCAGGGGGTAGAACTCTTGCCTGTCTCCTTGGCTTCTTAGCAAAAATCTTGCTATTAATTGGTGTCTAAAACTTGGGGAAGCGTGCTTGCTCCTGAGGACATGCTGGACTGTGCTGAGCAAATTGTCAAATGCTAAGTCAACAAGGAGAAATTATAGGGACAGTAGACTGTTGTTCAGCCCTTGCCTGAGAATTTTCCATGACTACTGGGCCATCTCATACATGCCACTTTGTCTTCTGGAGTAGTCCAACTTTGTATCAGCTATTGGACTATAAGCTGATTCTCTATAACCTTTGAATAATTGCACTTGTCTGTTGCCTTCCTTTGTCAGGAAACGTATTCCCCCAAATGCAGACACGGCTTCATCTATTTTGGGTCTTGCTCAGTATGTCAGTTCTTATGACCACCACAGTTAAGATAGTTACACCTCTCCCTTCACCATTTGTTTAATCTGTTTTGTTTTTCCTCTCTAGTAAATATCAGAATCTATGTATTTTACTTCTAAACTATAAGAAAGTGGGAATTATTATTTTTTTCCCTTCAGAGTCCTCATTTTCCAGAATACATATGAGAGATAATCAGAAAATAATGGTTGGATAAATGAATAGGAACTAAGAAAAGGGTAGAGGAAGGAGGACTAAGACACTGTAGCAGAAATGGCTGGTAAATACATTTTAAAAATAGATAAAAAATGAGTGCACTAAGACATAAAATGTATTGCTTGTATCATAATTGTTCCTATAGTGAATTACAAATTGCTATAGAGAAAGAAGAGAAAACAGCTGCTTGAGAGGATCAGGAGAGGAATAGCAGAGGATGGAATTAGAGTGAGAAATAAAAACTTAGTTCCTAGCAGATAAACTGATATGTATTTACGGAAAAAGGCATGAAAGATCAAGATGTACTTACATTAGATGGTTTGATTCATAAGGGTGTACTATAGTAACTGGCAGAGATGAGGACAAGTGATTCTGAAGGTCTCTCTCTCTCTCTCTCACTATATATCTGAATAGAGGGTATAAACTTTGGGGCAGAGGTCAGTGGTTTTGAAAGTTCTGTGGTAGAGAACCTTGAGGCACCATATTGCCATAGATAAGAATTGATTCTGAAGCCAGAAGCAGTCTTCCTAATAGAAATGTAAGTTAGAAGGCAATGCAAAAATCAGAGTTTTATTCATACTTGTCTGTAACAAAGAACTATTTAAATAAGCCCACTTGAATTTTTCTGATTTTTTTTTTCATTAACTAAACTATGGAGCTTAGAGTACTGCATTTAAAGGTGGGAGGGGACAGCAAGAATGGTTCCAGGGTCTCTAGCCTGGCCTGTTAGCAACAGTGAGGCCCTTAACCAGAGAAAATAGGAGTAGATCTGTGAGGAACAGTTGTGCAAAGGGGGTTCCTGCTTCTCAGATTTTATGCTTGCCTTGTTGGAGTGTCTGAGACATGGACACACAATTGGAATTATGGGCTGGTAGGATCAGGTTATAAGAGGATATATTTTTGGCAGTCGTTAGAATTTTGATGGTAAGTGGACCCAAGGAAGAGAATGAGTTTTCTCAAGGAGAATATATAGAGAGTGAACAGAGAAGGCAGTGAGAGATTTAACAAGTCAAGTTGTTAGGTATCTAAATTACATCCCAGGCCGGCGCCGCGGCTCACTAGGCTAATCCTCCACCTGCAGCGCCGACACTCCGGGTTCTAGTCCCGGTCGGGGCGCCGGATTCTGTCCCAGTCGCTCCTCTTCCTGTCCAGCTCTCTTCTGTGGCGTAGGAGTGCAGTGGAGGATGGCCCAAAGTCCTTGGGCCCTGCACCCGCATGGGAGACCAGGAGAAGCACTTGGCTCCTGGCTTCGGATCAATGCGGTGCCCAGCCACAGCGTGCCAGCCACAGCAGCCATTGGCGAGTGAACCAATGGAAAAAGGAAGACCTTTCTCTCTCTCTCTCTCTCTCACTGTCCACTCTGCCTGTCAAAAATAAAAATAAATTACATCCTAGTCTATATGGATCATCTTACTGATGCCCTCTGTCTCAAGTCACTTGAACTATTTGAAATATGAGCCGAAAATCAGACCAACACAATTTTCTATTTTGTAATTCATGCAGGTAAGCAGTGTTTATTCCAAAAGATTCCTTTATGTGATCTTGAATTTATTGTTTAGACATATGAATTAAAAGCCCTTCAAGGTGAAGTGTAACTGACAGCACTACTTGGTAAAGATAGGTAAAATACATATTTAACATAGATTTTTTTTAGTTGTGAAAACATCACATAAAATTAAAACAAGAAAAATATATGAATTCTCTGTCATTATTTAATAAGTACAATTCATTCGGATTAAACTTGGATAATCCATCAAATATAGTGGTTTTTGTTACATAAAAGATGCCAATTGACTATTCTATCAACTTGCAAAGTGCAATAAGTAGTTTTTTAAAATAACAAGACTTTCTGGCCACATGTCATGAAATTAGCGTCATTGTTATATTGTCACAGATATCCTTGGTGTAGCATTCTTCATCTTGTCGCTAATCTTTTGCTGGCTTTAGTTAAAGCCCAAGTCGCCTATAACTAAAGGCCAGAGCTTCTTTGATTGAATTAAAGGTTATGGCTCATATTTAAGAAGTGCAAAGACCAGTTAAGACCAGTGTGTTTCAGATGAAGCTGCAGTTTGAGTTTATAGTACAACAGATGTGATTTTCTAAGATCATCAGACCTGAAAACACTTTTTTAGTCTCTAAATTACCACCTGCACACCCAAAGCTGTGATTACCTCTTCTGCCTACTTATTCACAGTAACTTATGTGGCTTCCCAAATTGCCAAGATTGAGAGGATATAAACATCTTGATACCTTAATATTCCTTAAGGCTTTTAAGAAATACTAGAGGGGCTGGTGCTGTGGCGTAGTAGGCTAAGCCTCTTCCTGTGGCACCAGCATCCCATATGGGCACCAGTTTGTATCCCAGCTGTTCCTCTTCTAATCCAGCCCTCTGCTTATGGCCTGGGAAAGCAGTAGAATAGGGCCCAAGTCCTGGACCTCTGCACCTGCATGGGAGACCAGAAGGAAGCTCCTGGCTCCTGGCTTCGGATCAGCTTAGCTTTAGCCTTTGCAGCCACTTGAGGAACCAACAGATGGAAGATCTCTCTCTCTCTCTCTTTCTCTCTCTCTCTGTCTCTGTCTCTCCCTCTCTTTCTGTAACTCTGCTTGTCAAATAAATTAATTAAATCTTTTTTTAAAAAATATTTATTTATTTGAAAGAGTTACACAAAGAAAAAAAAATAGTAGAATTTGCTCTTACTGGAGCAGATTTTTTTTTGAAGAAAGATTTATTTATTCATTCATTCATTCATTCATTCAAAGCGGAGGCGGGGTGGACAAATCTTCCATGTGCTGGTTCATTCCCCCAAATAGCCACAACAGCTGGGTTTGGGCATTCTGAAGCCAGGAACCAGGAACTCCGTCTGGGTCTCTCACATGGGTGCCAGGGCCCCAAGCACCTGGGCAATCTTCTGCTACATTCCCAGCGCATGAGTAGGGAGCTAGATCAAAAGCGGGGCAGCTGGGACCCTCTCACAGCACTCCAGTAAGGGTTGCTGGCATTGCATGTGGCAGCTTAGCTGGCTGCACCACAACGCAGGCCTCTGGATCAGATTCTTGATTCAAATGTTTTTTTCTAGTCAGTGAGATGAAATTCCAGTCAACAAAAGGAACCTCGCCTTTCTCCCTACATATGTACTGATGCATTGATAGTTGTCAAATTAATATTAAATTCCATGTAAACTATTTAGCTGATCAGGTTACTCTGAAAAAAAAAAGACATTGACTTTTATATGGCTGAAATAGTCATTAAAAATTAGTTCTTTCAAATGTTATAATTAGATCTAATACTTTAGGAATGAAGCTTGTGTTTAATGTTTGAGTGGCTTTGGTTTCCCCCATATATAACTTTCAGTGAAAACATGTTAGAATTCATTTCTTTAATTTATTCTTATTTTGAAAGACTTTTTTTGAAATATTGTTCTTACTAGTAGACCTTCCTGATTTGGAATACATATATTGTCATTCTAGAAGTGATACTCTACATTATACATAGCTTAGATTTTCCGTGCTCTGATACAAAAGTAGAACATGTCATGATGTTCTCTTGGAATACTTTGGAAGACCAGAGACCTCTCAAAACTTCAAGTAATATAATTGCTTCTAGCAAATGTTAGAATATTCCTTCTTCTAAATATTTTCCTTATTTGTCTTCTTGGTTTTTGTTATAATCCACAAATAATACAGTTGTATCATTTCTGATTTATATACTTTTTTGTGCTGTTACAAATATTGGCATATTCCATAATAAATTAAAAGCATTTATGCATCATTTTGGAAATGTCTTTAGCTACCTCAGGTTTCAGTAGGCCCTTTACTTGCTTATGAGCAGATTCCTTTTAATAAGTAGCTACTTAGACCCCCAGGAAGTATATGTGCTGTCAAAGCGAGCACAGACCCCCGTACGTTTCCTTTGTGTGTACCAGCATGCATAGACAATACAGAAACCCCCACCGTACCTCTGAGAAACAACTAGAAAAACCTGGTGGGATTGCATGTAAAGAACTTCACAGCTAAATGACTTGAGGAATCTAGAAAACAGTGTTTCAGATAGCGTTCTCAGAAGAGTAATTGACCAGTCATTGTCAACCAGCAAAATCCTCAAGCTCCTCCATTTTAGACCTCCAGGCCTGTGTTTCCCATGTTTCCCTTTAGACCAAACTACCTTTCCTCTCCTCTGGCTGGCTAAGGTCTGTTTGGTCTTCCAAGTTCAGCTCAAGCATTGTTGGCTGCAGAAAGAAGCCCCCAACAGCCTCTGCCTTTGCGTTAACTCCCTGCGTCCTACTATTTCAGCACATACTACTCTGTATCACTGTTGTTTTGTGTGCCTATTCTTCCGCTAGATAGCAAACTCTTCGAAAATAGGAACTGCATCCTACATCTTACTCATCTTTGTTTCTTCTAGACCTTAGTCCCTGCCACTTGGTAGTTGCTAACAAATATTTGTTGGGTAAATGACTTTATTAAAGATATTCATCAACGGGAAAACCTTTATTCAGTTGATTCACATTATTTGTGAGTCCTACACGTGCAAATTCACCTACTCCCTAAAATATATTTGTAGCCTGAAAATCAGTTGCCAACAGTGCTTAATTCAAAGAAGGGTAAAAGTCTCAGCCATTCTTTATTCACTTTCCCAGCTGAGGCCAAACAAGGCATCGCTTTGCTTCTTACATCAGCTCATACTATGAGCAAGCATCTTTTTCAGTGACTTTGCTGAGAAATAGCCCCAAACACAGCACTGAAGTGCTGTTTGATGTTGCAAAGGGCAGGAAGGCTGTGATGTGCCTTATGGAGAAAATACGTGGGTTCAGTAAGCTTCTTTCAGGCCCAAGTTCTAGTGCTCTTCGCTATGGAGGCCTCAAAGGCTGACAGCTAAAAGGTACAGGGCTTCTTGAGATATGGAAATGGTAATCTAGAGCTGATAGTGGTGATGGTTGCGCAACTCTGAGTACTGTAAAAGCCACACACAGATGCAAACATACACAAACAAGATTACTAGGCCTTGCCTCCCAGAATTTCTTTGATCTGGGATGAGCCCCAACTATTTGCCTTACAAGTTCCGCTGAGATGCTGATATTGCTGGTGTGAAATCACATTTCAAGAACCATTGCTTTAGGAAACCTAGAGAAATAGTCTGAGAAAATGAACAGAATAAACAAGGGCTAAACAGTTGTTAGGATCACAACTAAAACCAGGCCACAGGATCATGCAGCCACCATGAACACTGAACAGTGGATGCTGCATTCCTGAGCAGCTGCCACTTAACCTGGCCTGAAACACTGCCTTCCATTATCACTGCTATTTATGTATTATTCCAGTGTGGTATTATAGTGTTTGAGAGCAGTACAGTGTTTTCAGCTGTGTTTTGGGTTAAAGTTACATTATCCTGTATTATAATACATTTATTTTCATCAAATTCATGTATCTTTGTTATGTTTTTAGATTTGCTGAATGTGATTGAAAAACAATTATTTAAAGTTTTTTTCCCCCATTCAGCCACTTTTCCAGGCATGTGGGAGAGAACCATAACAATAGGAAGTGCGGGGAAGACTTTCAGTGTCACAGGCTGGAAGGTGAGATAAGGAAGAATTTAATTGTGGAAAAGTGAGCGTGTCTTTTCTTTTTTGTACAGTGTTTTGTATTTGCTTATCTTTTCAGTTTATGTTTTTTTATACTCAAGGATCCTTTGTTTATTCATTGACTCATTGAGACAATCATCTCCTTAAAAGTAAACAGTTAGATAATTTTTATTTCTTAAGTCATCAACTAATGACTTTTATTTGCAAAGAATGTTCATATTGATGCATATTAATATACAAAAAGAAAAAGCTAATGGCTAATGTTTTGGTGCTTAGTTAGCATCAGACTCTAAATTTTACATGCACTAATCTTCGATCTCTGATCCTCATTATAAGGTGGGTATAGTTATTGTCCTTGTTTCACAGATGTTAAAACTAAAGCATAGAGAAGTTAAATAATTTGCCTGAGATTCTACTGCTAATTTGTTCAAGCCAGGACAGACAGTCTGGCTTCAGAATCCATTGACTCCATCACTGTGTTATTTACTACAATGACAGTCAAGCAGTTGAAGTCGATCTTCCAGCCTCACCTCTCCTGAACATAGCTAAGAAGCAGAAAACATCAAAAAGAAGCTTGCAGAATCTAAAGTCTCTGCAAGAGGTCTTTAAGAAGTTCATGAAAAATGCATATCTCGCCGGTGCCGC